>NC_081414.1:862565705-862888455 GCF_030272615.1 Cryptomeria japonica | reverse complement strand
CAGTCGATCACCTTTGCATGGTAGTGTAGCAATGGTCGTGGATCTGCATTGAACCTACTCACTATTTATCTCACCCTTTTACTACAAAATAAGGTCATTATGAGATGTGCACGCACGCGGGGGCCACCACTTCTGAGCTGCCATTGGCCAAAAAAGCCATAATCTTTGACACTTAGGATATATGCAACCTTACATATAAATACTAAAATGCTCCTCCCTATGGCCAATGTGGGATAAAAGGTCTGTCTTAGCCCTTTCCATTGGGTCATCGGGATAGTCCAAAAACTTGACTTCCGACGGCCAATAACAACTTTCTGTGCTCCGCACCTTTCCCATGGGTCCCACCACTTAGTCACCATGTCGCAGTGAATAACCATCGAGCACTTTTGGGTTGCAGTATAGTGATAGCCGCAAGATCTAAGGAAACTTGCTCGATCTTAAGAAAACCCGACATATACATAAGAAAAGTCATAGGACTTAGGCAAAATTAAAACTTATTAGAACCTGCCCAAGCCTAGAATTAAAAGGGGCCCCCCTTGATGATGCACAGACCCTTCCGCATAAGTGGAAAAATAACAATCAAAGACTTTTAGCGAAAGAAAGGGACATTTTGAACCTTGAACCAATTGTAGATGGTTCAAAACAGACATAATGCATTTCCACTTTCTTATTAAAAAATATTACAAAGCCATGACACAAGCAGAAGAAGTGGTTGAACCTTGAACATTGAACAAAAATGGTTCAAGGGTTCAAGTTCAAGGCAAATTACAACAATGCACTACAAAGGTTTAATTTTTATAAATGTTTTCATGAAAGAGCAAAAACCCTAAACCCATAGAACCACAAACTCCCAGGCAAAGGTCAAATTCTGGATTTTGACAGACTCCAATAGCTAAAAGGCAAGATTTTCAACAAATTTGAAGTAGTGATAACAGATTCATCAAGTGACATTAGAAAGTGCAGAGTAGAATTTTAAAGTGGGTTTCTCAAAATCTCAAAATTTTTATAGGTCCCAACATAGGCCTTGAGGCTATAAGATACAATAGGCTTCCAATCATGGATCTATACAAGGTCTGATCTACACTAGGTGACTCATCATCCTTAGTTAGTTTGCACCCTATCACGATGGGGGTACCAAATGGTTTGTTGTCCTCCATTTGAAATTTTGTCAACATTTCTTTAGCATACTTGGTTTGAGAAATGAATATGCCCTTATTTTGTTGTGATATTTCACAACCAAGAAAATATGATAACTCTCTAAGCATGGACATTTCAAATTCTGACTACGTCTAATCAGAAAATTCTTTGAATAGAATATCTTTGTTGCCTCCAAAGATGATGTCATCTACATATACCACAACTAAGATCATATGTTCACCATCTACCTTGATATATAAATTATTTTCATAATTTCCCTTTCTGAAACATCACTGATGGAGGTACTTATCCAATCTTGACTACCATGGTCTAGGTTCCCGTTTCAATCCATTTAGTGCCTTCTTCAATCAGTAGACAAAATTCTCATCTTCATGAAGTTCAAAACCTTCAGGTTGCTCTATGTAGACCTCTTCTTCAAGATTACCATTCAAGAATGCAAATTTGGCATCCAATTGATATACTTTGTATCCTTTAAATGCAGAGAATGCCAAGATTATTCTTATTGCATCGATTCTTGCCACAGGTGCAAAATTTTCTTCAAAATCTATGTCCTCTACTTGAGAATATCCCTTGCACACAAGCCTTGTTTTGTTTTTTATCACTTTTCCTTCATTCATCTTGTTCCTATAGACCCATTTAGTGCCAATAACATTTTTTCTAGCTGGCCTAGGAACTGATTCCCAAGTCTTGTTCTTCTCTATCTATTGCAATTCATCTTCCATGGCCTTCATCCACTTGTCACTCTTTCTTGCCTCATTATATATCTTGGATTCTAACTCTATCATAAGGTAGAATTTTACTTACTCATTGCTCCTTTCTCTCCTTCTAGTTTGTACACCATCATTCTTGTTGCCAATAATATGATCCTCAGGGTGATTCTTTTGCACATATCTATTTGGGGCTTTTCTTTGTGCTTCTTCATCATGTTTTCTCTCAGATTGCTCTTCATGCTTAACATATGGTCATTAAAAATAATTTAGTATGGTTTGTTTACCTTTATGCAAATCTTCATCAATTCTCACATGTACACTTTCAACTACCCTTTTTAGTCTTTTGTTGAAACACTTATAGGCCTTGTTATGAGTAGAGTAGCCTAGGAAGATACCTTCATCACATCTTGATTCAAAGCAACCCAATCAATGTTCATCTTGTTTATGAATAATTTTCTGCCAAACACCTTGAAATACTTGATTGAAGGTCTCCATCATACCATAGTTCATAAGGTGTCATATTGTTGTTCACCCTTAGTTGTACTTTATTTAGGGTGTATATAGTTATGTGAACTACCTATTTCCAATAGACATCAGACAAATTAGCTTCATTTAACATTGTCCTTGCCATCTCTTTGACTATTCTAGTCTTCCTTTCCACAACACCATTTTGTTGTGGTGTCCTAGGGGCTAAATATTGTCTTATAATTGCATGCCTCTCATAGTAGTCCTGAAACTCATTTGATGTAAACTCACCTCCATGGTCTGACCTTAGGCATTTCATCTTCTATCTACTTTTCTTCTCAACCATTTCCTTGAAGACCTTGAATGTCTCAAATTCTTGTGACTTGTCTTGCAAGAAGGTGATCAATGTCATCCTTGAAAAATCATCTATGATTAGCATGAAGTATCTTTATCCATTCAGGGTTGTTTCTCTTGTAGGCCCACACAAATATGTATGCACAAGCCTAAGAGGTGTTGTAGTTGAATTCTCTTTTGTCTTAAAGATAATATTTGTTTGCTTACATCTTTTGACACTCATCACATAAGGTGCTTGTTGGCTTAATAATTTGAGGTATGTGTTTTACATACCCTTTCTTTCTTACCTTAACAAGATTATCAAAATTTATATGACCTACTCTTCTATGTCATAACCAACTCTCATCAACTTATCCCATCATGCATTGTGACTCAAAACATCCCTTCAAGTTATATACATTTCCATATGTTTGTAATGTTTGGTGAAAAATGTGTGAATGAGAGATCTACAGGAAAGTTTTTCTTCACTTCGAGGAGAGATGAAAGTTTCACAATGAATTTCCCTTCAAACACTTTTCATGCATTACATTGGAAGAGGGGGAAATTCACTAGATTCAACCTCTAAAGAAGGAGATTTAATTATGAGCGAAATGGTATGAGAATGATAAGTTAAACCCCTCTTCTTGGAAAAGAAAGGCTTGATTGAACTATGTATTATGACTAAGTGGAAAAGTGACAAAGATCTGAATAAAACTTGAGATAGAAGCATGGGATGGAGATGTGCACCTATATTTGGCAATGATACGTCAAGATAAAGATGCCTTGTGAATCCAAAAAAATATTGCCTAGACCATGGCGAAAGTGTACACGGTCCTCTGAAAAAATTTGTGAAATGAAAAGGGTTTTTTCGCCTCTGCAAATGAAGTCCAAATCTACAAATACAGCTACGCACCTGTAACCTACACACAAAAAAGAGAGGAAAATGGGTTGGGATTGAGGGTTTTCCTTTAGGTCAAACCCCAATTTTGGAATTAACAAAATGATAAAAGAAAGTACTTGCAAGTAAATGTAAATAAAAGACTGAAATATAAATCACCTCAAGGGAGGTTGTGATATAAATGTTAATAGAATTTCTTGTAGGAAGTTGAATATTGAAATGGATATCCTCTTAGATGGTTGAAATCTTGACTTGAATGCAACACCTAGCCTCGAAGGGAGAGTTGAGATGCTCAATTCTTGAAAGGGGTGCTTCAATGCTTGAATTCTCTTGAATTCTTGATTGCTTGAATGTGTGTTGTCATAAACTTATTAGTTATCCCAAAAACTTATGCAAATGAGAAAGTGAATGCAACCTATATACTTGTCAATTAGGGTTATTGATCTGATTTTCATCATAGGCCAACATTGAGGGAGTTTTCCTGCTCAATGTACAACCACCAATGCATAATTTTAAGGGTCCTCCCTCAAAATAGGGCAGGGACCCTTTTTTCTAGGGTAGTAAGTAGTTTGAGCAACGTGGGAGGCAAGGAAAGATGCAATTTTTCAAGGCTGAGTAGGTCTCATGTCTCCGATCAGGCTTCAAGATTTGGTTCTCTTTGCATGAGGACTGTAATGTGGTAAAAAATCACAAGGGTCACAATTTTATGATACTACATTTAGCCCCCACTTTAGCGGGAGCATGAGCATATGCCAATATTATCAGTAAAGTACAAGGAAACAAGATTAAAAGAATTCTACCACATCAAGGAAGCAAGATGCACCAAGCCACTGGTGGACTTAGGATCTTACGAATTCGATTGACAAAGTAAAAGGGAAGATCAAGAAGGGGAAAACCATGACTGCAAGTAGCAAGGTTCAGTCATGACAACAAGGATACCGAAAATTACAAAGAAAAACAAAGTTCCATAAGTAACTCTAAGTATCGAGAAGAAAAATATGAGTGAAGTGTATGCCCCCATGCTAAAGCGATCACACATGCCTTATTGGGAGCAATTTCTTTAAGGTAGGATACACCCAAGAGAGAGAAAGAGAGGGAACACATTATCACAAGGATTTAGCCCCCAGTTGAGGAATAAATCCAAGGATAATGAACACAAAACATGAGGTAGTTTTTCTTTCCTTGGTGTCAGTATGTTGTATGATAGCTCATGTATATCATATATGTATGTGCATATAATAATCGTCATTCCCCAAAGAAAGGAAACTTCCTTGGAAGAAAGTGAAGATAATAGTCTTTGAGTCAACATGAAAGAGACCAAAAAAGATCTCAACGGTTTGCATCATCCTCAAATAGACATTAAGGGAATAATAGAAGAACATGGATACACATAGAAGAATGATCACAAAAGAGAAAGAAAGGGGAGGGAGAGAAGGTCCATGGTTCTAATGTTGCTAATATAGCACGACATCCACCTCCCAATCTTGTTGATCACTATTTCGGGAAGGTGGGAAACATGCCAAAGGGATACATCGAGCACAGTAGATGGATCTATCACAAGATCCAAACAAGGACTATGCTCATGTGGCAAGTCACTGTGTTTAGCTCTATGAGCTAGGATTAGGGATTTTTAAAATTCAGCTGATAAATGCTTTTCAACATCAACATATTCATTATCACTATCAGAAGCATTAGGAGTTGTATTTCCATCATGAATAACATCATCACTTATTTCCTCATCAAGATTTATAGAAAGAGGATCTTGCACATGAATAGAAGTAAAACCATCACATGATCTTTGCAATTTATGTTTAGGAGAATCAGGTTCAACATCTTGTTTAGGAGAAAAGGGAATAATGTCAATTATTGGAGTTTTAGGAGATTGAATAGTTTGAGGGACAGCTTCATGAGCTCAAGCACGATGTCTTCATCAGTGTTCTCTAGCACAATGATATCGTCAAGTCTTAGTGTAAGGCTGAGAAGGAGGAGGAACATTTGTTGAAGGAGGAATATTCTCATCTTTTATAGTTGAAGGTTTAGGTTGAGGTCTTTTAGGTTGGATAAGAGGAGAAGCAAGCCTATTCTCTCCATAAGAGGAAGGAGGTGGAACTACGACATATAAAGGAGGAATATTAGGTGTAGGAAGGAGACTGGATCCATCATGAGGAGGAGGTATGGGTCTAACATTAGGTGAAATATTATTTTGTTTGTTAGGGGAAGGAATAGACACATCCATAGGAATAGGTTGAGGATATTACTTAGGAGGAATATTAGTTCTATCCATGAGGGGAAGAACAACATATTTAATAATTATTGGAATGTCAAGTGTTAAGGATCTAGGTTGACTTAAGGATGATATCATATCTTTCTTCCATTTTTGTTAACATTGAAAAAGAGCATCACTCCTTGATGGAAGAGATTGAAATTTCTTAGGCCAAAAGAAATCAATACGAATGCTAGTGCTTATTTTTGATGGTCTAAATAAGCTATGGTTCACAATTATGATTTCACCATTTTGAGGAAATTTCAAATACTTATGAATTGGAGAAGCAATAGCCTTCATGGAAGATAGCCAAGGATAGCCCAAATTCACACATAATTGCTCAGAAGAAGGAATGATAACAAAGTTGAAATCCATAGATTTAGTATGAAGTTCAATAGGAAGGGTAATAGAGCCAATGGTAGGACAAGAGAATCCATCAAATAACTTCACAACTATATTAGAGTCATCATTGGTTTATGCAATCGTAAAGTGAAAAGATACTCTTTAGTTATGACATTAACCATGCAAGAGGGATCAATAAAGGCACCACAACAAGGTATATCCTTAACCTTCACAACTATGTATAAAGGACCATCAGGTGCTTTAATGGTCTCACTAGGGTCAAATGTACTACAAGTATCCTTTGGTGTATCCTATTTCTCTACCATACTCACCAAATTCAAAGCCATAGAGGTGAAGTCCTGAGAAGAAAAAGAAGTTAATTCAGACTCAATCATGTTAGAGGTATGAGAAGGCATTTTTCAGTTGTTGAAAAGAAGTGATAGAATAAGAAGGCAAAGAGAAATACCATTGTAATGCCTTATCTCTTAGTGGTTTTGTAAATAGTTTGCAGGCAATCTTTGATCATAAGCAAAATCAGTACACAAGGTTTGAAATATTTTGACATGTGTTAGAGGATCACCTTTTCCATTATAGAGTTCTAATTTAGGGACCTCCACATTCTTAGGTGGCACAACTTTAATAATATCAAGAGAAAGTGGGCTCATAACATCAAAGGTGGGCACACTAAACTTGGATTGACTCGTGGAAGCAATTTGTTGTTGTAAGGAAGACATGGTTTGAGCAAAATTGTTAATTGTTGCTTTGGTAGAAGAATTGATGTTAGACATAGTTGACTGAGAAGGTGGTGTGATATTATTAAAGGAAGGAATTGATTGAGAATAAGATGGTGGGAAATTATGATAAGTAGGCATAGGTGATGATTGAGTAGGAAATGGGACACTTAAAGGAGGAATAAAATTGTTGAATGAATTTCCCCTTGTGTCTCATTGATTGGTTGAGGGATAATAGGAATACTTAATCAAAACATAGGTAAATATGGAGGATTAAATGAAGAAGAGGGATTTCCCCCATGAATAATTATTGTAGGGATGGTATTTGGAGTTGAATTAGTCATGATGTTGGAGGTGAAATTAGGAACACTAGTCATAGGAGTAGTCAAAGGAATAGAAGGATTGACTTGTGTTGAAGGTTGTGAATAACCTAGGGTTTTGGCACAACTCTTGATAGGCATCACATTAGAATAAACAATATGAGCAATGCCATGCAATATATCAATCCCATTCTTATCACTTCAAATCATGCATTTAAGGCCTTCATTTAATGGAAGAGCTTCTCTATTAGGGTATTCTTGGGACATCCATTGTTGAAAGTTATCAAATTGATTATCCAATTTTGAAAGTTGATCTAGAGCTTCTTCTTCATCATGGGATTCGTCAATGGGATAAATAGGCACATGATTAGGATGGGAAGAATTATCATTATCCTCATTAAAGAAGTCACCCAAATTAGGCTCCATCTCCTCAGTAATTAAACCTTGGGAAGCCTTAATTCTAATGCTTCATCTAACAGGGATAGTATAGGAAGGACTAATGGTGGTAAAACTCATGCACTAGAGAGAAAATTTGAATTTTGAATTATAGGAACAAAGCTTACAAAATTGTGTATTGCAAAATTTTAGAAAATAATGATTAAACAATTTGAGCTTTGTTGGAGGAAGAAAATGATACAAATTCCAAAAAAAATCAAAAAACAATTATAATAAATCGAAGGAATTTGGAAATTTAAAATTAGGGCCAAGGGCATATTACTTAATTTGAAAACTAACAAAAACATAATTTTTAAAATCAGGGCAAATTATAATTAACCTCTTAATTTTAAAAAAAATCTTGAAATTTAAAATATTGAATTTTGGATGTATTTTCGATTCTAGAGGGATCAAAAATCAACAAAATTAGCCAATCTTTTAGATTTAGGTTATTAAATATACTCATAACAGTTTCCCAAAATTTGGGAAAAAAGTCGAGGACCATGGTGAAAGTGCACATGGTTTGACCAACTTTTTATGAAATTTTTTAGGGATGAATATTGTGATGATTTTATAGCTAACCCCAAAAAATTAGCAAATTTTATGATTTTTAGATAGGCAAAATTAAGGTTCAAATGTGAAAATAGGATCCTATTAGGGTTTTGAAGAAAAAGAGGAATTGAATTGCAACTTTGGAAAAGGTCAAACCTAATGGATAGGGACACCTTGGAAAATGTTTAGAAATCTAAATTTGAATGAAATTGATTGAAATTTGCACAAAATCCAATTGAATTTGAAAATTACGGTTTTATGACCTAACCACTTAATTTTTAAAATTTGAGTTTGGAAAAAGGAGGAAAATTGAAAATTTGAATTGTAGGAATGAAGACAAGTCTGAAAACAGTCACAAATCTGAAAATTGAATGAAAATTCAATTTTTGCACAAGTTGAAGATTTTTAAAAATTAGGGGTTTAACAATTAACCACTTAATTTTGTAAGTTTGATTTGCAAATTGAACAAGAAAATGAGGAAATTGAATTTGAAAAACAAAGCATTTATTAGATCTAAGACAACAACAAGAAATTTTTACAAATCACAAGTTCAATTCCAATTTTAAAAACTAGGTTTTTGAATAAATTAACCACTAAGTTTGTAGAAAAATTAAACTTGCAAATGAAAAATATGCAATTTTGTTCAAAGGAAAGAATGCAAGATGTCTGGTTCACCAAAATGTAATGTTGGGTGAAAAATGTGTGAATGAGAGATCTAGAGGAAAGCTTTTCTTCCCTCCGAGGAGAGATGAAAGTTTCACTATAGATTTCCCTTCAAAAACTTTTCATGCGTTACATTGGAAGAGGGGAGAAAATTCACTAGAGTCAACCTCTAAAGAAGGAGATTGAATTATGAGTGAAATGATAATGATAAGTTAACCCCCTCTTCTTGGAAAGGAAAGGATTGATTGAACTATGTATTATGACTAAGTTGAAAAGTGACAAACATATGATTAAAACTCGAGATAGGAGTGTGGGATTGAGCTATGCACCTGGATCTAGAAATGATATGTCAAGATGAAGCTCCCTATGAATTTGAGAAAAAGTTGCTCAGATCGTGGCGAAAGTGTACACGGTCCTCTAAAAAATCGGCAAAATGAAAAGGGTTTTTCCACCTCTGTAAATGAAGTCCAAATCTATAAATAGAACTGCGCACCTACAACCTACACACAGAAAAGAGAGGAAAAGGGATTGGGATTGGGGGTTTTTGTTAAGGTCAAACCCTAGTTTTGGAATTAACCATATGATGAAAGAAAGTACTTGCAAGTAAATGTAAATGAAAGACTATAATATAAGTCACCTCAAGGGAGGTTGTGATATAAATGTTGATAGAATTGTTTGTACGAAGTTGAATATTGGGATGGATCTCCTCTTCAATGGTTGAATCCTTGACTTGAATGCAACACCTAGCCTTGAAGGGAGACTTGAGATTCTCAATGCTTGAATGATTGATTTCTCTTGAATGATTGATTGCTTGAATATGCAATCTCATGAACTTCTCACTTATTGCAAAAACCTATGCAAATGAGAAAGTGAATGCAACTTTGTAGCGTCGTAAATTGTACGCACTTGCTAGGGTGGTACAATTTCACACCTAGTTTAGCACCCGCCTTGGTGCATTTTGCATTTTCTCCTTTAGCACTTAATTAATCAAATTAATTAGGTCTAAGGTTCTATTTCATCATCTTACACATCATAAAGTTGGGCCCTTTCATTAAAGTGTGCCCTTTTCATTTTATTCCTCCAATACATCATTTAATCAAAAACCCTAATTAGGTCCTATTTTGAACTTGGGGGCTTGATTTCGGGGGTCAAAACATCTTGAAATCACCTGTAACTTCGGGATTCTCTCTAAAATCATCATATCCGACGACCCTGAAAATTTGGTGAAAAGTTGTCGGGACCATGGCGCCCGGAGTGCACATGGTCCCGGACATTTTTCCTGAAATTTTAGGAGCACGATCCAATCATAAAATAAAGCTTAACCCCAAGAAATTGGTGGGATATTCAATCTCTAGGTTGGCCAAAAGATGAAATTAAGACCTAGGGTTTCCTACATAAGAGCTCTCTTTCTTCATTTGAAAGGATCTGATTTTTGGTTTCAAGGACCTTCTATGTAGTGAAAGAGCAGATCTTTGAAGACTTCAACAACATTCAACATCCATCCATCAAGCATTCATCAATTTCATTCATTCATTTAGGGCTTGGAAGACATTGAAGAACAATAGGAGATTACTGACTGAAGATTGGCTTGTACTCCTCCCTTGAGGGTTGGGTATGATTTCATGTTGTTTTCATGTCTTTGCATAAGCTTCAATATATCCTTTATTCATGCTTTAGATCACTTTGCATCTTGATTTAGAGCATTTACATTATCATTTACAAGCAATTAGGGTTTACTTTCTAGGTTGCTCTAGTTTGCTTTCTTGCATTTTAGGACCTTGCACACACACTAGGTCTGCACACACAAGAAATTTTACGATACAACTTGGCTATTCGTGGAGGTGGAAATCACCGAAGCAGGGGTTTGACTAAGGCAAAACCCTATATAGCTGCCCAAACACCTTTTTAGATATAAGTGCAGGTTTCGGGACTCGGATGACGCCGCAGGTTGCAGATTCGGGAGAAGCAGACTGAGACCGACCTTCCCACCAAATTTCAGAGCAAAAGACCAGGACAGGGGCATGGGGCACCCTAGTTCTACCAAGATAGGGGTGCTGGGCACCCTGGTCCTCCTAACAGACAACATTTTCAGCATTTTTGACAGCTTTTCTAGAGTGCAAAACAGCAGTTTCTAGAGCAATTTCAAGGGCAGAATCAGGATAGTGGCGCCCGCGCCCCCGTCCTGAATATTTTCAGTCAGATTTTAACTCCGGGTACGCATTTACATTCTTGTCTTATCCTTGTATTTACATCTTTCCATTGTTTAAGTTCAATTCTGCAATCTTGTCATTAGTTCCTACTTGCATTTTGGGGTTAGGGATTGAACTTGCATCATTTTATCTTTCAATTACAACAAGGGAATATAAATCCTAATAGGTATCCCATGGCTCTCTCTTCCACAAAAAGAAGTAGCCAATTGTGTGATACCTCTAGGCTCTTTCGTATTCCACAAGTGCGTAGTTGAAAGTGAGATTAGGGCATGTTTGCCTAGTGTCACTTTTTCTCCTACACATTTTGGTGAACCTGATGTGAATTCCAATCTTCTCTAATTCTGATTTATTTTTTCAAAATTGAGTGTTTATGCTATTTACAAGTTTTAATTTCTTGCAAGATTCAAAAAATTTAGAGGAAATTTTTGCTAAAACCCTAATTTTTCAATTCACAGTTGAACTTGTGGATAGCTTAATTTTGGTCAATAATTTCAAATCTGATTTAGGAACTCATTTGAATCATAAATTTCATTTTCTAAATCTACATTCTAAGTGGTTGCATTGGTTAAAATTGAACATTTCCTTTTATTTTGCATGTGTTATCACTTGAAAGAGGAAAATTGATGTCATGATGCATTCATTTCATAGATGTGATAATGGGTTAGCTTCCCTTGTTTCAATTTTTCCTTCTCCTAAAGAACCTCCCCCCATCTATAAAAAAATTTTAGTGCCTAAAATAGTTTCTACCAATCCCTTTGAGACTCTCCCATGCTCTAAGGATGAATACTTTAAGAGTGATCTTGACAACTCTCCTAAAATGTGCCCTTCCTATTTAGCTATCCTAGAGGAAGAGAATGATATCATAAACACCTTTCTTAATTTTACTTCACCTTCCCTACATGATGCCTCTCTAAGTGAAAAGGTGTTGATGGATATTGACTTATTTTCTCCTAAAGTTGGTCCTTCCAATGGGCGCATGTTAGTGCAACAAGAGGTTATGAACACTTCTTTCAAAGATCTCCTTCCTAAGCATGAATCTTTGGAGAAATATGTTCATGTTCCTCCTAAAAAACACTCCCTCCATGAGAATCCTTTTGTGCAAGAAGATGACATTATCCCTACATTTCCTAGTGATGGCATTTCCTTTTCCAAAAAAATTCCCACTAGAGATGATGAATTAATGATAAATGCTTACCCTTCTCCTAAAGTTTGTCTTACCCATAAGCATCCCTTAGAGAAAGAAGATGAAATAATAAGCAATTTCCTTAATTCTCTCTCCCCTAAAGATCATATTAAACATATTTTGAGGAAAGAGGATTATTTTAACATATCTATTGATGCTCTCCCTCCTAAGGATGAGGAATTAATAAACAATGTTATCTCCTCTCCCGAAATTGACAATACTTCAAACATTCCTTTCAACAACCTCACTATTTTGGATGAACTATTAGAAGAAGGTGTAGATTATTCTCTCTCCCTTGAGAGTTTCTCACCTTCCTTGAATCTCAATTATTCTCCCTCTAAAAATAAATCATCTCCCTCTCCTCAACTTGGTTCTACTCATAAGGATACCCTAGTTCAAAGCAAGATGGTTAACATCTCTTTCAAAGATCTCCCTCTCAAAAGGGAGACTTTAGAGAGTAATGTTGATCCTTCTCCTAGAGAGTTTATTCCCCATGTAGATCCTTTGATGACAGAGGATGATATGACCTTTCCTAGTATTACACTTCCTACTAGAACATCAATGCCTACCCCTTGTCTCTCTCCTAAAATTGATTTAATCCATGATAAGATTTTAGTGCAAGAGAAGACTATCAATAATTCTTCCAACACTTTTGTTCATTCTTCTAAACCATCCTCAATCAATTTGATACATGTGAATGAGACACCTAACAAACCTCTCTTCACTGTCCAAGGTGCTTGTCCTTCTCAAAATTCTCAACATTTAAATAAGCCTATCTTAGTGGTTCAAGGTGGTTATGCTAATGATTCTTTTTGCACTCCTAAGAAACCTATTATTACTGTGCAAGGAGGTTATTCTACTAAGAGCCCTTATGAGTATGCTAAGCAACTGACTAGAGAGAGTTATCATGCGGTTGCCCATACTTATAACACAAGAAACAATAGGCAACCTAATCCTCCTCTAGTTATCCCAACTTCACTTCCTCCTTCCCAACCTATTCTTCCTCAAGCTCCACGTATTTCACAAGTTCTTGGTAAGGAATATGATCTCATAGAACAACTTAAAGCTACCCCTGCTAAGATATCCCTTTGGGATTTGATACAAACTTCTTCTGCTCATCATGGAATGTTACAAGATGCCTTGAAAGATTTGAATGTTCCTCCACCTAATACATCTAGTAATATAGTGTCTTTGGTTAACTTTGTGATGAATCCTAAAGCTCAAATTGTGTTTATCCAAGATGAGTTGCCTACTAGTGAAATTCAACAACAATATGATCCCTTGATGATTGTGGTTATCATAAATGACACTGATATAAGATGAACACTGGTAGATAATGGCTCTGGCCTTAATGTGTGTAGCATTAATCTATTGCATAAGATGAATGTAGATACATCCCTTATTGAGCCTGACTCTCATCCCATTCGAGGCTTTGATAATGTGGCTAAGTCTTCATTAGGTATTATCACCTTACCAATCACAGTGGGACCTGTTACTTTGCCTACTCCTATCCATGTTATGTCGGGAAATCTAACATACAACTTGTTATTAGGGAGACCTTGGATTCATAGTATGCAAGTTGTCCCCTCTACATTGCATAGACTAGTTAAATTTATTTATAACAATAAGACATATACCTTGATAGGTGATACTAATCTTCAGGCTTGTTTGCAAACATCTAAGCCTTCCTCTTCTAGTGATGACTCTTTGAACAAGATACCTATGGATGAATCATCATCCTCTAATAGTCAAAATTCTTTGGATGAGTCTAAAGCTCCTGAAGAAGATCCTTCTCGACTTGAGTCTACACATGAAGAGGCTTTTGATCCTGAGAAGGGTCTCGTAGAAGACGATTGGGGATCCCTTGATTTTAATCCCACCTTTGTAGGTGAGTATAGGGTTCCTCCTAGAGTGCTTAAAGTTAAAAAGAAGGAAGAAACTAGAGATCAATCAGTCTTAGTTGAACCTATGAGATCAATCAGTCCATGTTTTCTCTCTCACTATTCTTCTCATGGATCACCAATGTGTGTATTCATGCTTTTTTCCTTTCTTTTCTTCTCTTTGCATTTTGTTTCCATTTACATCCTTCATCTTGTGTTAGAGAACTCTCGAATCCTCACACTCTTTGTTGTGTTGGAATTGAGATTTAGTCCTCTTTCTTACCAAATGATTCTCCATTAGTTTTTGATCTCATATCAAATCTTCTTGTGAGCATTTGTCATCAATATTCTTTAACAATTCGAAGTGGTAAACATGATACCCTGTTTCAACTCACTAAAATTAGCAAGCCGAAACAGGGGGGGGCATATAGCTACCCTCAAATTTTCATCACCTTCCTTAGTAAGCATTAGGTGATTTTGTGATCTAACGTGCATTTTGTAGGGTGCGGTTCCTAACTGTGTACTGCAGATACCGTTGGGGGCTTCGTTCGACAGACTTATGGATATATCCTTTTTCAAATAATGTTTACTTTTATATACTTTAGCTTGCATATGCACATAGTGTTCATATGACCGCTAAAGTGGGGGCTAAATGTAGCGTCGTAAATTGTATGCACTTGCTAGGGTGGTACAATTTCACACCTAGTTTAGCACCTGCCTTGGCGCATTTTGCATTTTCTCCTTTAGCACTTAATTAATCAAATTAATTAGGTCTAAGGTTCTATTTCATCATCTTACACATCATAAAGTTGGGCCCTTTCATTAAAGTGTGCCCTTTTCATTTTATTCCTCCAATACATCATTTAATCAAAAACCCTAATTAGGTCCTATTTTGAACTTGGGGGCTTGATTTCGGGGGTCAAAACATCTTGAAATCACCTATAACTTCGGGATTCTCTCTAAAATCATCATATCCAACGGCCCTGAAAATTTGGTGAAAAGTTGTCGAGACCATGGCGCCCGGAGAGGACCATGGCGCTCGGAGTGCACATGGTCCTGGACATTTTTCCCAAAATTTTAGGAGCACGATCCAATCATAAAATAAAGCTTAACCCCAAGAAATTGGTGGGATATTCAATCTCTAGGTTGGCCAAAAGATGAAATTAAGACCTAGGGTTTCCTACATAAGAGCTCTCTTTCATCATTTGAAAGGATCCAATTTTTGGTTTCAAGGACCTTCTATGCAGCAAAAGAGTAGATCTTTGAAGACTTCAACAACATTCAACATCCATCCATCAAGCATTCATCAATTTCATTCATTCATTTAGGGCTTGGAAGACATTGAAGAACAATAGGAGATTACCAACTGAAGATTGGCTTGTACTCCTCCCTTGAGGGTTGGGTATGATTTCATGTTGTTTTCATGTCTTTGCATAAGCTTCAATATATCCTTTATTCATGCTTTAGATCACTTTGCATCTTGATTTAGAGCATTTACATTATCATTTACAAGCAATTAGGGTTTACTTTCTAGGTTGCTCTAGTTTGCTTTCTTGCATTTTAGGACCTTGCACACACACTAGGTCTGCACACACAATACATTTTACAATACAACTTGGCTATTCGTGGAGGTGGAAATCACCGAAGTGGGGGTTTGACTAAGGCAAAACCCTATATAGCCACCCAAACACCTTTTCAAATATAAGTGCAGGTTTCGGGACTCGGACGATGCCGCAGGTTGCAGATCCGGGAGAAGTAGACTAAGACCGACCTTCCCACCAAATTTCAGAGCAAAAGACTAGGACAGGGGCGTGGGGCGCCCTGGTCCTGCCAGGATAGGGGCGCTGGGTGCCCTGGTCCCTGGGACAGGGGCGCTGGGCACCCTGGTCCTCCTGAAAGACAACATTTTCAGCATTTTTGACAGCTCTTCCAGAGTGCAAAACAGCAGTTTCTAGAGTAGTTTCAGGGGCAGAATCAGGACAGTGGTACCCGCGCCCCCGTCCCGAACATTTTCAGTCAGATTTTAACTCCGAGTACACATTTACATTCTTGTCTTATCCTTGTATTTATAGCTTTCCATTGTTTAAGTTCAATTCTGCAATCTTGTCATTAGTTCCTACTTGCATTTTGGGGTTAGGGATTGAACTTGCATCATTTTATCTTTCAATTACAACAAGGGAATAGAAATCCTAATAGGTATCCCGTGGCTCTCTCTTCCACAAAAAGAAGTAGCCAATTGTGTGATACCTCTAGGCTCTTTCGTATTCCACAAGTGTGTAGTTGAAAGTGAGATTAGGGCATGTTTGCCTAGTGTCACTTTTTCTCCTACACAAACTTATATACTTTTTAATTAGGGTTATTGATCTGATTTTCATCACAAGCTAACACCAAGGGAGTTTTCCAGCTTAATGTACAACCACCAATGCACAATTTGAAGGGACTTTACCAAAAATATAGCAAGGAGAGGAGTGTCGCACCCCTGTCTTGCCTCTTTTTACAAAATAAGAAAGAGTTTGATCATTGCAAGAAATAAGGAAAGATGTAGTTTTCAGGGTTGAGCAGGTCTCGTGTCTTCGATTAGGCTTGGGGATTTAGTTTTCTTTGCGTGAGGACCCTAATGTGGTCGAAAATTGCTAGGGTTACAATTTTATGACACTACAATGTTCTTTTACCTTCTACAACTAGTTGGCCATTACTTTCCCTTCTGATTTCACATGCCTTAGAATCAAATATAAACATATCTTTTATCACACATTTGACTCACACTTAGAAGATTGTGTTTCAGACCTTCCACATAATATACATCATGAGCTGTCAGCTTTCCATCAATGTTTATTATACCTTTACATTTGATTTTGATTGATGAGTTTTCTGCAAATCTCATGGAACCACCATTCCAATATTCTAGTTTTATATATTTCTTCTTATCACTAGTCATATAATTAGAGAAACCACTATTGACTACCCATAAGTTTTTCCTTTTTGCTTATAAGCCAGTTTGTACAATAAAACTTGACTCACTTTTATTTTTATCTTTCTCTGCCCAAACTTGTTTGGTCTCTATCTTCTTTTCTGCTATCTCATTCTATTCTAGTTTTACATTTGGTTTAGATGTTGACATTGTCTTCTTTTTCTTAGTTGTCCTAAGCTTACAGTGTTTTGCAGTCTCTCCCAAGTTTTGACAATGATAGAATTTTACATTCACATTGAATGATGAATTTAAAAATATATTGTAGGATTGAGATACATTTAGCCTACATTCATATCTCCTATGACCATACTCATTACAATGGTAACAAGTAAAATTCATATCTTGAAGAGCTATAAATTGATATTTGCTTTGAAAACTTGGTGGAGACATATGCATAAGTCTATTTTTTGCAATTCTATGATCATAAGTATTGCATTTATAATAGTAGCCATGGAACTGAGGTCCATACCAATCATTGTTGAAGTTGTTCCTCTTTGGTATCCTTTGAGTAGCATAGTTTTGTCTTCTTTAGTTCTTGCTTCTTGTATCCTTAATCTTTGTGAAGCTTCCATCATCAACATTGGCTTTTTTTTAGGATTATCAGGCTAGTTCATTGACTGATTCTTTGTAGAAGCAACATATGTCTTCTTCTCATTGAACTTGCTAACAATGAATGTTTGTTTGTCTTCACTTTCAATTGAAGAGGTGAAGTGTATCTCCTTTCCTGATGAATCTTTACTATTAGAACATTGTCCCTTTTCAAATCCAACTCCATTGATGTCCTTGTTGTGCTTATGCTTACTTAACATTTTTTCTAATTCTTCAGTGCTACCACCATATTGTTGTATACTGCTACTGCTAAGATATGTTGTTGTCATTGATGTCAACATATTCATGTGTTTATGTTGATCCGGTGATTTCAGATTGGTTTCTTGTGTTGACAATTCTGTATTGGAGTATTTTTGGTGCCCTTATATCATTCTTGATTGGTTTAAGTAAACTCGAAGATTGACTGATCATATTACATGATCTAGTTTATGGTTTTGTTATTCTGATCAATGCTTTACAGAGTTTAGCACTATACCCTCCGATATATTCTGGTATAATCAAATCTTGTGATATGGTCTTGGGATATTGTTCAGGATTTTCATGAGTATCTTCATTTTAGATGGTTCATGATTTGGAGTTGTGCAAGTTATCTTTTCTTATGTAATTTGTTTCTATTTGTGTTTTTCCTGAGTTTGAGATGTTGATTGATAAAGATTTGATAAGTGGTGTTGGTGCAACTACTATGGTTGATTCTAATGTGTTTGTTGGTGTTTCCTTATCATTTCCTATTTACCTTTATGATCCTTGTACATGATTTTGGTGCTTTTCCTATCCGGTGATGTTGTTCATTCTATGTGAGACCTATTTGTTGGTGTAGCACGTTGTGGTTGATCTTGGAGATATTTATAGTGGTTTTGCATATTTGGGTACTACATTTGGGTCCATGTTATGCTATTTATGTCATAATATTGGTCTGGTGGTCAATCTTTGTATCAAGTGTTGATATTTTGTTATTATATCTTTTGGGTTGAGCCGAAGTTACTCTTAAGGTTTATGACTGTTATATATAGATGCATTATTCATGTAATTCATGTATCGATGAAGGTCTACATTATCAAAAGAAGTTGTTTGTGCAAGCCTAGAAAATCTATCCCCTGAAAGTGTGTTTGGGTAGAGATTTGTGTTGCAGAGAAGACTATTGAGCATAATTGGATTTGGTATCAGAAATTAGTAGATGTCATTTTTTCAATTCACTTCATTTCATATTGTTGTCTGAATTTGTTTGTAAGTTAGTGAGACTTCCTTGTGAGGTAGTGAACCTTCCTTGAGTATTGTAGCCTTTTGAGTTATTGTATCTTGAGCAGTGAGCTCTAGGTAGTGAGATTGAATGCATGTGCATTCTGCATTGTAATTATTTCACATACTACTACAAAGTATCTTTTTATTGTGGGTTGTGTCCCACTATGGTTTTTCCCTTAACCAGGTTTGAAATCTTGGTGTCCTGTTATGTTGTTGTTGTGTTCATCTTACTTTGTTGCAGTTGATTAGTTTTGGTTTTAAGGTTGAAATTTTGATTACCAGTGACAACTGATTCACCACCCCTCTTCAGTTTTCTCTCCTTGTTGTTGCTAACACATACTTTATCTGCATGTTAAGTTCATCTTTATTCTTTTCCAACTCCTTTCTTAAATTTACAAAATCTTCTTCCAATTTTTGATACTCCTTTACCTTCTTTTCTAAATCTAATTTTGTAACTTCATACATCCTTTTTGCTTCTTCCAACTAGATTCTCAAATTATAAACCATTTTCTTTGACTCTTTTGGTTCCCAAATCAACAAATTCTCAGAGTGTAAGGATTTAGCCACATTCCTATTAATAGGTCTAAGGCTGGATATGGCCAACGAACAAGATTCAATCACTGTGACTACATTCTTCTGCATTTTTAGCTTTGCAAGACTAGGGTGGGTAAACCTTAATAGTGCTTGATGATTTTCAAACCTACTCATGGATTAAAATTGTTACATAAAATGTATATCTAAATGAAAGTATACCAAGAAAAAGGAAAATAAACATACAGCTCTGGATACAACCTTGGTTTCTTCCTTTCAAGCTTGTGTTGAGATTGACTATCTAAATTAAAACTACTTCTATTGCAAAACTATAAAAAATGAGATATGGATATAAAAGGTGAAATAAGAATGAGCCCAAGAGATTAAACTTAGATCAGTGACTGCATAGGGTAAATAGAGTCCAATCTATAGAACATCAACACTCAAAATAAAACATACTTAATGCCCATTTGAACATACTACAACTTCTATAATCTATTAAAAAAATCACAACAAAATGAGCAATATTTACATTCATAGACATATTGCAGTAGCATTGAAAACATAATTTACCTCTTTATTTGAAAGAGACCCACATTCAACTACACATTCCTACTAGAGGAAGACAAACTCATATATCATTAATATAAAAGCTCATACAAGACATGGACAAAAAATATGAGGCAAACATTAAATGATCTTCATTTCATTAATGTATGCAAGCAAGAGGTGATAAAAAATTCATTTTGGCACAACTTCACGTGCTCATTATTGATCTAGTAGCTGACTGAGATAGTGTATAGGGCGGAACATATCAAAATAGAGAAGGTGATCTAGTTAGTTAATTTGTGCTCAACCGGAACTCATCCAAGCATAGTAGATGCTATTTTAGAGCTCATACATTGTAGCTAATCATTTTAATTAGCTATGTAAGTTAGTGAGACTTCCCTGAGGGTTGTAGCCCTTCAAGCAATAACATTTATGCAATGAGCTCTAGGTAGTGTGCCTAAATGTAAGTGCATTCTCCAAATTGTAATATTGTTTTTCTATAGGCCATAGTGGAATAATATTCTGGGTTCAAATCCTATAGTGGTTTTTCCCATTTGGGTTTTCATGTAAAAATACCGATGTTATGATCTTATGGGTGTTTTTTATTTGTTTTTGAATTTTAGTTTTATGTATTTGTTTTCGGTGGTTAAAAGTTAAAAATCTATTAACCAGTAGATCACTGATTCACCACCTCTCTCAAAGATCCCTAATTCTAACAAGTTGTGCTTTGATTAACTCCAAACCTATGCTCTCCAAATTCTTGTGCATACATTGGGTCTTCCTACCTCATTATTTGATCCAAAACAAAAAACTTCTCAAGGTCCCATCCTGGTACCAAGAGAATACTACTCTTCTTAACTAATTCTCTCCCCTCTTCGGGAGTGCATCTAATGCTATACTTATAAAAAAAAATGATTTATTCTTCAGATAAATCCTTGATTTTCTTGCTTAACCAAAAATATTTAAACTCATCTGAATCAACAAAATTATCATTGGATAGGAAAATTTTAGAGGCAATTGAAGAACACAAATAGACAATGAGAGGGGGGTGAATCAGTGTATTTTTAAAATTTAACTATGTGCTAATACTGAGACTGCAAATTAATTAAGAACATACACACACACAAAACAAACCACAACAGTAAATTTACGAGGAAAACCCAATGAGGGAAAAACCTCGGCGAGAATTGCTACTGGAGTCTACTGATCCAATCCAACCTCACAATGAGTAACAATTTACAATGTTTAGGGAAACAACCCAAGGAGCACAAACTCTTGAACTTTAGGGAACCAACCCCTCCTCTAAGCACCCACTCAATGATATAAAACAATTATCAAAGTTTACAATGTAGTTGTAAAGCCTTGTTACAAATCTATTTTGTAATACTTACAAGTTTCTCATTTCTTGAGAATGAGTTTCTCTAACTTCTGAAATTCTTTCTTTGTTTCTTCTTTTCTTCGCTATAGCTTCACCTTTCTCAAAATACTCTACTCTCCCTCTTTCTACTTCTATAGATTTCACTCTATTTTCTCAGCAGCAACACACTTACTTTTCAACACTCCACTAACAATCGACTAGCTGGGATATCTTTATTTCCACCTCTATCTCTATCTCGACAATTCTACTTTTTTCAAATAACATTTACAACCATGCACAATCAACTCCGCATAGAAGAAATTTTTTCCCTCCAAATCTAAAATTTAAAATTAATTCATTTGTCTCTCTGGGATTTAGTTTATAGTAGATGTTGGCATTGTGTTATCATTGATGTCAACCGGTATGGGATGAATACTGGTAGAAGAGATGTGTGTGTAATACTATCATGAAGAAGTACAAGATGTGATATCTTGGATATCACGTTGTATTGCAGAACACTGGTAAGGTAAAAAAAAGTGATCACTAGTGACACCAGTACACAAGTTAGTGCCTGACTTGTGTGGATGGAATGGTAAGTTTACTGGTACCAACATAGTGTATAACCAGCAAGGAGAGTATGTCAATTGGAAAATGGAGTGTTGACAATGAGCAGGTTGCCTGGATAGTGTTTGTGATGAAGAGATAGAATGTTACCTGAATCACATCAACACTAGAGGATAAGAATGAATAGATCACCGGTATGTTGTGAGGTTACAGAACAATAGGACTCCCACTAGATGAAGATATAGTCACCATTTGAAGAGATGTTGCACAAACAAGGTTATGCACTGGACCTACAGAGAAGGCATGTTCAGATGAAGAGTGATGAGTTTGTCAGCATGAAAAAATAGTTGAGACATGGTTTGATCTGATCAGGGAGAAGGTATGGCTGAGAAGATGTTGTCAGAGTAGAATGTGGCCTGACTGAAGATGAAGTCTAGTGAAGGTTGATAACATGGTGCCATCAAGAGGTCTTACTAGTATGTATGTTAATTGGTAATATTGATAAAGGTGTAGATGAAGAAAAATTCTCCATTGATGGGAATGAGCATGCTTTAGATAGACATGTCTAAAAACCCATTAAGGTGTTCCACCGATAGTTTAGCTAAAGTGCAGACATGAAGGCTAAACGGTAAAGTGTGAGTTACCGACAAGGTTAGCAAACCAAGAGAGAAGAGGAGCCAGTAGGGTGTTTGGTCGATGATCATATCTGGACTGGCATGAAGAGTCAAGTTGGTAGATGGTCAACATGGATGCCACATGGAGTCAAGGTAGCAAACTTGCATGATGCGGTAGATGGAATGTACATCATTGGTGTAGTTGTAGAGTTGGTTGACATTAATGGTAGATCCCACAAATAATGGGACATGTTGCAGAGGTGTGCGACTTGAGGTTTGGAGGACAACTTAGAGCCAGCTAAGAGTGATTGAGTAGATCGAGGTGATGAAGGAAACATCAAGACAAATCTTGGTGTTTGACCAAGAGATCAACCAATAGGGTAAAAAGTATATCGCCAAAGATAGGAGGCATGATCAAGAAGGAACTTTAATGGTGGAGATGTACTGTTAGCTATCAAGGAGATCAGATCAAGCAAGATCTGATTGGATTTGGTTTGCCTCAAGGATGATGAGGAAACCCTAATCACCTAGGTTTTTGAATAGGCTTTTGGTGGGAAGACTAGGCTATAAATATATAGGCCAAAGACATAGTTAAAGTGTTGCTGAAGAGAAGAGTTTAGTGCTGCTGTGAAGTGACTAAGTGTTACTTATGAAAGTTAGAGTAAATGAATCAATGTTCACAATGCATATTTGAGAAAATACTGAGTGTGAGGGAGAACCACGTTGAAGTGCTCAACTGGTAGCAAAGAAGAACCGGTAGTGTTCATACCAATAGAGATGTGAAGGTAGCACTACAGAGTAGGTAGACAAGAACCGACTAAGTATAGTACTGGTGTAGAGAAGCAGAGAGCTAAAGGAAGTGAGAACTGATAGAGTGGAAAGTGAACCAGTAAGCAATAGCGATGAGGAGAGATTCAGTCAGAGTTAGTAGAGAATTGGTAAGGCTAAGGAGATACCTTACCGATAGAAAAGTTTGTATTGAGTTGTTACAAGATTCACTTGTAACTAGAATAATACCTTTGTATTTGATGTTTTCATTGTGATGATCACTAAGTTGTTGCTCGGTGTAGGGGTTGCAGTTCCTTTGGGTTATAGCCCATAAATTAGTTAGGGGTTAGTGCTCCTTGTGTTGGTGCCCTAAATTAGGAGTTGTAGCTCCTTTGGGTTGTAGCCCATAAATTAGTTAGGGGTTGGTGCTCCTTGGGTTGGTGCCCTAAATCAGGGGTTGTAGCTCCTTTGGGTTGTAGCCCATAAACAAGGAATAGCTCCTTGGGTTGGTACCCTAAACATTGTAATAGAGTTTCATTATGAGGCTGGATTGGAGCAATAGTCTCTAGCAGCATTTCTCACTGAGTTTTTTCCCATCTTGGGTTTTCCTCGTACATATTGGTGTTATGTGAAGTCCTTTATGTGTGATTGAATTTGTGTTGATCTTCCCACTAAATGGTAAGTCCATTTTGATTTTGATCTACAAACCGATATACTCACATAGGATAGTTAAAGGGAAAAATATTGAGAACCATTGATACACCCCCCTCTTAGTCGTGCATTATGTCTAACAGTTGGTATCAGAGTGTAGGTTCCCAATCAGACTAGTCTTTTCCATCTTGGGTAGATTCTGAATTAAGGACACAATAGTCTTTTTAGTTGCAATCCTGCTCCAGTGTTTAATGGATCAAACTATCCTATTTGGAGCTGTAGAATGGAAGTCTACCTGTCCTCCCTAGGTTATGATGTTTGGATGGCAGTTATCAATGGTCTACCTAGGAATGTCTATCCTCCCACTAGTACTGAAGAAGAAAGAAGATGTATATGCAAGGAAGAAGCCATGAAGGCTATATTCAATGGGCTCACTAGTGATGTTTTGTCATAGGTGGATAAGTTCAGATCAACAAAGAGTTTATGGGATAGACTAAAGAAGCTTTATGGAGATGAACCCTACGACACCGAATCAACTTGTGAGAGGAAGAAGAACTTTGCAGCAGATACATTTGCAGATGAATGAGGTAGTTTAGACGTTGCAGCTGCAATGATGATGAGACTCATCTTTTCATTTTCCCTAAGATTGACATTGATAATCACACATCAAAAGGGGATAATGTAGATAGATCCCACCGACATGATGTGTTTGACAGTGACACTAAAAATGAAGAATAAGAAGGAGACAAGGTAAATGGATCTAGCCAGAAAGATCTATTTGGAAATGATGATGATGAAGAACAAGATGCAGAAGTAGATCTTGAATGTGAACTTGTAAGTGCTCTAGAACAATTTCAAAATGTTAGAAATGATTGAAAAAACTAAAAAAGATCAATTCATGAGGATTGCAGCCAGTTGAGAACCTACCTTGAAGTGTCAAACCAAAAGGTTGGTTTGTTGACCACTCAACTTGAATAAATAAAAATATTGACTTATGTTTTGAAGTTAATTTTGGACTCCAAGGAAAGTGAAATGGAGAATCTGAGAAATGAATACAAGCTATATAAGAATGTAGTAGTTGTTAAGAAAAACTGGCTGATCAGATGCCTTGAAGAATCTGAGAAATGTTTTTCAGAGTTAAAGACTCAACAAAAGGACACCAAGGAATGTAGGTGCAAAGATCTAAAGGTTGAGCTAGAAGGAAAGGATATAGAGCATCAACAGACAATATTGGAAATGGAGTTCCTCAGGAAAGAACTTGAGAAATGTTAAGATGAGCTGAAGTTGAGGATGAAGAATGGTGTTGCATGCAGAAATAATGCAGATCTGAAAGGGAAAGGAAAGATGAGAGAAGACAGTGTTACAACTATCATGAATAGGAAAAGACCTCCTATCGGTAGAAGATAAAGAAATGTTGTTGCCACCAAGTCAAGACAAGCATGGCAGAAGAAGAGATCAGATGGAAGATCTACAGAGAATGGACAACCCTAGATCCATTCCTAGAGAAGAAGAAATGTAGATGCCAAACCGGTAACAATACCTCATGTTTGGAAAAATAAATTCATAAGTAATAAGCCTCCTCTCTTTGGTTATTGTTTTGGATGTAAAGGTTATGGCCATAGGGAAGAACAATGTAAACTATGGTGTAGGAATAGAAAGAATATGCTTCCTAGGTATAATAATTTAGATGGCTATAAATTTCATGTAGATGAGCATAATGTATCTATGGGTAGAAGCATGCATAACCCCTCTCCCGATATTGATAATGTTGTATGTTATAACTGCAATAGACCTAGTCATATATGTTATAATTGTAGGAGGAAGAACATGCAGTCCTACAACAACTGGTGGAATAGTCATGCTTAGCATGGAAGTAGTTACAGGGGATACAAGAAGAAAAGACCTGCATGGAACAAGATAAGTGATGTTCCTACTCAAGCAAGGTATCCAAGGAGGCTGACAAATGGCTATAATGACATGACAAGAAGAAGAAGAGAAAACCAGTAAAATAGAAGGTTCCCTTGTCATGAGGTTAGCATGGATACTATGTGCTTCTGCAACACTACTTCCTGTCTTGATGTTGAATCTAGAAGTCTAAGGATCAATCAGAAAGGAGAAGAAGAAACCTACTCCTTGGATTAAAAAGGAGAAGAAAAGTGAGACCATGCAGACATGGAGAAAGAAGAAAGAAAATAGGACCATGGACTGGCACTGTGCACTCAATGAACAAGTGACATATCATAAGGCCTAAAGGAGATAAAGGATCTTAGGGGGAGTAGCACATTGAATTTATCATTCACCCCCTCAGTGATGAATGCAATATAGAAAAACATACTATTTTTGGTATGAAGGATGAAAATTAAAAGATAAGTGTGTGTAGAGGATGCCTTGTCTACACACCTATAGATGGAAGATTGAATCACAACTACTATGTATATGCATGACAAGATAAAAATTGGAATAAGATATAGAGTGACACAAAATGTCAGGAGTCACAAGAAGGGGCTCCAATAGTGATAGTGGACTAGTACAAGAAACTAGTATGTGCAGGATGTTACCAACATGAATTCTAATTGGTACTTGCATGTTATGTAAGACAATGAGGATGGAGATCATTGCATTAGCCCTGATAGTATGCTGTGAAGTTTATGTCTCAGGTGGTACTGGTAAAGACCTCAATGACATATGTTGGCCTGATGGTTGATCATGTAGGAATGCATGTTTTTTGGGCTAACCGATTTGACTCTTGGCATGATGGTAACATTGTCTAGCATTCTATAGATTTAGGATCATGTCATAGGTTGTGAAGGATACAACGGAGCTGAAGGATCATCAGATGTTCACATATGCACAACTAAAATAGTATGTGGAGGAGATTGGAGTCCCAGTATTGTATCTAATCAGTGATGAGAACCTAAGATGTATGACTCAAGGAGAGTTCAAGTGCTCATGATGTAGAGTCGACATACTTGAACTTGTAAGGATATTGACTGCCCAAACTGTAGGTGATGGAAATTGTAGTAGGGATACCCAAGAGAATTTCATGGTTATGGGTATCTACATTTCTTCTGGTTCATTTTTTTCATGGTACAGTCATATTTGATTATAAAGAAATTTGAAATCAAATAGGAGGTGTTGTAGGGTGACCGATAGGTGAGTAGAATTCACTGACAAACTAACAATTGGTATCAGTCCTTCTACAAATTTTGTGCTCTATCAAATAGTATTAGACTTGCATACTCAATTAGTCTCAGTTGATGGTTAAGACCCCCATCTCAAGTGCTATGACTTGAGAAGATGTAACAATTGGTGACAAGATAACAAGTAGCATCAAATGAAGAGTTGCATCCAATGAAGACAAAGTGGGAGAAAAAATTCTATCAGAGATTGATAAATACAAGGTGGGATAAAATCCTGACAGTGCCCTTTGCCATTGTTGTCAAAGGGGGAGAAGGATTATGTAGTATACCACATACTACATATGTGAGAATCCATGGATAACAATAAGGGGGAGAAAGACTTTGTATTATGTCGGATACTACATGAGTTGACATCAGTTCCAAAGGGGGAGATTGTTAGCATTGTGTTGCCATTAATGTCAACCGGTATGGGATGACTATCGGTAGAAAATATGTGTGTGCAACACTATCATGAAGGAGTACAAGATGTGATATCTTGTATATCACCTTGTATTGCAGAACACCAGTAAGGTAAGGAAAAGTGATCATTGGTGACACCGGTACACAAGTTAGTGCCGGACTTTGTGTGGATGGAATGGTAAGTTTACCGGTATCGACACAGTGTATCACCAGTAAAGAGAGTATATCAATTAGCAAATGGAGTGTTGACAATGAGCAGGTTTCTTGGATGGTGTTTGTGATGAAGAGGCAAACTATTACCTGAATCACATCAACATTGGAGGAGAAGAATGTATAGGTCATCGGTATGTAGTGAGGTTGCAGAACAATAGGACTCCCATCGGATGAAGATGCAGTCACCATTTGAAGAGATGCTACACAAATACGGCTATGCACTAGACCGATAGAGAAGGCATGTTGAGATGTTGGTACAGATAAAGAGAGATGATTTTGTCAACATGACAAGCCATTGGGTATTAGATGAGGCAGTTTCATGTTATCCTAACCACCCAATGACAAAGTGCAAGCAGAAGAGGTAGACACCAGTGATATTGACCATCAGAATAGCGCAGTGTAATGCTACTTGATGACCCAATTGAGCATCATAAGGTGGAGGAAGATGGCATCGGCCATTGGGCTAGAATGTTTGGACGAGTCCCAATGATCCCATGGAGGGGCCTAGCCATAGTCCATTTATCCCACATTGGTTGCGGGGAGGATCATTTTTGTATTTAATAGCTAGGCCACCTGTATCCTTAGTGTAAAACCTTATGGGCTTTTGACAAAGTGGTTGCTTAGTGATTTGGTGGGCCCCCTGTACGCATCTCAAAGCACCCAAATTTTGCAGCGAGAGGGAAAAATAACTAGTGAGTGAGTCAGGTAGATCAATGGTGATTGAAAAAGATCCAACAGCTGTCGCTATGTCGCCACATAAAGATGCTCACTGGATATCATCGCAACATGGCGATAGACCACTAGTGGTGGGCTATGGCTGACAGTTAATGCAAGTAGTCAGGGTGGATGGTTAGGAAAGGCTTTGTTTCGGTGGTTAGCCCAGGCCTTGCTAAGATGTTTGGAGAGAGACACCAAAGAAATTCATAGGGCACCACGTGGTGGATAGGTGGCAGATAGGCAGGTCCAAGTGGTGGCTAGCAGGATGCACAGACAAACCAAGAGTGAATGTCAAACAGACCTTGGCTTTGATGGATCTCAAAGGGGATTCTATTAGAATTCCCATAGATACTAAGAGGGGGGGTGAATCAGTATCTAATCGGTGTACATAATTTCTTATCTTAAAACATGCAAAACATATTATAACAGTGTAGCGGTATGCAAGAAATAATGCAATGAATAGAATAAAAAACATCCACATGAAAAGCACACCATGACACAAGGATTTAATGAGGAAGCTTGGTGTGGAAAAAACCTCAGTGAGATTTGTGACCCACAATATCCACTTACTGGCCAATAAGAGAATATTACTTACAAGAGGGGCTGCACATGCAGGAAGGCCAACTGCCTAGAGCTCACTGCTCAATGGGAAGTCTCACTAACTTACAATGTGGATTATACAAATCCAATATCTTGTACTACTTTACAATAGCATCTATAATGCCTAATCCAGTATCGGTTGCTCTGCTCCTTACATAAACCCTTTAACCTATATTTCACATAATAGGTCTGCTTTAATATTTCACATACATCACTTTACTTGCTTACTTTCTTTCTTACAAAATGTCTACAATGATTTTTTTTATATATAAGAGTCATTTTACAACATGCCAAGTTGGCTTACAAAGTTTTTACAATAATAAACAAAAATATAATCTAAAAAAATCCTGTTGGCCTCTGTACTGGTATACTTCTTTTCTTTGTGCCAGTGTAGAGTGTGATCTACTAATGCCGGTGAACAATCTTGTTGGTGTAATGCCTTGCCGGTGCCATAGGATTGTAAGGTTTCCATCAATTACAAAACCTTCAATCACCTACAATGTCTCATTGGAGTGTGCATATGCCAACAATCTCCCCCTTTGGCATTGATGGCAACACTCATGAGAAATTTCAAAAGTGTATCCAAAAATGTGAAGTCCAAAAAATGTTACCAAAAATGTGTGCTCCCCCTGAGCATATGATTCCTGTGATATTTGAATTTTCTCATCCCACTACTCCCCCTTTGGCATCAATGACAAAAGTTGTCAAGATGTCAGTAGAGTTTGTAGTTTCAACCTTGTAACTAAGTAGTTACAATTTGAAATAGATCCGCCAAAATCAAGTTTATACTCTCCATAAACCTTTTACTATCTCTTATTGCTATCTATGTTCTTTTAGCTATACCGGTGAGATGCTGCAAATGCTCTGCTGGTGTTTTGTCACTGTATTAGTGCCTCAAATCCTTCCTTCCACAATGATGCTAGATAGTCCAATCTTGGACTCAGTTTTAATCTTAGATGCTTTGCCTTATTCACTATTCTCTCTTTTTCTCTTTCTAATTTAAGTAATTCTTCCTCAAAATTTGTTATCTTCTATTCAAAAACTGATAATGTATCAGGTGAGTTAACAAAATTATCTGCAAGTTTATTGATTTCATCCTATACCTTTCTCATCTTCTTATCTATATCTACAGTCAAAAAGTTTTTCTTACAAGTGTCTTTGTATAGAGTTTTGAACTCTTTCAATAAATTACATAGTTTTGGTAGAAGTGTGTCAAAATCTCTGGTACACTTCTTTATCTTCTCATCAAAGAACTTTTTCTTTTCAATTTCCACTTTGTCCTTCAATGTCTCTTCCTTTATTTTCTCAATGTTTTCTGTGATATATTTACACAAGGTATCAAGTTGTCCTAAAGAATCTTTATTGTCTATATTACAGTTAGGAGAAATTACCTTCAAAATTGGTATGGTGTCATCTATTGCCTTATAAGCTTGTGAGTTGCAATCTGTTATCATTTTAATTGAATCCAATAGCACCTCAGTCACATTAGTTGATTTGTAGCCTTATGATGAACCTACATTTTGAGTACCGCCAGTGGAAGTAACCAATCTTGTATTAACCTCTGGTAGGTCTTTTTGTGTTTGCATTTCTTTAAGCAATGGTTTTTCTACTTCTCTAGTTGTCAGTGGCACTGTTTCCTTATGAACCTATTCCTATTTCTTTTGCTATTCCTATTCCTGTTCAGGAGCCTTTTGCCCTATTTGTTTCTCTATTTGTTACATTGTCTTAGTTTAAGTCTGAGTTTCTACCTGTTTCTCTTTGTCATCTACTGGTTTCTTCTGTGTGTTATTAGTTTGCTCAGCTACCGGTGGCTTACTAGCCATTTCAGTCTTATCAATTATATCTTTGTCTACCACAATGTTGATCTTTTGAGTATCAACATCCACTATATATAAGACTTCAGGATTAGGATTGACATCCTCTACACCCATACTTTCAACTGCCGGTTGATCTTTTGTAGCTGTTGTTGTTACCAGTGGAGTAATAAAAGGAGGTGGGGGTAAGTTGTCTTTAATCTTGATACTGGGTGGTCCACCAACTTTACCTTTGCCCTTGACTCTTCTTTCTAATATACCTTTATAGGTTTGTGGCTCATGTAACTTTCTTGTTTTTCTTTTTCCGCTAGGAAAATGTCCCATGCATTTTATGTCTCCTCAGTCACCTCATTAAGGAAAATGTCCCATGCATTTTATGTCTCCTTAGTCACCTCATTAACTCTTCCAACCATTAAAGCAATGTGTCGGTGTGTAGTAGAAAATATTGACCGGTTGGCTTTAGCAATTAAGTCATCAATTTCTTTGGGCGAGTTCACTGGATATACAACAAGTAGCTTTTCTATCTTTATTTTCTTGTCAAGTTCTACTATTGCTTATCTCCTTGCTTCCAGTCTCTTAAATAGTTCATCTGGTACTTCATCTACTACTTCCATCAAAAATTTCTTATACATATCCATATGCAATATAACACTATTTTCTACTTGTTCTTTTTCATCAGCGGTTAGAGTGTCATATAGTTTCTCTATATTCTTCAATTTCCCTTCCTCTGTAATTTCATTCAATAGTATGTCAAGAGGTGCCAAGTCCTTGTTTGTCCTCTTCTTCTTCTTGGGTGTCAGTTTCTTCTTCTTTGGTGTAGCCTTTCTTACTAGAGTTCTCACTACTTGTTGTTTTTGTCTTGTCCTCCTAGGTGAGGGTGTGGTTGCTGGTTAGGGATCTCTTTTCCTTACAACTCTCTTGAAAGTTGCAGGCATATCATTCTTTGAAGAAGTACCTATCGGTGATAGGTCAGTTTATGGTTGTGGAGCTGCTAACTCATCCTCTGTTATACTGGTTTGTTCCATTACTTTATCCTTGATCCCCTTTGCTTGCCTAGAACCTTTTCTTACAACTACCTCAACCTTTTTCACTCTTTTCTTAGATTGTATCTGGCTTTCAATAGTTTTTGCACTACCAAATATTTCTTCCTTAGGTTTTTTAGGGGCTCCTAGAAGTCCTTTAGCATATGTTTCAATTATATGATCATCTGTTTCATAGCCCATCTCTGTTACCCAAACTATCCTAGGGATGACTGCTTCCATCTAGATCTCATCCTTCTTGATTACAAAGCATATTTCATCCTTATATTTGCCAACAATCTTTTGTGATAATCTGATTCTTTTCTTCATTTGGCCTTAAGTTCTTGAAAGAAATCATGGATATTGTTTTCCTTATCTTCTCCCATATTATTGAATAGTTCGGTTAATTGTTTACCTATTGGTATATCATATCCAAGTTCTTTGTAGCCTATACTGGGAACTTGTTTTATTATATGTAGCATCAGACATACTAACAGATTTTCAAATTTAAAAGTTCCTTTCTTGTCCTTCTTAATCTTACCTAAGTTGTCAATTAATTCATCCTTCAACCACTCACATACATCAATCTTTGCATTATCTGTAACCATATCATAAGAACTCTTAATGCATAAAATTGAAACTAAATTGAGTCTATTTGCATGAGTAGCTTTATATCCTAATATCATGTTGATAAATCTCACATTAATATCTGTTACATCATTTACTCTTAAGGACCTTCTATCGGATGTGGCACTAGTTAGGTTTATAATGAGGTCATTAGATACCTTCTTCATTTTGACTGGCCTTTTACCGGTGGTCGATAATCCTATGATAGCTTTCACAGCTTCCTTGGTGATTTTGTGAATTGCATCTAACTAGAAAAATTTACCATGTACCCTGCTTAAGACTATCCTAATCACATCCTTGGGGAATTCAAGAATGCTAAGGATCTCTATAAATCCTAGGGTTTCAATGATCTTGTGTTCATCTTTTACATTGCCAGATTCATCACATATGATAGTTTTAAACATGGTTTTAATCTCTTCATATCCTAGTTCCTCAATGTTACAATGAATGTAAATTCTACGATCTTCAGCATAAACAACTCCCTTAGGAATTTGAGAAAAAGCACCTAAGGTATCATCTTTCTTTGCTACCTTAGGAACTAATTGAAATACAGACCTAGGTCTTTTTATAACTTCAACAACAATAGGGTTTGCTATATATTCAATTGAAGAGGTAGATGCCATGATAAAATACCTTTTACTGCCTTTAGGATGGATGATTTCTTGAAGTGTTCTTGCCTCTTGCTCGATGTGCCTTAGCTTGGAATCTTTGCGCTCTTTGTAGGTTTGAAATCTTGGTAAAATGAAATTGAGCCAAAACCTCAAATTTATAGTGTCTTTTTGCCATCTACCACATTAAATGTGTGTCAGTTAAGTATTCACTTAACATTGTCTACTGGTAATAAGTAATTTCCAACTTCTCATCTCTAACCAAGGGAATAATAGCACATGTGTCATTAGATTGCCAAACCCTCAAGGAAACTTTCTTCAATTAGATGAAGAACTTCCTACCGGTGGAGCACTGCTATGTCCTACCAGTGAAGCATCACTCCATCCTACTAGTGAAGCATTGACTGGTTCTACCAGTGGAGGAGTATTCCCAATATTTAGATCAACTTTTCTAATCCATTGTTTTGAGAATTCTTGCTTAACCTCTTCAACTTTTTCTTTACCTTTCAAGCTAGAACTTTTGTTGTCTATCAGTGATCCTTTACTTCTATAGAATTTTGCAATATCCCCAATCTTGTTACATGCATAACAAGTTACATTATTCTTCTGAATATCTTTCCCATAACCTATGCCGGTTTGTGTTCTGCATTGATTAGATAAATGTCCAAATCTTCCACAAACATAACATCTCACATTCATTCTGCAATTTTTAGAGTTGTGACCAACATTGTTGCATTTTGAACATTGACCAATGGGTGTGTTGATATTCTGATAATTTCTAGATCTACATTCATTTGCTCTATGACCACACTTATTATAGTTAAAGCATTTTCCATTGAATTTATAAGCATTAGGTTGTCTTACCGGTTTGTTGTGATCCTGAGTATTTGTAGTACTAGAGCTTTCACCAACTTCAAAGCCAATTCTAGAAGTGTCACTTGTAAGTTTTTTATTCTTTAGCAAGGTGCCAAGTTCCTCTAAGCTTTTCTTGAATTTTTCTTTATGTTGATTTGTAGTTTCTAGTTCTCTTTCTAAGACCTCTTTCTGTCTCATCACTTCATTGGAGTCATTTTGAGTGTGCATCAGATCTGTCTTCAACATGTCATTTTCATAGCTAAGTCTTGTGTTTTCATTTGCTGCATCACTTAGTCTTCTCATCAATTCTTCTTCATTCTTCTTCCTATCTTCAATTTCTTTACAAAATCTCATAGTCATATCCTACATCTCATTCTTTGTTGTCATGTTCTCTTGTTTCAGCTTGCTTATCTGATCATTAAGTGATTCCTTTTCATTATTCTCATTTTGCATCTTTTCATAAAGTTCTCTTCTCTTGTTTCTTGCAACAGTAAGATTCTCTTGAAGTGCCTGAATGATATCCTGAGCTGCCTTTAGATCATCTTCTAGTTTGATATTTTTCAATTTTTTTGTATCAGAGTCTGAGAGAGCTCCTTCAAGTTGCTTCATCAGATTTTCCATCTTTACCGGTGTCAAAATCTTCCTCAGGCTATTAGGCTTCTGAAAATAGAGGACCAAGCTCTAATACCAATTGTTAGGATTCCCACAGATACTAAGAGGGGGGGCTGAATCAGTATCTAACTGGTGTACAAAATTTCTCATCTTAAAACATGCAAAACATATTATAACAGTGTACCAGTATGCAAGAAATAATGCAATGAATAGAATCCAAAACATCCACATGAAAAGAGCACCATGACACAAGGATTTACTGAGGAAACCCGGTGTGGGAAAAACTTCGGTGGGATTTGTGACCCACAATATCCACTTACTGGCCAATAAGAAAATATTACTTACAAGAGGGGCCTGCACATGTAGGAAGGCCAACTTCCTAGAGCTCATTGCTCAATGGGGAAGTCTCACTGACTTATAGTGTGGATTATACAAATCCAATATCTTGTATTGGTTTACAATAGCATCTATAATGCCTGATCCAGTACCGGTTGCTCTACTCCTTACATAAACCCTTTAACCTATATTTCGCATAATAGGTCTGCCTTAATATTTCACATACATCACTTTACTTACTTGCTTACTTTCTTTCTTACAAAATGTCTACAATGATCTCTTATATATATAAGAGTCATTTTACAACATGCCATGTTGGCTTACAAATTTTTTAGAATAATAAACAAAAATATAATCTAACAAAATCTTGTCGGCCTCTGTGCCGGTATACTTCTTTTCTTTGTGCTGGTGTAGAGTGTGATCTGTTGATGCCGATGAACAATCTTGCCGGTGTAATGCCTTGTCGATGCCATAGGATTGTAAGGTTGCCATCAATGAAAAAACCTTCAATCACCTACAATGTCTCATTGGAGTGTGCATATGCCAATAGATTCATCAAAGGCATCAGTTTTATCAAAATAAAGGTGTTGATGAAACTATGGCTTCGATGAGAAAAGAAAATGGCTTGCCAAAGAGGAAGTTTGGCCAAAAGAATGGTATTCAATAGAACCAAAGATGACTTGGCCATGCTCCAGTGGATCAGGTGGTGAACCATGGGCTTACACATGGTGACATGTGGGAGAAGTTAACGACCGATCAGGTTAAGAAGATCTGACGATCGGGCGAGATGATCCAATGGTTATTGCCATGTCATGATAGGAAGATGATCACCAAATATCCCCCACAACTTGGCAACAAAGCACGTGCAGAAATGGAAATGGCTTGAGCATTAATAATTGAGTAGGTTGAGGGAAGATATATGACCATCACTATACTGCGAGATGAAGGTTCCCGCTAGTTATCCCATGTGACATGGCAAATCAGGATATGACATGTGGTGGCCTAGCCAAAAGAGAAAGTGGCCCAGGTGAGGTAAAGGTTGGGCAAGTTAAGGTAGATCAGTAGTGATTCAAGGGAGATCAATGGCTATTGCCAAGTAGTGATGGGAGTTTCTTGATGGCTAAGCAACGCAACTTGGTGAATAAGCAGTGGGACCCGACAAGAGAGCAGTTCGGAGAAGAAACAAAGGGCTTCATTTCAGCGGTGGGTCTGACCGTGCTCAGGGGATAGGACAGGTGGTGTCCAGAGGAACCCATGGGCCAATGCAAAGGTGACACATGGCAAGGGTCTGCAGACAAGTGAAGTAGATAAGGGGCCCTCTTTGAGGGTTACAATGGTTAATGATCGAGTAGGTATGATGTAGATTGATGGTTGTCACTATACCACAATGCGAAGGTGCACGATGGTTATTCCTTGTGACATGGTGACAAACTACTAATGGTGGGCCCAAACAGTGGTTAATTCCAGTAGTTAAGGCGAGTGGTTGCGGTGGACAACTAGTGATATGATTAGGTTTTTCAACAGACAAGAAGAACCAAGTGGTGGGGCCCATTCCAAATGGATTACCCAGTTTAGTTAAAGGGCATGTTAGTTTCCCATGACCAGATGGTTGTCGCTATACCGCATTGGAAACACGTCCAAACTTTAAAGGCTGTGACATAGCGACTAAAGGAAAAGTGCTCACAAGGGATTGCCTTCATGGTCCGTTGGCAACACAATTTGAAAGACTTAATGGTAGAGGTGTATGAGTTCCATCCAATGTAGATCTGAGGTGAAAATTTGGTGAGACATATCTAGGGAGATTTGTAGAGAACATAATGGTGTACCATTGTGTGTTTTCTTAGGTGGAACTCATCAATGCTCTGGTACAAGATGATCTATAGGCATTATGAGGCTAACAATGGTTGTAACCAATTTTGGGTAATAGGGGCCTACCCTTTCGGCCATTTTCCAAATGAATTCCCAATGAATTAATGAAGCACGCATCCCAGAATGAATGTTAGATTTCTCCCTCAACTGCAATGGCACAAAAATATAACCTTTGCAATAAATGACTGTTAGGGTAAGATTTTTCTTCTAGGTAGTCTGAAGCTTGTTGCATCATGATTTCTATAAAAGGATACCAAGGATACCTAAAAAAGGGGAGGACACAAAACTTTGTAACTGAACTTTGGCAAAATTTTAATGTAGGCCTATTTTTGGCAATTTCTGAGCCAAATATGAGGTACTTGTAACCATTTGATAAGGGAATGAATTATACAGTCCAAATATTTTAAGTCCAAATTTGTATTATCTCTATGTCACTGTACTGGTGTTCATTTCATTTAGGTAATCAAGGATTGCATATTTGAATGATTTGTTAGGCATCTAATGAAGTTGTTCTGAGTCTTTTTCTTAAGGAGGAAAATATACTTTGAACAAAATCATTGATATCAGTACTCTTGGTGTGGATTCGATGATAAATTCTGGCACAGATTAGGACCCTGTATATGTCAAACATATTCAGAGTTAATAGATCACGAATTTGTGATTTGTGTACTAGTTTCTCTTGTCAGGTTGCAGTATGTTGCAGATGACTCTGTTGCCCAGATAAGGCACTGGTTTACCTGTTGGGTTTTTGCATGAATTTTTTGATCCTTTTCAAAAGACAAAATCAACTTTCCATTTATGTTTTAATTATAGTAGTTAGAAAGGAAATGTTTATAGGAATTTATACTGGTTTTCTGTAAATATTTTGCTAATTTTGTAAGAAAATAGTCTCAAAAGGGTTCACCTACCCAAGCTTTTAAAGGCCTAAAGTGTAGGAGGTTTCCTCACTTGGAACCTCATAATGTTGTCTTTATTTCAAACTTTTTGTTGTTCTCTCCATTGCAGCACAAAGGCAGTAGCTTTCACTTTTAAGGAGAAGAAAAAGAGGTTTTCAAAAAGGAGAACAACAAAAGTGGTGACTCTGCTGGGGAGAGTCAAATAAGATTGTCTTGTTCTGTAGATCTGTGTCTTTGTTGCATAAAAGTGTTGAGATCAGGCTCCCTTGGTTTCAGTCTGAAAATTATTTGTGTTGACTTGAATTTCATCCTCAGAATGCTCCCTACAACAAGTTAGTTTCACAAAATACCAATGGAAATGCTACAGGAAATCCAAACTCAACCAATGAAACTACATGAAATACATATGAAATAAAAATACTAATATTACCTTCATGATTTATGTCTCATTGTGTTCTAACTCCACTATTCCTGTTTGTAGATGGTGTGCTCTTAGACAATGCACTGATAGCTTCCAAGATGGCATATGAAGAATGGACTAATAACTAATAGTTCACAAATGCTATGATATGCAATACTACGTGATTATAGTAAAATGATTATGTTGAAATGCTAATTACTTCAAGATTAAAACTCACAGATGCATAAGTTTTACAAATGATTTGCTTGAAAATGCACTTAAAGTCTAACTCTCTCTCAACTTAAAGCTCTTGATTTTATAGACCTTGAGAGGATGAGATGATGTGGCTTAGATCAATGGTCATGATCAGATCTACAGATTTGGATGGCTATGAGAAAAGGTGAAGGTTGAGAGAAAGGGGGAAGGAGAAGACAAGTGTCACTCATCTCACCTTGATTGGGTTGTTAATTGAGGAAATCTAGGGATGGTTGGAGAAAATTTAGGCATGAGAGGACAAGTGGACTCAAGTCCTTCCTAAGATGTAGGGGGTGTTGGAGAGAATATAGAAGATGGTTATGAAATATGTGTACATACACAATATTCATTGAATTTGGAGGTTGAAGATAAATGATGAATTAATATTTAAGAAATATTAATTTCCTTAGCCACATGTTTGGTGAGTTGGCAAAGGGAAGATGAAGTGGAGATGGAAGGATGAGTTGGAAAAGAAAGATTAAATAATTTAAGAAATTATTTAATATTTGAGACTATAGGATAGGAGAATAACTATTAAATATTAGATAGTTAATTAATTAGAGGAATAATTAGATATTAGATATTTAATTATTTTAGAGGAATAGGATAGATGAATTAATTAATAAAATATTAATTAATAGAAAGATAGGAAATGAATTAAATAAATTAATCTTTTCAAATTAACTATTTTAATAGAAGAATAATTATTAAATAAATATATAATATTTATTTAATCACTCATAGCCATTTTTATGTGTATACATTTTCCCCCTCTTTGAAATAATGTCAAGACAATGTTGTTTCAAATATTAAATCAAGTCTCGATAGTGCGCCTGATGAAGATTAAAAATCCTGATTGTGTGCCCCCTCAGGATATTGATCGTGAAATTGTTGAAAACTTTGGTTTGAATGATTGATCTCATGATAATTGATAAAAGGTTCTGTCAATTAAATTCATATGTAAAAAGCAAATTAAATTGCTCCATTGAATAACATTAATTACTCTTTCAAATAGTAAATATAAAATTAACCAAGGTTAATTTTAATTTCATTTTATCCTTGTCATCTTGTGAAGAAACTTGTCTAGGTGAGGTAGCGAAATGGTGATTCCTATGGAGAACCATCAATTTGAGCGTGTTTGATGATATCAGAAACCTCCTGAGTATGGGTATCTGGTATGAATCATATCCCGAGCTTTGTTTTCAACTTGTTGTGCAACTTTTCATGGTTTTTAGGTGCATTTTTTAATTTTGAACTTTTTTTTGCGATTTTTGGCATTTGGTTAGCACTTTTGCATTTAGATTTAGTGCATATGCAATTAGGTTTAAAACTTTTTCTCATGATAGTGCATATTCTCATTAGGATAGTGCATATGTTAAGGATGTTAGCGCATATGCATTGGTTAGCGCTTATGTGTCATTTCTTAGCGCATATGCATTGTTTGATAGCGCTTTTGCATGTTTTGCACATTCATGCATAGGGTTAGCGCGTTTGTTGAAAAAGTTAGCGCAAATGCTTTGTTTAGTGCTTATGTTCAATAGGATAGCACATATGCTCAAAATTTGATGTTTTTGATAGATGCAAAAGCTAAAATCACTTTGATGATTAGATTTTACGTGTTTGATGCGTGTGTATGATGAATAGGGACTTGATTGATTGACTGATTTCGTTTGATAGATTGATTTGATTTGTTTTGATAGAGTAGCTCTAAGAGACTGATTTAGTGTCTAATGTAAGAGCTTAGCAGAGTTTTGATTGAACTCAGTGATTGATAGAAAACCATGATTGATAGGTTTTAAAATGATTTGATAGCTTAAGTTGTTTCAGTTTGATTTAATAGATAGATAGCAAAAGTTGCTTGAGTTTTATTTGATTAATTTGATAGATGATGATTGATCTAATTCTCTTGGTAAAATAGGAGAAACTTGATGTTTTCTAGTGTCGGGAGAAATTTCTAGTAGTACAACATTTAGTGCCAGAGCTGACACAAGTAGAGGTGAGACATATAGATGCTTGTGGTATACAACATTTGTTGTATATTCCTAAATTTATGCATATAGAGGATTGTTGACGATGTTAACTGAGAGATGGCATAGTGAGCATAACACTTTCCACCTACCCATGGGTGAGATTAGTGTGATGCTCGAGGATGTTTATAGAATTTTGCACATCCCATGACTGACGAGCTAGTGTAGTATGATTTTTCAGGATCGTGTTGGGATAGAGGCTTGCAGAGCCATTTTTGCTGATGAGAGCATCTTTAGAGGAGAGATCCGATGGGAGGATATGGTGATGTATTACGAGACTCTCCCTATGATTTTGGTTGGTTTGATTGGAGGATTTATTTGTCCTGATAGGTGATTGTGAGGTTTTCTTGTTGGATGGGGTGAGATTATTCAAAGTATAATGCAACATTGGACTCGATATGCTTGGGGTGTTTGTATGTTGGCTCATTTATATCATGATCTTCATCAGGTGGTGTATGATGAGAGTTCTAGTTTGTCTACAGGATGCACATTATTGCAGATCTGGTGCTGGGAGAACATTGCTATTACTCGGCCTATCCATCACAGAGTTCATGGAGAGAGGCAACGATATGTGTATTTTTTTGTAGGTATCCTTAGCATAAATTGGGTAACATGGAGTATTGGCATTGGGTACTTGATTCATTGGATATTATTACTTGGAGACTATATCTTGATTGTGAGCCATGGATGGATGATGCATGGACATTACCATTTATTATGTAGGGTAGATATCTCATTGGTTGGACTCCTTACATTATTGAGCGACAGTTGATCAGTCACATTCTTAGCCAATTTGGTATCATTTAGCCTATGCCTACTGGTGTGATGATATGTGCTTGGTGGTACAGAGATAGGTGAAATTGGGGACCTTCTTTGCTATTTGAGATTGCTCACACAAAGTTTCTTACTACTCTGAGAGTGGCTTATAATATGATATTGCACATTTTTTATCCTGGGGTTACTGCAAAGTATGCTCAGTACATACTAGCACATCCATGTCCTCGTATTACCAATCTAGAAGATCCTCCTCCCAGCTTAGGAGACGAGGATGATGATTCAGATGATCCAATTTGTAGGAGATGAAGATAGAGATGAGAGCTCAGAGCTGCTCAGGATGCCAGGGGAGATGGAGATGAGGGTGGGGATGGTGGTGGTGGTAGGAGACCTGGATGGAGGGGAGGTCAATTGAGAGTTTGTGGAGGACTGTTTGTACCAGTTGGCAGGATTGGAAGACTGTGTCCTATGGGTGGGAGAGATGTTGGCCGTATTGGGAGGGATACTGGTAGGGCACGGATGAGATCACCGAGAGGGTTTCCATTGATAGGAGGAGGTAGGATGATTGGACTGGATGGGGGTTGCAGGAGAGGCATTGATTTTGGTTAGATTAAACCAGACCCTAGAGTTATTGCAGCTCATGGTGGAGATGATGAGGATCCAGAGGATCATGTTCCACTTATTAGATGATGGGTTCTCAGAGCTACTCAGACTGAGATGTGAGCATGTGGTTAGGGAGGTGGTGAGGAGAGGATTGTGGTTCATGCACCATAGCAAGATGTGCCAGAGTAGGTTGCACTAGAGCATGATATGCTAGAGTAGAAGACCATTGATAGTCTTAAAGAATAGATTGATCAGCTTCAAGCACAGGTATAGACTTTCATGGCTAAGAGGGATAGAGTTGTTAGGAGACAACAGGATATGCAAGGTGTTCTTGATCATATTCAGCAGGTTGGATCGGGTACTCTCTTAGCCAACACTATTAGAGAACTAGTTTGGGTCGGGAAGGAGACTTATCGTTGGTGATGACTATGCGAGGAGGTAGTCACAGAGAGACAGAGAGTAGGTAGTTATCATACCATTGTGTTGATGGATACTAGTAGTGGTGGAGTAATGGGACCTCCTCAGAGGAGTGATGATCATGGGAGATAGGCATCTAAAGGATCTTCACACCCACAACCACAGAGACAGACAGAGTCAGGTGGTAGTGTTACAGGACAGTCATGACTTGATTTGGAGGAACTTGTATTGTTTATCTGATATCATTGTATACTTGGACTTTTTATTGTTTTATGATGATCTATATGAAGACATGGACTCTATATGATGATGATCTCTATTATGCATGTTACTCTATTTTATGATGATGCTTTATATGCATTGATTACATGGATGTAGTGATGATGATCTATATGCATTGATTACATGGATGATGTTATGATCTTTCCTTTTCATTATGATGATGCTTTATATGATGATGCAATGATAAATGTTTTTGATTTTTGATTTTGAGGACCTTGGATGCAAATGAAAATGATTACTTAACTTAAATGATTCAAATTCAATGATCTATATGGGAATGCAATGAATGATAATGCTAATATGCTAGTCGAATGTTTTTTATTTTTGATGCAATTTTTGAAAATAATGTGAATAATGCTAATACTAATGCAATGATTGATTGATTATATGATTATAAGTCCAAGTGCAAAGATGCAATTTAAATGAGATGAAATGATAATGCAAATAATAATGATGATACACTACATGATTAATGAAATGCACTAAATTAAATGCAAACTAATGCAATTGATGAAATGCAACTAAATGATTTGAAATGATTCTAAGGATAATGCATCTAAAATGAGAAAATGCAAATTGTTTTTGTTTTTCCAAGTATACTCAATCATGATTTATGACCATTTATCTGTTAATAAAATGATATGCTTATAAAGCAACTGACAATGAATGCTTATAATGCAGATGAATAATGAGCTAATCTAAAATAATCTAACTAAAAATGATACTGCCATTCTTCATATGCTATCTTGTAACCGTGCTTGATTTTATCATTGAGCTTTAAAATGTTGTAAGAAAATACAAGCAACTTGACATAAAGATTCAAGATGACCTGAGTATTTCTTACATGGATTTTGATATATCAAGTTAATACAAGCAACTTGATATAATGGATCAAGTTGACCTGAGTATTGCTTGCAGAATAGACAAGGATTATCTCCTTTCATGCATGACTTGGAACATCCTCCTTGATCTTTTGTTGATCATATCCTGAGATAAGTACATACCACAGTAAGAGATAAACCATAGACAACAATCAAAGAAAAAAAATCATGCCCTAGCATAGCTTCTCTAGTCATGGACATGCTTGAGTTGCATAGAGTACATGATTAGCAATAAAATTGAGATATAAACACTGAATCTTGCATGTCATTCACATTTTCTAATGGTCATTAATTGATATAGTTATCTTGATGAATGATCTTTGATAATCCTTTATTACTTGCTAAGTGATTCTTGATTTCTTGAGTTTCACGATTCAGTTGTCATGAAATGCCTTGATCTTCATTTCTTTCTTGCTCATTATCTGTTTCAAAACCCTAGGTGTTTTTTTTTTCTAAGTTTTTCGAATGTTTTGGATTTTCAAAGATTCAAAAGATCACCTTAGCAAATGTTATTAGGATTTTGCCCCCAGCAGATACTAAAATTTATTATGGATGTATGAATTGATCAAGATCCAAACCATGGATAGATACAAATGCAGATTGATTGATTATGATAAAATCTAGGATAGTGACTATGACAACTATGTCAAAGATTGATAATTATTGGTAAGCAACATATTTTCTGTTAAATGGTTCAAAGCAATGGATGCAAAAGATGGAATGGATAAGCTAGGATATGGTGGAAGTGATAGATTGGATATAATGAAGTGGATAGGTGTGCAAAGCGATCTCATAGATGGACGAACTCACTTTTTAGATAGTGCCTGTTTACCAAGCTTTACCATCTAAATTTATTGCACTTTTCTCTCTTTTTCTCTTTTTTATTTTATTTTATTTATGTTATGCTTTTTAGGGATTTTTTGCTTTTTGGATGTTTACTGATTTTTTTTTTAGGACTTTATATGCTTTTTATTAAAAAAATTTCAAGACTTTATATCTCAACCATAAAATTTCTTGAGATGAATAGAATTTCTTGTTACAAGCTAGGGTTGTTGTCTCACCAAAAGATCGACCTGTCAATGCACGATACAACCACTAGACTTATAGTATCCATAGGAGGCTATTAAACCATGTCACAAATCCCCACGAGGGATGCTAGCCCACTGCCAACAATCCCCTCCTGATGTCACTCGCTACGACCTATGTGATTCAAACTTGTGACCAAGTTCTGATACCACTTGTTACAAGATAGGGTTGATGTTCCACCAAAAGATCAACCTATCAATGCCCGTTACAACCACTAGACTTATAGAATCCATAGGAGGCTTTTAACCCATGTCACGAATCCCTGCGAGGGATGCTAGCCCACTACCAACATATAGGTGTGCAAAGTGATCTCATAGATGGAAGAACTCACTTTTTAGATAGCGCCTATTTACCAAGATTTCACCATCTAAATTTATTGCACTTTTCTCTCTTTTTCTCTTTTTTTAAATTTTTTTTATTTTATGCTTTTTAGGGATGTTTTTCTTTTCGGATGTTTACTAAGTTTTTTTTTTAGGACTTTATATGCTTTTTATTGATTGTTTTTTAGGACTTTATATCTCAAGCATAGAATTTCTTGAGATGAATAGAATTGATAGGTTCATCAAACCAATCACCTTCAAGGGTAGATAACTTGTATGCTCTTGATCCATATGCTACTTGTATGACATAAGGTCCTAGCCAATTTGGTTCAAATTTTCCCTTCTTGTCTCGGTCTTGCTGATTTCTTGGATTCTCCCTTAGAAATAAATCTCCAATTTGAAAAATGTGTGGCTTGACCCTATGGTTATAACCTCTTGCCATTCTTTGTTAATATACTTTTAAATGATCTATTACATTTTGGTGACGTTCCTGAATCAGTTCAAGTTCCTAGAGTCGAGAGACTCGTTGTTCTTCTTCCGGAAGAAGACCTTTCAAGGACACTTGTAGAGAAGGTATCTCTACTTCTATAGGTAATATGGCTTCTGATCCATAGACCAAACAATATTGAGTTGCCCCTTTTGGAGTGCAAATGCTAGTTCAGTATGCCCAAAGAGAAGGCTTTAGCTGAATGTGCCAGTCTTTTCTAGCTTCATTGACTATTTTCTTCAAGATTTTCAAGATAGTTTTGTTTGATGCCTCAGCTTGACCATTTCCCTATGGATAATATGGATTAGAAAACCTATGTTAGATAAGTAATTGTTCACATAGTTCCTTCACATCTTTATTTTTGAATGGTCTTCCATTATCAGTGATAATGGTCATAGGAACTCCATAGCGACAGATTATATAATTCAAAATAAATGATGATATTTGTTTTCCTATCACTATTGTTAAAGGCACTGCTTCAATCCATTTAGTAAAATATTTAGTAGCAATCAGAATAAACTTATGTCCATTAGAAGATGAGGGATTTATCTTTCCTACCAAATCAAGGTCCCATTGAGAAAATGGCCATGATCCTGTCATAGGATATAACTCTTGTGTCGGTGCATGAATGAGATTCCTATGGATCTAACATTGTTTACATTTTCTAGCATATGTGAATGAATCTCTCTCCATAGTAGGCCAATAGTAACCCATACGAAGAAGTTTCTTGGCCAATGTTAAACCACTTGAGTGTGTGCGACAAATAACTGCATGAATGTCATTAAGAACTTTCTCAGATTCTTCTTGTTCAAGACATCTCAACAAAGTACCATCTAGACCATGCCTATATAGGATATCAACAATAATAGTATAGCGAGAGGACTAACGGATAAAATTCATTCTTTGATTGTGGGATAAGTCAAGGGGAAGGATATTTTCTTTTAAATACTAATAAGTTTGACTGTATAAGGACTGACTGGTTCCTGATATATGGCAAATTCAGTAGGTATGTTGGGATTTAATGGTAGGGGTTAAGATATCTTCCATGATAAATTTGTAATGATGTTGATCCTCCTTATTTTGCAAGAGAGATGCTATTGTATCCATTGCATTTGTTTCTTTACTCTCATTTCTTGGAATCTGGGTGAATGATATTTCTTTAAAGTGTTCTTTAAACTCCTCTCCTAGCTGTTTGTATGGCATGAGCTTATCATCTTTAGTTCGATATTCATCATTTATTTGGTTGATGATAAGCTATGAATCACCATAGACATGTAGTTCTTTGACGTTCCATTCAATGACCATTTTAAGCCCAAAAGCCAATGCTTCATACTTTGCATTATTGGTGCATGGAAACTGTAGTCTATATGATTTTGGAATTGTGTGTCCCTAAGGTGTGATGAAAAATATTCCCGCCCCTGATCCATATTGTGTATCAGAACCATCAAAGTACAATTCCCAAAAGTTTGTTGTACTTACTGTCAAGATATCTGCATCAGGAAATTTGATGTGCAAAGGCATGTTGTTTTGTAAAGGTACATCAGCCAATTGATCAGTGATGACTTGTCCCTTGATAGCTTTTCTATCAACATACTCTATATTAAATTCACTCAATATGATAACCCATTTGGCTAGTCTCCCTGTCAAGGTTGACTTTCTCAACAAATATTTGAGGGGATCTATCTTTGCTATTATTCTCACAGAATGAATCAACATATAATGTTCCAACTTCTGAGTTGCAAATACAACTGCTAGACATGTCTTTTCTATTGAGGAATAATTTAATTCATAACCAGAAAGAATTCTACTAATATAATATACTGCTCTTTCTTTTCTTTCTTCATCATGTTGAGCTAGGAGAGCTCCTAATGATACATTTGTTGCTAAGATATAGAGCAACAATGGTTTCCCTTTGGTTGGTGATACTAGTACTGGAGGACTCATAAGACATTCTTTTATTTGCAAAAAAGATTCTTGACATTTTAGATCCCATTTTAATGGAATATTTTTATGTAGAAGATCGGTGAATGGAATACATCGATCTACTAACTAAGAGACAAATCTCCTGATTGATTGCAATCTTCCTTGTAAAGATAGCAATTGACTTATGTTCTTAGGTGACTTCATCTTCATGATGGCTTTGACCTTTTCAAGATCTACTTCAATTCCACGAGTTGATATAATGTACCCAAGAAGTTTTCCACAGGTTACCCCAAATGCACATTTCTTTGTATTTAATCTCAATTGATATCTTTCCAGCCTATCAAAAATCTTGCTTAAGATGTTCAAATGTTCTTGTCTTGTGTGAGATTTTGCAAGTATGTCATCGACATAATCTTCCATAAATGTATGCATCATATCATGGAAAATTGTCATCATAGCCCTTTGATAAGTTGCTCTTGCATTCTTAAGCCCAAATGGCATAACATTTCAGCAATATGTTCCCCATGCACAGGTGAAAGCTATTTTTTCTTGATCTTTGAGTGCGATTCTTATTTTTTTATATCTTGATAAGACATCCATTAATGAAAACATCTCATGCCCTGCCGACAAGTCAACTATTATATCAATGTTTGGTAGTGGGAAATCATCTTTTGGACATGCTTTATTTAGATCTTTGAAATCTGTACAGACTCTTATGCTTTTATCTAGTTTTGACACTGGAACAATACTTGAAACCCATTCTGGATAAGCAATAGGTCTTATAAAACCCACTTCTACTAGTTTCTTCAGCTCAGTTTTTACAAGAAGAGCAATGTGTGGATGCATCTTTCTTAGCTTTTGTTTAACTGATTTTGCTTTTAAATCCACATTAAGATGATGCAAGATAAGATTTGGATTAAGTCCTGGCATATCTGCATAGGAGCAAGCAAAATTTATTTGTCTTTTCTTAAAGAATTCCATGTATTCTTTCCTCTATTCTTCTTATAATGAAGCAACATAATGAAGTATTTTAGGATCCTTTGATGTACCAATGTTTACTTGTTTTGTTGGTTCTATCAGGATAGCAGATCTCTCCTACAAAATATGAAGGAAGAATGTAAAACTTTCCATCTTCTAGCACCTCAAAGAGGTTCTCACCATCAGATACGTCCTTTATTTTTCCTTTTGATTGATCTAGTGTTGCCATGAAATGGTTTTCAACAATAGGTCTCTTTCCTTGTTTTATTTTGCTTTTGCGATCAAAATTTTTGACATTCTCTTGACTATGAGAAACATTACTTGATTCTGCAATGGAAGATATCTTAGGTGTGATGGGTTCAACAACATTAAGGTACACAACTAAGTCATGATCATTGGAAAAGACATTCAGTTCAGGGTTGTCTAAATTATCCCAGTCAATTAGTTCAGGATGAAGAAGGGATAAATCATAATCACTGTCATCATTAGTTGCTTCAACATTCATGACATAATGATCATAATTTGGCATATAATAGGTACTGTCATAGATTAAATGTTTTTGAGAATTCTCTTTCCCAAGTGTCTCCCAATTGGTTCTAACAAAATTAGTATTAGTATTTTGTAGTTCACACTCAAGTGGTTCTTCAACTAATGTTTGTCCCTTAAATGAATGGATTATATCAACCCACACATCTTTAATACTACAAATTCCTTCTTGGTTTACCTCATTTGCATTTTGGAGTTGACATACTTGTGTACATGATAAAGAGGATTCTTTTGCTAGAGTTTCTCTCCTTTCAAATGCAACTTCTTCTGGACTAATAGTCAATCCAACTTGACTATCTCTTAATTCTTCTATGGTTTTGCCACATCTGGATACATCTTGTTCCTCTTTTGATGAAAATCTTATATTTCCAGATGCTTGATCTATCCTTATTTGTACTTCTTGTAGCATTAATTCTTTGTCGTTATCATTCCCTTTCCTTTTTGCATACGCCTCTTTTCTCTAAATTCTAAATTTTTATTGCCTTCTTTCTAACTCCATCTTTTGTTTTGTAATAGACAATTCTTCTTTCATGAGAGTTGTTTGGTCTTCATTGTGTTCCTTACTTGATGTAGTAGATAAGACATTTGGACCCCATTCATACTCATTTGAATCTATCTCTGAATCATGATCTAGGACTACTCCACTATACCATATAGGAATGTTGTATGGTGCAAAGAGTTCCTTGATTTCTACCATCTCTATTTTTGTTGCTTTTGGAATATCTTGTTCAGATTTTGCCTTTTTTTGTATTTCCAGAATTTGCTAACAAGATTTTTCTTTACTCTTGATGGTAATCTCCTTGTCTTTCTTTTCATTTTCTTCTTGCTCCTTTTGTTTATTGGTTACTATTTCTACCACTTGATGTAACTTTTCTTGCCAATTTTCTTCTTTAGAGACTGATTTCTTTTTCCACTTTTGTTGTTGATGATTATGTTTCTTTTGATTGGATTTTAGATATCCAAGCCTAGATCTATCATCTTTGGATTGTGAGTGTGGACATATAGGTTTTGAAATACCTTGATGCCACTTACCAATTGGTCCTTTTCCTTTATATCCCATTTTTTGCATGATTTTATAACCTTTGCCATATTGTTTTATGGGAATATTGACTTCTAGTGCTATTGCTATAGTCTTATCTTCATCCTTGTACAACCAACCAAGAATGTCTTTGTCTTCATTTTATTCTTCAAGAGTTCCAGCACTAACAAATTTTCCTTTAAACATATGTTTTGGTTTCTTTGATTGAATATCTGTAGGCTTTCCATATGACTTAGGGGAAAGTGGAAAATTATGCAAAGAATATTTTCCCATTCCTTCATCATTTAATTTGAGCTTTTCCTCAAAATTTTCCCATAGCTTTTCTTCAATTTATTTAGTAGGATATACTGATTCTCTATTATGTGGAACTCTTGTATCTTGTGTTGGCTTTAAATTATTGCAATATTGACTAGAATCTGCAATTATAGTGATCTCTTGTCCTTCATGAGGAAAATTTACACATTGATGATATGCAGAAGGAACTGTTTGCATCTTGTGAATCCATGGTCTTCCTAGAAGAATGTTGTAAGAGAGGTTCAAATCTAAAACCTGACACAATGTATTCCTTTCCACAAGTCCTATCTTTATTGGTAGCACAACAATTCCTTTAGAAGAATGTCCTACTTCATCATAAGCCTTGATGGATATTTTCTTCTTCGGGTCCACTGCATTTTCTGAATATCCCAAAGCTTTTATCCAAATTAATGCACAAATTTTTAAGCTGGCTCCTCCATCTATGAGTACACATTTGACATGAGTTTTATTGATGGTGAATTCAACATGTAAGGGAGAATTGTGAGGATGATGCAAGGATGCATCATCATTTTCAGAAAATGATAAGCAATGTGGAGCTATAAGGTGTCCTACCATGTTTTGGAATTGATCTATATCCAAATCTTTTGAAATTGTTGTTTCCACTAAATCTTTCTCCAAAATTTCCTTATGCATAGGTGAAACCTTGAGAAGTTCCAAAATTGATATTTTAGCGGGTATTCTTTGTAATTGATCTACTAAATTGTATTGTTGTGAAGTGGATGTTGGGTCTTTTGTTATACTTGGAAAGGTAACCTTTTCTTTGCTTCTCATAATAACATTGATTGGCCCTGAAGATGGGTTATCTTTAACAATGACAACATTTACCACATCATCATATGTATAAGTGTAATTCACTTTGGCTTTTCCTTTGTCATCTTTAAATTGGGATGGTTCACCTTTGTCATAATTCAAAAGTGGAGTTTTGAAAGCTAGGTGTGATTCATTTGTCTTATGACTATCCACTGTGATGGTTCCATTATCGATTAGATCTTGGATAAGGTGTTTTAATCTCTGACAATAATTTGTTTGATGTCCTTTATTCCAATGGTAATTGCAAAAATGATTGTCATTCCACCAATTTGGCTTGACTGGTGGTTCATAATTTCTTGCTTCTAGTAAAACAATCAATTTGTTGCCAAGTAGAGTTTTTAGAGCTGATTCCAAAGGTTCTCCAATGTTTGTGAATTTCCTCCCAGGATTGGAGAAGAAGGACTTGGCTTTATTGTTTTCTGGATTGCTATTGCTTGGGATTTGACTTGATAGATTAAAGATTGGTTGTTGTTGTTTTGTAGCACTATTATTGTCATTTCCTCCATTGCTGACATTCCTATTCTTTGACCAAAACTTGGGTTTGTCATTGTTATTGTTGTTGTTGTTGTTGTAGGAATTATTGTAAAGTTTTAGCTCTCCTTTCTTTACCATCACGTTCTTTATTTTTAGACCATTCTTGATCATTTTGGCAAAAGAGGGAGGACATTGCATTTTTAGTCGATAACTCATTTCACTGATAAGATTATCAATGAATATGTCCATTTCTTCTTCATCAGGTACATCAAAAGGATACCTATTAAACATGCATTTCCATCATTGTAAGAAGATCATAAAAGATTCACCATTCTTTTGTTTAACATTGCATAGATCCAACATTGTTATCTCATTCCTTATATTGTAGGAGTATTGTGAAATAAATCTATTCACAAGTTCTTCAAAAGATTTGATTCCAGATGGTAATCTTGAAAACCACTCCATTGATTATCCATTTAAACTCCTAGGAAAAAGATGCATAAGGTAAGTTTCATCATGAGGAAATTCCGTGCTCATAGTTCAAAAATCCCTAATGTGATCCCAAGGATCAGATTTTCCATCATATTTGTCATATTTAGGAATCTTGCAATGTTGCAGAAATTGTAGCATATTCAAATTCTTATCAAAAGGATATGGACATATATATTCTAATGAATACTTCTTGGAGCTTGTTCCATTTTGCATGTCTTGTATCTATTGTTGTAGAGTTTGCATTTGTTGAGTAAGGTTTAATAATGGATTATCCATATAGTTTCTCCTTGTTTCTTCATGAGTTCTTTTATCACTATGCTCTTTTCTTGTGTCATCCCTTTCTTTCCTTGTTTCTTCATGACTTTCTTTATTCAAACCTTCATTATTTGGATCATCTATGTTTTGGGTGTTACTTGCCTCCATATCTTGTTTCAAGCTTTCTATGTTAAAGTCTTGTGGTAGTTTAGCTCCAGATTTTGCCAACATCAAGAGATATTTCACTTTTTGCTTTGCTAACAATTTTTCCATTAGCCTATGAAATTTGAAATCTTGCTCAAGGTCTCTAATGGTGCTATTGATTGCTTCTTTGTCAATAGCAGTAAACCCAAAATTTTGGAATGTAGGATTATCTTCTTCCTCCATTTGTTATTTTTTCAATTGTTCGTATTGATCTCTAGTCCAAACTGGCATGTGATTATTTCAAGATTTTTGAAATTTCCAAAGGACAAAGTCAATAGGTGATTATTGGTTTAGGTAGATATGCTTTGTTGATTTTACCGCTATTGTTTGTTCATTGTGATAAAGCGTATCTTTGTTGAAAAGCACATCCTTGTAAAATTTCTCCATCAAACTCTATATCTCAGCCACGTCAATAGTGATGAAAACGGTGTAGGAATGTCCTATGTTTTAATAAGATCTTGTGATTGATATACAAGAATCTTATTCTTTTTTGAGTAGCTTTATAACTGGGTTTTCTTTTCTTAAGGTGATACTTAAAAGTCATATAAGCATCTGACAATTTACAAGTTTAGTTGATTCCAATGTTGGTGCAATTTTGATTTTGATATAACATAAGTTCAAAATAGGAAAGATATATCCAAGACTATGAACCTAGTATAGATTGATCAAGCTTCATGATAGAGGATTTGATTTTCTTAATGTGAGACTTGACAACGATGTTGATTTTTTTGCACTTAAAATGTTTGAATCAATAGGTTGTTGCATGTTTATGCTCATAGAAACCTTTCAGGAATAACCTATTGGATTAGTGACCCAGTTGTTGAGCTAGTTTGAAAATATGTGATGGTTTAGAGAGAAATCTACTTCAAGAATTATTTCAATACTAATTTTTTGATACTTTAGTCTGATCTAGTGTTTCAAATGTTGGAAATCTTTTTGTATTACCCTTTTGATCAATCTTTCTAGCAATTTGTTGGATTTTTTCTCATTCGTAGATGATAATTTCCTTCAATTTTATTGACCATTTGGAACATGTTACTGTAAAGCAGAAAATTGATCGAACCCTAGTTGCTCTCCCGTCTTCCAACTCTGAGGAGAGAGAAGGGAGGTCCCTAGGGTTGATGGTTTTCACTTAGGGGAGACTTTACATTCAAAAGAGGGGTTGAAACCCACAAGATCCAATCCCACACAATGCAAGATTGGATTCTAAATGAGTTTCAAGGGTTAAGACAACAAGGCTACCCTCTTTTGTAAAGAATGTTGATAGGAGAATTAAGCTAGGAATGCATAGAAAGTGAGAAAGATTCACTTATAAACTAAGATAGGGATATAGGATGAAGCTGCGGACCTGGAATTAGCAGTAAAATGTCAATACGACGCTGTCCTACAAATTTGAGCAAAAGTTGACGGGACGATGGCGCCTGGCGTGCACACGGTCCTCCAAAAAATCCGCGAAATGAAGGGGGATCCGTTCGTCTCTGCACAAGGATTCCAGATCTTCAATTTCAGCCGCGTACCTGCAACCTACACATAGAAAAGTGAAGATGATTGGGGGGTTCGGGATTAGGGGTTTGCCTTTAGGTCAAACCCCGGTTTTGGAATTAACCAAGAAATGAGAAATGCTGTAAATTTAAATGTCTGTAATGTAAAACAAGTACTAATACCTTGTTGTAAGGATGTTTGTATCCTTATGTGCGAAGGTATAGATGTTGTATGTTTGTTGTATTGTTGTATTGTTGTATGTTGTAGTATGTGATCTCCTCTTCGATGGTTGAATCCTTGTCTTGAATGCAACACTTAGCCTTGAATGGAGACTTAGAAGGAATGCTTGAATGCTTGAATGCTTGAATGTTTGAATGCTTGAGTATTGTTTTAGCCTTGAATGGAGACTTAGAAGGAATGCTTGAATGCTTGAATGCTTGAATGTTTGAATGCTTGAGTATCATTTCCACATATGTTCTTCTTTTTCATCTACCCAAATGGGAGAGGAAAAATGTAGTTTATATACTTGTCAATTAGGGCTGATAGACTGATTTTCCTGACCTTAGGCTGACCAGGAAAGATAATTTCCAATTTGCAAACAAAAAGGCCCGAAGTCCCATAGGAGACCGGGCCCAAAATAGGGGCAAGGACTAGGGCGTTGGGCGCCATGGTCCTGGGGGACCAGGGCACTGGGCGCCCTAGTCCTGAAGGACCAGGGTGCTGGGCGCTCTGGTCCCACCTCCTGGGACAGCAGGGTGCAAAGGAGGTTCAGGCTAGGGTGCAAGAAAATGCAGTTTTTAGTGTCATAATCAGGTTTTGGGGTCTCCATTCAGGTTTCGTGTTGCATCACCATCGTGAAGACCAAAATGCAGTCGAAATTGCAAGTGTCACAATTTTAGGATGCTACATTTAGCCCCCACTTTAGCGGGAGTATGTATGCTCATACTTCCGGTAAAGTACAAGGAAACAACATTGAAAAACTTTCACCACGTCAAGGAGGCAAGACACACCAAGCCCCCAGTGGACTAAGGATCTTACGATTTCGATTGACAAAGTAAAAGGGAAGATCACAAGGGAGAACCATGACTGTCAGTAGTAAGGTTCCCTCACTATGAGTCATGCAAGAGAAATACCGAAAATTTTCAAGGAAAAGCTAAGTTCATCAAGAAATTTTCAAGTATCTTGAAGGAATAGACGGGGTGTATGCCCCCCTACATTAAAGCGATTTCACATGCCTCAACGGGGGTGATTGCTTTAACGTAGTGATACACATAAGAAATGAGCATGTTATTGCAAGGATTTAGCCCCCAAGTGTGAGATAAACCCAAGGATAATAGACACAAAACACAAAGCATGAGGTGACTTCGCTTTCCTCGGGGTCAGTATGCTGTATGATAAGTCATGTATATATATCATATATATGTATGCATAATTGTTCTTCATTCCCCAATCAAGGAAGGTCACCTAGAAGAAGGGAACACATGTGTCTTTTGAGTCAACATGATAGAGACCAAAAGAGATCTCAATGCTTTGCATCGTCCTCAAGTAGACAACACTAAGGACAACAAATAGAAGAATGAGAATAACACATAGAAGAAGTAACAAAAGAGAGGAGGAGAGAGTCTGCTATGCTAATGTAACTAGTCTAGCATGTCATCTACCTCCTGATCTTGCTGATCAATGTTTCGGGAAGGCAGGGAGCACGCTAGAGGAGGAACATCCAACACAGCAGATGGAGCTATCACAAGATCCAAACAAGGGCTATGTTCATGTTCCAAGCCACGTTGTTCTTGTCTAGGAGCTAGGATAAGTGCTTTAGAAAATTCATTAGATAAATGGTTATCAATATCAACAAGTTCATATTCACTATCAGAAGCAAGAGAAGTAACATTTTCATCATGAATAACATTTTCATCTATATCATCATCAAGATTTATAAAAATAGGATCTTTAACTCGCACAGGATCAAGATCATCATGCATCTTATGTTTAGGAGATTTTGGCTCAATTTCTGGCTGAGGATAAAATGGAATAATGCTTGTTGAAGGTGTTTTTGGAGATTGCAAAGTTTGAGAAGCAGCTGCTTGAGCTCTAAGACAACGCTTTCGTCGGCGTTCACGTGCAGAACAATTTCGTCTAGTCTTAGTAGGAAGTGGAGAAGATTGAGGAGGAAGAATGTTCTCATCCTTATCACTTGGGTGTTTAGGTTGTGGTCTCTTAGGCTGGATAATAGGAGAAGAAGAAGGTCTCTTCTCTCTATAAAAAGAAGGAGGAGGAACTGCTCCATATAAAGGAGGAATATTTGGTTTAGGAAGAAGACCAAGTCCATCATGACGAGGAGGTATAGGTCTACTTTTAGAAGGTTTATTAGGCATAGACATAGTTACATCCATAGGGATGGGTTGGGAATCTTCTTGAGGAAAGACATTAGTTTTATCTTTCAAAGGAAGAACTTCCTTCTCAAGAACGATAGGAATATCAAGTTTGGGTGTTCTAGGTTCACTTAGAGATAGGATCATATTTGTTTTCCACTTTTGATAAGATTTGAATAGATGATCACTTCGCGGAGGAAGAGATTGGAATTGTTTAGGCCAAAAATAATCAATAGGAACGCTAGAGGTTCTTTCAGCTGGTTTAAAGAGACTATGATTGACAGTAACAACTTCACCATTATGGGGAAATTTCAAACACTTGTGAATAGGAGAGGCAATAGCTTTCATGGAAGATAGCCAAGGATAGCCAAGCTTCACACGAAATTGTTCGGAAGATGGAATAATAGCAAAGCTCACATCAAGGGATTTGTTATGAACTTCAATAGGTAATGTAATAGAACCAATTGCAGGAGAAGAAAATGCATCAAATAATTTCACAATCACATCTGTTTTGTCATATATCACTTGATTCAATTGCAAAGTAAAAAGAAATTCCTCAGTAATAACATTAACCATGCACGAAGGATCAATAAGCACTCCACGACAAGGTGTATTCTTGACTTTTGCAACTATGTATAAAGGACCATCAGGTGCCCTGATAGTTTCACTAGAATCAAATGTGATGGAAGGTTCTTTAGGGTTTTCTTGCTGCTCTACAAAGTTAATCACATTCGGAGTCATAGACACAAGACTATCAGAGGAGAAAGAAGAATCATTAGCCTCAATCGCATTAGAGGTATGAGAAGGTAATGGATCAGTAAAAATCTAGAGATTTTGGTTAGGAGGAGCTACAGATGTGTTGCCTTTATCATTCACTCCGGAAATAGAGATAGTATTATTATCAATCAAATCTTGAATTTTACCCTTTAAAGAAAAACATTTTTCAGTATCATGCCCAGGCTGACGATGAAATTGACAAAAAGCTTTGTTATCAAAATAAGGTGAAGTAATCTTTGCAGGATCTATTTTCCTTATAGGAGGAAGAGTAAGCACAATTTGTTCCAATAACTTATTCATAATACTATGCAATGATTCATTCAAAGGAGTATACTTTCTTTCTTTCTTGAAAAATTTAGAAATAGGAGGCACACCTGATGCTGCATTCACATTGTTGTTGATGATGTTTTCATTGAATTTGATGGAATCTCTGTTTGGTTTAAACTTCCCAAATGGTTGTTGATTTCTATCACCCTTATCACTCGGAGCCATAGGATGTGATTGTTCCATTTGACTCATAGTCAGTTGATAATTGTGAAGAGTTGCACACAACTGTTGGAAAGAAGTAAACTCAGAAAATAGAAGTTTGTCTCGAATATCTTTTTGTAAATTAGAAATAAAGATTCTTTGAATATCATTGTCAGGCACTAGAAAAGAAATTTGAGCATACAAATGCTTATATCTACCAATGAAATTAGTCACCTTTTCTTTAACACCTTGTTTACAATGCATTAAATCAATCAAAGTAACTTTAGGACTTATATTGTTTTGAAATTGTTGAATAAAAGCATTTGCAAGTTGTTTGAAAGAAGTAATAGAATAAGAGGGCAACGAGCAATACCATTGTAGGGCTTTGTCTCTTAATGTTCTAGTAAACAGTTTTGCAAGCAACCTTTGGTCATAAGCAAAATCAGTACATATTGTTTGAAAAGTCTTAACATGTGTTAGAGGATCACCTTTACCATTATAAAGCTCCAAATGTAGGATTTCAACATGTTTAGGAGGGATAAATCGAACAATGTCAAGAGAAAGTGGGCTTGCAACATCAAATGTGGGCACACTAAACTTAGATTGATTCATAGAGGCAATTTGTTGCTGTAAAGAAGAGACAGTTTGTGCAAGATTGTTAATGGTCGCTTCAGTTGAAGAATTCATATTAGATGTGTTAGATTGAGATGGAGGTGTTATGTTATTGAAAGAAGGTAGAGAGTAAGGTGGCGGGACCCTATGATAATTAGTCATAGGAGATGATTGGATAGGAGGAACACTACAAGGAGGAATGGAATGGTTGAATGAATTGCCCCCTTGCGTCATGTTCATTTGTGAAGATATAATAGGAACACTCATTGAAGGAATGAATGAAGAAGTCGGATTGAATGAAGGAATAAGAGTAATTGAAGAAGGAGGATTGCCCCCATGACTGGTGATCACAGGGGGAATGTCTTGTATAGAAGTGGTCATTATGTTTGATGTAAAGGTAGGTATGCTAGCAATAGAAGTTGTCAAAGGAATAGAATGATTGACTTGAGGGGGAGGTTGTGTATAGCCTAAAGTTTCGGCACAACTCTTCATAGGCATCACATTCGAATCCATAATGTGTGCAATACCATGCAAAATATCAATTCCATTCTTATCACTTTGAAGCATATGTTTTAGACCCTCAATTAAAGGAAGAGCTTGACTATCGGGGTATTCTTGAGACATCCATTGTCGAAAATCGTCAAATTGATTATCCAATTTCGAAAGTTGTTCTACAGAAACCTCATGGAGAGCTTCTTCATCATTAGGAGGATTAGAGGAATTACCCATGTCCTCATTAAAAAGGCTATTCAAATTAGGTTCCATCTCCTCGGTAGTTAAACCTCGGAAAGACTTAATTCTATGGCTTCGCCTAATGGGAATAGTGTAAGTAGGCCTTATTGTTGTAAAACTCATACACTAGAAAGAGAGAGAAGATTTTGAATTTTAGAGGTAGCAATTTTCAGTAAAATCAGCCAATTTTCCAGATTTAAGCTGTTAAATGCGATCACGACAGTCTCCCGAAATTTTGGAAAAAATGTCCGGGACCATGGCGCTCGGAGTGCACACGGTCCTTGCAACTTTTTTTGAAATTTGCAAGGATGAAAGTTATGATGATTTTAAAGCTAATCTGAAAAAATTGAGTGATTATACGATCTGTAGATAGGCCAAATTAAAGTTGCAATCTCAAAATTGAATCCTACCAAGATTGTCGAAAAATGCAAAATTTGAATTTTTAAAGAGAGAGGGAAACTGAAATTTTGAATTTTATGATTTTAGAGGGAATGTCAAGAGCAATGCGAGTTTTGAAAATTAAAAAGTTGACTCAATTTCACGCAAAATTCAATTTTGAAAGTGGAAATTAAAGTTGTTGTAATTAAGCACTTAGTTTCAAAAGTCACAAAATGCAAGAATTTGAATAAAGCACTGAAATTTCGAATGAATGCAAACACATTTTTCAGATTTAGGACAGTAAGAAACACAATTTTGACATGAATTTCAGTTTCAATGATTTTTGAATGATTAGAAGCCTTAAACCAAGCAATCACAAGACCAACTTTGACTGTAATTTTGAAAGTGTTATAATTAATAAAAGTAGCCAAAATTCTGGATTTTAGTAGGAAAATACAGTGAGATCTAGCTCCCAAAATTTCAAAAAAAATGTCGGGGACAATGGCGCTCGGAGTGCACACGGTCCTCGCAACTTTTTTCCAAATTTTCAAGGATGAAAGATATTGTGATTTTATTGTGGAATCCAAAGTTACAGCTGATTTGGAGATGTTTTGATCAGTGAAATTGTCGGACAAAGGTTGAATCAAGAGGGTTTCAAAAATTAGGGTTTTGACACTTAACCACTTAATTTTCAAAATTAAAGCACAGATATGAAGTGATAATTTGCAATAGAAAGGAAGATCTGAAGCAAGCATTAATGATTAAATATTTCACAAGATCAATTACTAAAAAGAAATTTTAGGGTTTTTATGCAATCACCTCTAAAATTTTGCAAAAGATCAAACATGGAAATGTAATCAAGGAATCCAATTTTCAGATCTAATCATGAAAAATCAGAAAGGATGTTCACGTCAGGTTCACCAAAATGTAAAGCGGAAAATTGATCGAACCCTAGTTGCTCTCCCCTCTTCCAACTCTGAGGAGAGAGAAGGGAGGTCCCTAGGGTTGATGGTTTTCACTTAGGGGAGACTTTACATTCAAAAGAGGGGTTGAAACCCACAAGATCCAATCCCACACAATGCAAGATTGGATTCTAAATGAGTTTCAAGGGTTAAGACAACAAGGCTACCCTCTTTTGTAAAGAATGTTGATAGGAGAATTAAGCTAGGAATGCATAGAAAGTGAGAAAGATTCGCTTATAAACTGAGATAGGGCTATAGGATGAAGCTGCGGACCTAGAATTAGCAGTAAAATGTTGATACAGTGTTGTCCTGCAAATTTGAGCAAAAGTTGACGAGACGATGGCGCCCGGCGTGCACACGATCCTCCAAAAAATCCGCGAAATGAAGGGGGATCCATTCGTCTCTGCACAAGGATTCCAGATCTTCAATTTCAGCCGCGTACCTGCAACCTACACATAGAAAAGTGAAGACGATTGGGAGGTTAGGTATTAGGGGTTTGCCTTTAGGTCAAACCCCAGTTTTGGAATTAACTAAGAAATGAGAAATGCTGTAAATGTAAATGTCTGTAATGTAAAACAAGTACTAATACCTTGTTGTAAGGATGTTTGTATCCTTATGTACGAAGGTATAGATGTTGTATGTTTGTTGTATTGTTGTATGTTGTAGTATGTGATCTCCTCTTCAATGGTTGAATCCTTGTCTTGAATGCAACACTTAGCCTTGAATGGAGACTTAGAAGGAATCCTTGAATGCTTGAATGCTTGAATGTTTGAATGCTTGAGTATCGTTTCGACATATGTTCTTCTTCTTTTTCATCTACCCAAATGGGAGAGGAAAAATGTAGTTTATATACTTGTCAATTAGGGCTGATAGATTGATTTTCCTGACCTTAGGTCGACCAGGAAAGATAATTTCCAATTTGCAAACAAAAAGGCCCGAAGTCCCATAGGAGACCAAGCCCAAACTAGGGCCAGGGACCAGGGCACTGGGCGCCATGGTCCTGAGGGACCAGGGCACTGGGCACCATGGTCCTGAAGGACCAGGGCGCTGGGCGCTCTGGTCCCACCTCCCAGGACAGCAAGGTGCAAAGGAGGTTCAGGCCAGGGTGCAAGAAAATGCAGTTTTTAGTGTCATAATCAGGTTTCGGGGTCTCCATTCAGGTTCCATGTTGCGTCACCATCGTGAAGACCCAAATGCGGTCGAAATTGCAAGTGTCACAATTTTAGGACGCTACAGTTATAGACATAGAAGACATAATGTTTAATAAACAAAATGCACAAGAAAGTACAAATCTTATGGAAGGCTGAGATAATAGTTGTTGATTCTCACATGGGGTTTCCCCTGAGGCTACACTATTCAAAGAGGATATCTAGATGCTTGACCCCACTGGCTCCACCCTCAGCACTCACTTCTCTGGGGCAGCCAAGCACCAATTTCCATGAAAACTCCTCATGGAAAACTTTATATCTCTACTAAGAACCGTATGTGTGTAAGCAGCTTCAGAGGTCGGACCTCCTGCACCAACAACCAGAAGGATTTTGGAGACTAGTACAAGTGGTTTTTGTTAGCATATGTGCAAAGTATGTTGACATGATGATAGTATGTTGTCATTGATGTCAATATGCTGAAGAGTGAACTAATAATATGCTGAAGAGTGAACCGGCAATATGTTGAAAAGTGAACCGGTTTATTGAAGTTAAGCAACTAGCAAAGTGAACTGCTATATGTGTGAAAGGTGAAGTAGTACATTTGTCCAAGTGAACCAATATATGGAATTTTTTCTATCAAGGTTTAATATGGTATGACTACTGGTTAGTAGTCCTAGCCTTAGGGTTCCTAGTTGAAGTGTTTCAAGCCTATGTGATTCAACTGATGACATTGTGTGATGAGTCTCATGCATGTGAAGGATCTTGCATGAAGTGGATTGATCCTATCTACCTTGGGAATGTGCGAAGTCCTTGCAAATGGTGATGAACGCATGATGGGTTATTGCCTCCAAGAAGTGGTAAAGAATGAACGATGGAGAATGTCTTGAGATTTGTTCAAGACTGTTGTATTCATATGTAAATTGTTCAATGGTCAAGATTGAACCAACTAAATTGCTCAACATAAATGTTTAGGGTTTAGGGTTTATGCTACCAACCTATATGTTTTCTATAAGGTCGATGTTATGTTTCATGTTGTTTTTGTTGGCAAATGTTGTGAGTGTATCTAAGTACAAAGATACATGATTCTTGCTAGACCAAATACAAGAATTGATACCTGCAAAGTGTGTGTGCAAAAGGAAGGAACTAAAATGGATCTGCATTAGCATTGAGTGCTATTACCAAATCATTGTAATACCTATTGATCTCTAATCACTTCAATAGTTGGAAAATCCCTTAATAGGGTAGCTTTAACCAGCTTGCTATAAATCCTTTAACAAAGTGACTCAAAGCCATTGAGTTCATAAAATCCTCTAACAAGTTAACATTTAACAGGGTTTAACCCTTAACTAGGTGATCCCTAACAAGATCGGTTCCTAATAGAACCTGTTGTAATAGTCTTTAACCGGACTAGGCTCGGACTAATAGAGCGGACTTCTAAAGAGTTCAAAAATAGCTTGTGGGTATTCATCCCCACCATGGTTTTTCCCAGTTGGGTTTCCATGTGAAAAATATGTGTGTCATGTGTGATGCCTCTTTCATGTGATGTTTTGTTATTTCTTGTTTAGTGGTGAATCATGTTGTTCTAGTAAATTATTGTATCTCTGATGATAGATTATCTATTTATGCATAAGGATAAAGTGGAAATGAGGGAGTAGATTGTATGGAAAGCTAAGTTTTGCTGGTTTATGTCTTTCACAGTCTCATAATGTTTAACCGGTAGTAATATGGTTTAGACCGGTATCAGTGTTTGTCTATCAAGTGCACTGTTTGCAGTCAAATTGATTCAGAGAATAAGTTATGCCTATACTGATTCACCCCCCCTCTCAGTACCAGTTTGGTACTCACTATTCATCATTGAGTTGTCAATTGGTATCAGAGCATCCTCGAGGTCCTTTGTGTTGGAAGCTTAACCGCTTGAGGGAAAGATCCTATTGTAATGATGAAGAGGGAAGGTCCAAAGTTTAACAAAGATAATTTTAAAATATGGAAGGACAATGAAGATATACATCAAAAGCATGGGTTTTCAACATTGGAGCTATGTTGAGAATACTTATGCTATCCCTATAGGTACTCTCATTGATGATAAAAAAAGAGAGATTCAGGAGAATGGGCAAGTCATGGAAGCCCTAATTACCAGTTTATCTGACATTGAGTTTATTGATGTTCAGGACAAAGAGAATCCCAAAGAAGTATGAGATACTCTTGAGAATATCTATGGTAGTGATGAGCATGTGAAACAAGCTAAGGAAGAAAGCCTTAGGGGAAATTTTGAAGACATGCAGATGATTGAAGGAGAGACCATTCAACAATATGGAATAAGAATCAAAACTATTGTTGGAGACATCAAGTGTGCAGGAGGCAAAATTGATGATTCCATTGTTGTTAGCAAAGTCTTGAGGTCCTTATTACCAGTCTGTACAATAAGGGTTGTTGCTATTCAGGAGTTGAGGTCAATAGAAAAGACCAAGGTATTTGAAGACTCCATCATTGCAAATTTGATAGCCTATGAGCTAAATAGTTTTGATGGTAGTATTCAGAAGACTGAATAAGCTTTTAGAGCATCTGTTGCACTATCTAGAAAAGGAAAAGAAGCAAGCACTAGTAGTTAACTAAGACATAATATAGAAATGGATGATGAGGAGATCCTAATGGAATTTGAAGCTCTTCTTGCCAAGAGACTTCCTAAGGGAATCGGTAAATATAGAGGTAAGCTTCCTTTGAAATGCTTCTCTTGTAATCGGATAGGACACATTGCTGTAAACTGTCCTAATGGTGATAGAAAGGACAAACCAGAAAAGTTCAAGAAGTTCAAGGGAGGAAACCAAAGAAACTATTTTGTAGTAGTTGATGAAGGTGTCACTGATAAGGAATCAGAAGATGCAGAAAATGAAGATATTGTGTTTGTTGCAGTCAAGGAAGATGTGTCAAACAAGAAGGCTCTTGTCTCCCACTTTTATAATTCCAATGAGTGGATTATTGATAGTGGTTGTTCTCACCATATGACTAGTGACCGGAGCAAGTTTCTATCTCTAGAATAATATGATGGTGGTGTGGTTCATTTTGGTAATGATGCACCATGTATGGTCAAAGGCAGAGGGTCTATCTCTCTGAATGGAAAGAGCAATGCTGACAATGTGTATTGGGTGGAAGGTCTCAGACACAACCTATTGAGTGTTGCCCAGTTGAATGATAGTGGACTCACTCTGGAATTTAAAAATGAAGTGTGCAAAATCAAAGGAAAGAATGGTGAATTGGTGGCTACTAGTATGCAGACCAAAGGTAACCTATTTCAGCTGAATGCAAATATCAGTACATGTCTTATGGCTAAGTTTGATGATAGATGGATATATCACAGGAGACTCTGCCATGTTAACTTTGATAACATTGTGAAGGCCAGTAAGACCAAGGTAGTTAGAGGATTTTTGGTGCTGAGCAAACAAGAAAATCCTTTGTGCAGAGAGTGTCAACTAGAGAAAATGTCTTCCTCAACTTTCAAAGGTAAATCTTTCACTGCAAACAATTTACTTGGTCTTGTGCATACTGATTTGTGTGGTCCAATGAAAACTAGGAGTGTGCAGGGAGATAGGTATTTTATGACTCTTACATATGATTGCTCAAGAATGATGTGGGTCACATTCTTGAAGGACAAGTATGAAGCTTTTGGAAAGTTCAAAGATTTCAGAGCACTGGTAGAAAAGGAAAGCGGTAGAAGAATCAAATGCCTTGGAATTGATCAAGGAGGGGAATACACTTCCAGTGAATTCAACAAATATTGTGAAGAGAATGGCATCAAGAGGCAACTATCTACCCCCCAGACTCCATAGCAGAATGGCTTAGCACAGAGGAACAACCGGACTATGGTTGAAGTGGCTAGAACTATGTTAATCAAAGGAAAGGTTGCTCACACCTTTTGGAGAGAAGCGGTGAGCACTGCAGTCTACACAATGAACTGAGTACTCATCAAGAAAGGAAAAGATAAGACTCCTTATGAGTACTAGACTGGTAAGACATCATTAGTAAGCTACTTTAGAGTGTTTGGTAGTAAATGTTATATCAAGAGGAGTGAACATTAGAACAAATTCAATGCAAAATGTGATGAGGGAATATTCTTAGGATATTCCACCAAGAGTAAAGCTCTCAAATGTTTCAACAACAGGACTCAGAGAATTGGTGAAAGCATCAATGTTAAGGTTGATGAAAACTTTGAGAAACTTGAGGAAACTAGCAGAGAGCATGTGGGATGAACTGGTAGTAACCTTCTGGGAACTGGTTGCAAATCAGCCCAGTACCAGTAATTGTGCTCCTACACTGATGGAGGCTGATGCTGATGAAGATGAGGATGAAGAAGAAATGAAAGAGGAATCTCTTAAGAATATACCTAGGTATGTCAAACTTAATCATGATCCAAAGTAGATCATAGGAGACAAAGATGCAGGAATTCTTACAAGAAGAAAGGTCAGAGAAAATCATGTATGATCTCTAAATTTGAGCCTAAATCATTCAAAGAGGCACATAAAGATGAAGACTGGATCAAGGCAATGGAAGAGGAACTTGATCAGATAGAAAAGAATGGTACATGGTCTTTGTAATAACTCAATGATGAACCACTAGTAGCAAACTAGTACTGAGAGGGGGGGTGAATCAGTACAGACACAAATACAGTCCAAAACCGGTTTGACAGAAAACACTCACAATGACTGATAAACAGAGATATCGGTAAAACAGAGTGCAACTGGTAACATCCAGTATAGCTCAGTCAGTCATGAACCGGTCACTCACTAAGCTTTTCTCTTAGCTCAATACCACATTATCATAACCTTCACATGCATGAACTAGTTGACTTAACCATCAAATCTTCACAACAGTGACTTCAATATGTTTTATAGACAGGCATAAAACATAAAACCTTCATGTGCATAATAGATAAAACAAAGCATCACAAGAAAAAAACATTTCACATGACACACATATTTTTCACATGGAAACCCAACTGGGAAAAACCACGGTGGGGATGAATACCCACAAGATACTTTTTGAACTCTTTAGAAGTCCGCTCTATTAGGAGCCTTGTCCGGTTAAGAACATTACAATAGGTTTTGGTAGGAACCAATCCTGTTAGGGATCACTCGATTAAGGGATACCCAGTTAAGGGTTAAACCCAGTAGGGTCACCTTGTTAGAGGATTTTAAGAACTCAATAGCTGAAAGGATCTCCTAAGCTTCTCTAGCTTCTCAGAACTCATTAGCTTTGAGTTACCCTGTTAAGGGATTTACAGCAAGCCGGTTAAGACCACCCAATTTAAGGGATTTTGAATCAAGCCAATTAAGGCTACCCTATTAGGGGATTTTACAACCATTGAAGTGGTTAGAGATCAACAGGTATTACAATGATCTGTTAACAACACTTAATACTAATACAGATCCATTTAGGCTCCTCTTTTCCTTCTGCACATTCACTTTGCAGGTATCTCTTCTCTCCTATGGTCTGGCAACAATCTTGTATCACTTTCATTGGATACACACTTACAAATTTTGCCAACAACTTTAGACAGAAACCTAACATTGACCTTATAGGAAACATATAGGTTGGTAGCAAAAACCTTAAACCCTAAACTTGTTAGGTTGAGAAATTCAAATGGTTTGATCCTGACCATTGAAACATACTACATTAAATGCACCAGTCTTGAGTCGATCTCAAGACATTCTCCATCATCCATTATCCACCATTTTCATGGCGGCTAATAACCCATCACGTGTTATCACCATTTGATAGACTTCGCACATTCCCAAGGTAGATAGGAATAGTCTTCTTCATGCAGGATCCTTCACACGCACATAGCTTATGTGGCAACATGATCTATCCTCCATCATACTACTAACTCACCACACAAAGATCACTGATTGAGTCACACAGACTTGAGATAGTCCAATTGGAAACCCCGAAGTGGAAGCTACCTTACCAACCGGTAGTCATATAGTGCTTCCATGCATTGATTCCCATAACTGCATGCTGGTTCACTTTAAACAAATGTGCCACTTCACTTTGGCATATACCACTTCACTTTGGCATATACCGGTTCACACATAAGCTGGTACCTCTTTCTTCACTATGTCTCATATTGACATCAAGGACAATATGCAATATCATTATGTCTTCATACTAGTTTACATAAGGCTCATGCCGGTTCACATAATGCCAACACTTTGGTACCCAGACCAGAGCATAAAAATATCATTAGTACCAAATGGGTTTTCAGAAATAAACTGAATGAGGATGGCACAGTGGTAAGGAACAAAGCCAGACTAGTATGTAAAGGATATGCCCAAAAAGAAGGAGAAGACTATGGAGAAACCTTTTCTCCTATAGCAAGATTGGAAGGAGTTCATATGCTTCTTACATATGCATCTTTTAAAGGATTCAAGATATACCAAATGGATGTAAAATCTGTATTTCTAAATGGAATGCTTGAAGAGGAGGTGTATATAGAGCAACCTGATGGGTTTTCCCTATCAGAAGATAGTGACATGGTGTGTAGGCTACATAAAGCCTTGTATGGACTGAAGCAGACACCTAGAGCATGGTATGAACGCTTGCACTCCCATTTTGTGAAGATTGGATTTGAAAGAAGAAGTGAGGATAGCAATATCTACTTGAAATCAAAAGGAGATCAGATTCTGATCTGTGAAGTATTTGTTGATGACATAATCTTTGGTGGAGACGACAAGATGAGTCATGACTTTGCAGGAGAGATGAAGAAGGTGTTGGTATATGGACACTCCAATGAGACATTGTGTGTGATTGAAGGTTTTGTCATTGATGGCAACCTTGCAATCCTATGGCACCGGCAAAGCATTACTCAGGCAACCTTGCAAGCCTATGGCACCGACAAAGCATTACTCAGGCAACCTTGCAATCCCATGGCACCAGCAAAGCATTACTCAAGCAAACTTGCAATCCTATGGCACTGGCAGGACATTATATTGACAAAGCATTACTCAAACAAAATAGTGCACCGGAATCAACAAAATCAATCTACACCAACACCAGCACAGAAGATGTACACTGGCACAGAAGATGTACACCAGCATAGAAGGAAATATGTATACTAGCACTGAGGCTGACAAGAATTTTTTTATGTAATATTTTGTTTATTATTATAAGCTAACTTGGCAAATTGTAAAATGACTCTTGTATATAAAAGAGATCATTGTAGGCATTTGCAGGATATGGATAGGAAGCATAAAAAAATTATAAGGTAGACCTAATGTGTGAATTGTAGGTCAAGGGTATATGTAAAGAATAGAGCAAGAATCGGTACTAAATCTAGCATTGAAGATGCTATTGTAAAGCAATACAGAAAATTGGTTTTGTGTAAATCCTCATTGTAAGTCAGTGTGACTTCTTATTGAGCAGTGAGCTCTAGGCAGTTGGCCTTCCTACATGTGCAGGCCCCTATTGTAAGTAATATTCTCTTATTGGCTAGTAAGTGAATATTATGGGTCACAAATCCCATCAAGGTTTTTCCCACATTGGGTTTCCTTGTTAAAAATCTTGTGTTATGGTGTTCTTTTCATGTGGATGTTTTTGATTCTATTATTTGCATTAATTCTTGCATACCAGTATATTGTTACTTTATGTTCTGCATATTCAGTTTTAAGAAAATTTTATTACCGGTCAGATACTGATTCACCCCGCCCCCCCTCTCAGTATCTGTGGGAACCCTAACAATTGGTATCAGAGCCTGGTCCTCTATTTTCAGAAGCCTAACAGCTTGAGGAAGATCTTGACACCGGTAAAGATGGAAAATCTGATGAAGCAACTTGAAGGAGCTCTTACTGACTATGATGTAGAGAAGTTGAAAAATATCAAATTAGAACATGATTTAAAAGTAGCTCAGGACATTATTCAGGCACTTCAAGAAAATCTTACTATTACAAGAAATAAGAGAGAGAGTTTTGTGAAAAATTGCAAAATGAGAATGATGAAAATGAATCACTAAATGATATGATAAGCAAATTGAAACAAGAGATCATGACAACAAAAAATGAAATGCAAGATATGACTATGATATTTTGCAAAGAGATTGAGGACAGAAAGAAGAATGAAGAAGAATTGACCAAAAGATAAAGTGATGCAGCAAATGAGAGCACAAGACTTAGCTATGAAAATGACATGTTGAAGACAGATCTGATGCATACTCAGAATGACTCAAATGAACTAATGAGACAAAAAGAAATCTTGGAAAGGGAATTGGAAACTGCAAATCAACACAAAGAAAATTTCAAGAAAAGCTCAGAAGAACTTGGTACCTTATTGAAGAATCAAAAACCCAAAGGTGACACTTCTGGAATTGGATTTAAAGTTGGAGAAAGCTCCGGTACTGCAAATACCCAGGATCAAAGCAAACCGGTAAGACCCTCTAATACTTACAAATTCAATGGAAAATGCTTTAACTGTAATAAATATGGTCACAGGGCAAATGAATGTAGATCTAGGAATTATCTGAACATCAATCCTCCCACTGGTCAATGCACCAAATGCAACAAAATTGGTCATAACTCTAAAAATTGCAAAATGAATGTAAGATGTTATGTTTGTGGAAGATTTGGTCATTTATCAAATAAATGCAGAACACAAACTGGCATAGGTTATGGGAAAGCTATTCAAAAAAATAATGTAACCTGTTATGCATGTAACAAGATTGGTCATATTGCTAAATTTTGTAGAAGTAAAGGTACATCGATAGATAACAGAAGTACTAGCTTGAAAGGTAAGGAAAATGTTGAAGAGGTTAAGCAAGAATTTTAAAAACAATGGATTAGAAAAGGTGATCTAAATATTGGGGTTACTCCTCCATCGGTAGAACCAACAAATGCTTCACCGGTAGGACAGAGCAATGCTCCATCGGTAGGATGTTCTTCATCAAATTGAAGAAAATTATCTTGAGGGTTTGGCAATCAAATGACACATGTGCTATTATTCCCTCAGTTAGAGAACAGAAGTTGAAAATCCTTCATTACCGGAAAATAAAGTTAAGCTAATACATTGCCGGCAAGCAATTAATGTGGTAGGTAGCAGAAAAGACTTTATAAAATAAGGTTTTTTGGCTCCATTTCATTTCACTGTGAATTCAAACTTTCAGAGAGCACAAAGATTTTCGAGCTAAGGCATTCCGAGCAAAGAGGCAAAGCACTTCAGCAATCAATCCATCCAAAGGCATAAAAAGGTATTTATCATCATGGCATCCTCCTCTGCACCTGAATTCATAGTAGACCCTATAGTAGTTGAAGTTATTAAATGACCTAGGCCTGTGTTTTAGCTAGTTCCTGAGGTAGCTAAGAAAGATGACAACACAGGTGCTTTTTCCCAAATTCCAAAGGGTGTTGTTTATGCAGAAGACCATAGAATGTATATTCATTGCAACATAGAGGAATTAGGTGATGAAGAAATCAAAAACATGTATAAATCTATTATATGTGACAATGCCAAAAATGTGAAACCTGAACATAAAATTGTTAAAACCCTAGGATTCACTAAAATCCTCTGCATTCCTGAATTTCCCAAGGAAGTGGTTAGGATAGTTCTAAGTAGGGTACATGGCTCATTCTTTTGGCTTGACTCAATGCATAAAATTACAAAGGTAGCTGTGAAAGCAGTAACAGGGTTACCTTCCACTGGTACTAGACCCGACAAAACCAAGAAGGTCTCCAATGAATTGGTAACAAACCTAACTGGCGCAACATCCAACAAGAGATCATTTAGGGTTAATGATGTGACCAATACAAATGTTAGATTTGTTAGCATGATTCTAGGTTACAAAGCAACTCATGCTAATAGGCTTAACTATGTTTCCATTTTATGCATAAAGAGTGCTTATGACATGGTTAAGGACAATGTGAAAATTGATATCTGTGAATGGTTAAAAGATGAATTAATTGACAATTTAGCAAAAATCAAGAAGGATAAGAAAGGAACCTTTAGATTTGGAAATTTTCTTGTATGCTTAATGTTGCATATAACCAAACAGGATCCCGGTATAGGCTAAAGGATTTTGGATTTGACATATCGGTAGGAAAACAATTGTCCAACTTATTCAAAAACATGGGTGAAAATAGAGAAAAGAATATCAATGAGTATTTTCAAGCACTAAAAGTCGGAATGAATAAAAGAATCAGACTATCATAGGAAATTGTCAACAAATACAAGGATGATATATGTTTTGTAATAAAAAAGGATGAGATCTGGATGGAAGCAATCATCCCAAGAACAATCTGGGTTACAGAGATGGGGTATGAAACAGATGACCACATAGTGGAAACTTATGCCAAAGCACTTCTGGAAGCCTCCAATGAACCAAAGGAAGAAGTATTTGGTAGTGCTAAGACCATCAAAAGTCAAATTCAATCTAAAAAGATAGTAAAGAAAGTTGAGGCATTTGTGAGGAAAGGAACCAAGCAAGCAAAAGCCATAAAAGAAGATGTATTAAAGAAAACCGGCATAACAGAAGAAGAGTTGGCAGCCCAATAGCCTAAAACTCATCTATCACCGGTAGATACCTCCTCAGAAGGAGATATGCCAACAACTTTCAAAAGAGTTTTTAGGAAAAGAGACCGCTCACCGGTAACCACTCCTTCACCTAGAAGGACAAGATAGAAGCAACAAGATTTAAGGTCTCTGGTCAAGAAAGCCACACCAAAGAAAAATCTGACCCCCAAAAAGAAGAAGAAGACAAACATTGACTTGGGACCTTTTCACATATTACTGAATGAGCTCACAGAGGAAGGTAAATTGAAAAACATAGGGAAAATCTATGACACCCTATCAGATGATGAGAAAGGAAAAGTCGAGGAGAGTGTTATATTACACATGGACATGTATAAAAAGTTTTTGATGCAAGTCCTAAATGAAATTCCTGATGAATTATATAAAAGACTTGAGGCTAGAAGGCAAGGAATAGTTGAGTTGGATAAGAAGATTAAAATAGAAAAATTACTTGTAGTATACCCAGTCAACTCACCTAAGGAAATTGATGATCTGATAGCTTAGGCCAACCAGACAATTTTTTCCACTGCACACCAGCAAATATCACTAATGGCAGGTAGAGTTACTGAAGTTTCAAAGGAAACAAAAGATGGTTGGGATACATTCTTGGTTGAAAAAGAAAAACAAGAAGAATATAGGAATCCCAAGCCCATTTTGGTATATCAAAAGGACAAAGGGAAAGGTAAAGTTGGTGGACCACCAAGTATCAAGATTAGAGACAACTTACCCCCACCTCCTTTAAATACTCCACCAGTAAAAACAACAAATGTAGAAGATCAACCAGTAGCTGAGAGCATGGACATAGAGGATAATAATCCTAATCCTAAAGTCCTATATACTGCGAATATTGATACTTAGAAAATCAACATAGTGGTAGATAAGGATACCACAGATAAATCTGATAACAAAGAGAAACCAACAACAGGAAACAAAAAGCAACTAGCAACAGGAAACAAAGAGCAACTAGCAGCAGATTCAGAGAAAAAGATGGATTCTAGAAAACAATCAGAGAAATCAATAGAGCTAAAGGCTCTAGAATAGATGCCACCGGTAAGAAATGATGTAGGAACACCAGTGTTTAAAGAAATGGAGACACAAACAGACCTATGAGAGGTCAATACTAGCATGGTCACTTCCACCAGCACTCAATTTATTGGGTCACCATCAAATGTAACAAAGGTATTGCTTGAATCTATCAAGAAAATAACTGATTATAGCTCACAAGCTTATAAAGCGATAGATGATTCAATTCCAATTTTGAAATCAATAGCACCCAATTGTAATATAGCCAATAAAGATTCTTTAGGCCAGTTGGATACACTTTGTAAATATATTTCTGGAAATTTTGAGCAAACAAAGGTAGAAACTGTAAAGGAAATTGTGGAAAAAGAGAAACAAAAATTCTTTGAGGAAGGAATAAAGAAGTGTAACAGGGAATTTGACACACTTCTACCGGAACTATGCAATTTATTGAAAGAATACAAAACTCTGTACAAAAACACCTGTAAGATAAACTTTTTGACCATGGATGTAGACAAAAAGATGAGCAAGGTATAGGAAGAGATCAATAAACTTGTTGATAATTTTGTTAACTCACCCAATACATTATTAGTTTTTGAGGAAAAGATAACAAATTTTCAGGAAGAATTGCTCAAATTAGAAAGAGAGAAAGAGAAAATAATAAACAAGGCAAAATTCTTGAGATCTAAACTAAGTCCAAGATTAGACTATTTAGCATCTCTACAGAAGGAAATCTTAGAGGCACTAACATAGGGTAGCAAAACATTGGCAGAGACATTGGCAGAGCACTTGCAGCATCTCACCGATATAGTATACAGAACTAAGATAGCAATAAAGGAGAGCAAGAAGTTTATGGATGGCATAAACTTAATTTTGGTATATATTCTTCAAATAATAACTACCCAACTACAAGGTTGAGGTTATGAATTGGTACAACTACAAAATCTACTAACCTTTGTCATTGATGCCAAAGGGGGAGTAGTAGATGAGAAAATTCAAAACACAAGGATCACATGCTCAGGTGGAGCTCTCACATTTTTGGTCACATTTTTGGATATCTTTTTGAAATTTCTCATGAGTGTTGCTATCAATGCCAAAGGGGGAGATTGTTGGCATATGGACACTCCAATGATACATTGTGTGTGATTGAAGGTTTTGTCATTGATGGCAACCTTGCAATCCTATGGCACCGGAAAAGCATTACTCAGGCAACCTTGCAAGCCTATGGCACTGGCAAAGCATTACTCAGGCAACCTTGCAATCCTATGGCACCGACAAAGCATTACTTAGGAAAACTTGCAATCCTATGGCACCAACAAGACATTATACTGGAAAAGCATTACTCAAACCAAACAATGCACCGACATCAACAAAATCAATCTACATCGGCACCAACATAGAAGACATACACCGGCATAGAAGATGTACACCAACACAGAAGGAAATATGTATACTGGCACTGAGGCCAATAGGAATTTTGTTATGTAATATTTTGTTTATTATTATAAGCCGACTTGGAAAATTGTAAAAAGACTCTTGTATATAAAAGAGTTCATTGTAAGCATTTGCAGGATATGGATAGGAAGCATAAAAAAATTATAAGGCAAACCTAATGTGCGAATTGTAGGTCAAGGGTATATGTAAAGAACAGAGCAAGAACCAGTACTAAATCTAGCATTGAAGATGCTATTGTAAAGCAATATAGAATATTGGATTTGTGTAAATCCTCATTGTAAGTTAGTGTGACTTCTTATTGAGCAGTGAGCTCTAGGCAGTTGGCCTTCCTACATGTGCAGGCCCCTATTGTAAGTAATATTCTCTTATTGGCTAGTAAGTGAATATTGTGGGTCACAAATCCCATCGAGGTTTTTCCCACACCAAGTTTCATCGTTAAACATCTTGTGTTATGGTGTTATTTTCATGTGGATGTTTTTGATTCTATTATTTGCATTAATTCTTGCATACCAGTATACTGTAACTTTATATTTTGCATATTAAATTTTAAGAAAATTTTATTACCGGTCAGATACTGATTCACCCCCCCTCTTAGTATCTGTGGGAACCCTAACAAAAGGAATTTGAGAGGTCACTCATAGGAAAGATTAAGTTCTTCATTGGATCGTAGATTCAACAAATGAAAGATGGAATCTTTATTACTCAGTCCAAGCTATATGTCAAAGAAGTGTTGAAGACCTTTGTCATGGAAGACAGCAAACTGGTTGTAAACTATCAAAAGAGGATGACTCAGCATTGGTAAATGAGAAGGAATACCGATCCATGATTGGTAAGTTGCATTATGTAGTGCATAGCAGACCGGACATTGCACATACAGTATGTATTATCGCTCGATTTCAGAAAAGCCCAAGAGAATCCCACCTGGTAGCAGTCAAGTGGATTCTTAGATATCTGAAGGGAGCTATTGAGTATGGATTATGGTATCCATACAATGATGATTTCAAGCTGAAAGTGTTCACAGATGCTAATTGGGCTGGTAATGTGGATGACCGGAAGAGCACAACCAGAGGTACATTCTTTCTCGGTGGTAGACTGGTCTCATGGATGAGTAAAAAGCAGAGTTGTATCTCTCAGTCTACAGCAGAAGCGAAGTATGTTACAAATTTTTTGAAGTACACCCAGTTCATTTGGATGAAGCATGTATTGAATGGCTTCAAAGTTACTATATCTAAACTGGTAAGTATATTTTGTGACAATAAAAGTGCAATTAACATCTCCAAGAATCTGATTTTACATGCTAGAACCAAGCACTTTGAACTCAAGTATCATTTCTTGAGGGAAAAGGTTTAGAACAAAGAGGTGCTATTGGAACATGTTTCCAGTAAGGAGCAGTTAGCAGACATATTCACCAAGCCTCTAGCGAAGGCTACATTTACCTATTTGAGAGGTGAATTAGGGGTGCTGCCCCTTCAAGAGGTAAACTAAAGGTTTGTGCTCCACATCAGTTAGATCTTACTTTGCTATATCTTTTTAGGATTGATGTGTTGAAGGATGCTACTACTCAGGGGGAGCAGCATAGTGAAATAGGGAAGCTCGTGCCTCCACTTTGGCATTGTTGTCAAAGGGGGAGAAGATGTGAAGTAGAGAAGATATCTGTAGTATTAAAGAGAAGATGTGATGCATAAAGAGAGATATCTTTGTATATTGCCATCAATGCCAAAGGGGGAGATTGTTGGCATATGTGTAGAGTATGATGACATGATGATATTATGTTTTCATTAATGTCAATATGTTGAAGAGTGAACTGGTAATATGCTGAAGAGTGAACCGGTAATATGTTGAAAAGTGAACTAGTTTATTGAAGTTAAGCAACTGGCAAAGTGAATCGGTATAATGTTGTGAACTAGTATATGTGTGAAAGGTGAAGCAGTATGTTTGTCAAAGTGAATTGGTCTATGGAACATTTTCTATCAAGGTTTAATATGGTATGACTACTGGTTGGTAGTCCCAAGTAACCTTTAATAGGGTAACCTTTAACAAGGTTTAAACCTTAACCAGGTATTCTAGCCATCCCTTAACCGGGTGATCCCTAATAGGATCAGTTCCTAACAAAACCTATTGTAACAGTCTTTAACCGAACTAGGCTCCTAACAGAGCGGACTTCTAAAGAGTTCAAAAATAGCTTGTGGGTATTCATCCCCACTATGGTTTTTCCTAGTTGTGTTTCCATGTGAAAAATATGTGTGTCATGTGTGATGCCTCTTTCATGTGATGTTTTGTTATTTCTTGTTTAGTGGTGAATCTTGTTGTTCTAGTAAATTATTCTATCTCTGATGATAGATTATTTGTTTATGCATAAGGATAAAGTGGAAATGAGGGAGTAGATTGTATGGAAAGCTAAGTGTTACCGATTTATGTCTTTCATAGTCTCATAATGTTTAACCAATAGTAATCTGGTTTAGACCGCTATCAGTGTTTGTCTATCAAGTGAACTATTTGTAGTCAAACCATTTTGGAGAATAAGTTGTGCCTGTATTGATTCACCCCCCACCTCTCAGTACTGGTTTGGTACTTACTGTTCATCATTGAGTTATTAGTTTTTAGTAAAGGCTTCTGGTCATGTGGCCATACATGTGGCACTTTCAGCTTTGTAAATACAAAAGGTTCCCATCCTATCGAGGTTATGCTCAATTGGGTTTATGGGGAAACATAGTTTTGGTATGAACTTATCAACACATGTTGTTTGGGACTTTCATCACAAACATGATTTATTTAGAGTGGATTGGAAGGACTTGGCATTAGCCCATTTCCATTTTAGGTTGTTCCCCTCTCACTGGCCCCGTCAAGGTAGCTCGGGAAGGCAGGCCCTCTAAAAGATTTAATTGCTTGAAAGTATAAAAGAGTGGGTTTGGCTTTTTGATCACCCAATTAAGGGGAGAGCATATACCTACCACTTTCAAGACATGGAATATAAGTGTTCTTTTTAACTTTCCATAGCAATGTGATCTATCCTCTATTTGGAGATGTTACTCCAACAAGCATGGTGTTTATTTTAGCCTTTTTAAAAGTCTACATGCAACTATTTTAGAGAAGTTACTAAAAATGCAAGTTGCATGTTGTCAATTTATCCTCTTAGATAGACTAAATGAGAAAGACATGATATATTGCTTCCCAAAATAAGGCTTTTAATTAACTAGGTGAGGAAATGCATAAGATTTGCCTTAAACAACATCTTGCATATGCATGTTAGTAGGTCAAAAAATTTAATTTCTTGGACATTCAAACCTGCAAGAAAATTTTGTTAGTTTCAAACAAAAGTCCTATTCTAACATATGCACTATCTTTCACCTCAAAAGCGGTAATCTGTAGAGAAAAAACACTAATTTGCACTACAAAAGTGCTACTATGTGGACTCAAAAGCATGATTTCTTCAATAAATGCACTAACCTAGCGGACAAAAGTGTTAACTTATGATGCAAATGCGTAAATTTTTAGATAAAAGGGCTAACTTGAATGGCATATGCATTAACCTGAGATGAAAATGCGTTAACTTGAGATGTAAATGTGTTAACCTAAGATGCAAATGCACTAACCTATCAAGAAAAAGCGCTATCAGAATTCACACATGCATGAATCTACATTACAAATGCATTAATTTTTCTTTTGCAATATTTTTAAACGTATATGCGAGGTTTATGAGCCCCACGGTGGGCGCCACAATGTGTTGACTTGAATTTCATCCTCAATATGCTAACTACAACAAGTTAGATTCACAAAATACCAATGGAAATGCCACAAGAAATCTAAACTCAACCAATGAAACTACATGAAATACATATGAAATAAAAATACTAATATTACCTTCATGGTTTATGTCTCATTGTGTCCTAACTCCACTGTTCCTGGTTGCAGATGTTGTGCTCTCAGACAATGCACTGATATCTTCCAAGAATGACATATGAAGAATGGACTGATAATTGATAGTTAAAAAATGCTATGATATGCAATACTACATGATTATACTAAAATGATTATGTTAAAATACTAATTGCTTCAAGATTAAAACTCATGAATGCATAAGTTTTACAAATGATTTGCTTGAAAATGGACTTGAAGTCTAACTCTCTCTCAACTGAAGCTCTTGATTTTATAGACCTTGAGAAGATGAGATGATATGGCTTAGATCAACGGTCATGATCAAATCTACAGATTTGGATGGTTGTGAGAAAAGGTAAAGGTTGAGAGAAAGGGGAAAGGAGAAGACAAGTGTCACTCATCTCACCTTGACTGGGTTGTTGATTGAGGGAATCTAGGGATGGTTGGAGAAAATTTAGGCATGAGAGGACAAGTGGACTCAAGTCCTTCCTAAGATGTAGGGGGTGTTGGAGAGAATATAGAAGATAGTAATGAAATATGTGTACGTACACAATATTCATTAAATTTGGAGGTTGAAGATAATTGATGAATTAATATTTAAGAAATATTAATTTCCTTAGCCACATATTTGGTGAGTTGGCAAAGGGAAGATGAAGTGGAGATGGAAGGATGAGTTGGAAAAGAAAGATTAAATAATTTAAGAAATTATTTAATATTTGAGACTATAGGATAGGAGAATAACTATTAAATATTAGATATTTAATTGTTTGAAGGAGATAATTAAATATTAGATATTTAATTAATTAGAATAATTAAATATTAGATATTTAATTATTTTAGAGGAATAGGATAGATGTATTAATTAATAAAATATTAATTAATAGAAAGACAAGAAATGAATTAAATAAATTAATCTTTTCAAATTAACTTTTTTAATAGAAGAATAATTATTAAATAAATATATAATATTTATTTAATCGCTCATAGCCATTTTATGTGAATACATTATTGACCTTATCTTTCTAAAGAAAATCCTTGATCTTTCTTTTAGCATCTTAGAATACTATTATGTTATTTGCTAAAGATCAACAATTTCATTCTGAAGTGTCTTGTAAGTGAGTCACTATGTTAAACTATATATTTTTTATTCCCAAGATATTTGGTGGCAACTCTGAAGTAAAAAAAATAGTGTTCTTTTAGAAAAAATCACAGGCACCTCACAAGGTTGGTAAGATGAATACGAGAAGGAATACTAGGTCATATATGAAGAAAAACCCTCAAGAGAAGTTGCATGAAGGGTTACCTGAACCAATTAAGAAGGGCTGGAGAGGAACTGTTATTCCTGATAAGTCAAATCAGTCATGGAAAGAAAAGAGTAATAAAAAAGATAAGTCTTCTGAGCATCCTGTATATGCAAGGTCCAATGCCTCTTCTCATGACTCTGACCATGATATTATGGGTTTTCATGCTGGCCTGTTTGGCACTAACGATGATATCTAAACCTTTCACCAAATATTGTCTAGTGCCTATTAGGATTCCCAAAGATACTGAGAGCAGGGGGTGAATCAGTATCTAACCGGTTTATGAATTTACTTGATTTAAAAGATGTAAAGCTTATCAAATCTATATATCAGTAAACCAAGAATAATGCAGTAAACAAGAATAACAACAACCACATGAAAAGCACACCATAACAAAATAGTTTAATGAGGAAACCCAATGTGGGAAAAACCTCAGTGGGATTTGTGACCCACAATATTTTCATACTGGCCAATAAGTGAATATTAATCTTACAATAGGGGCTTGCACATGCAGGAAGGCCAAGTGCCTATAGCTCACTGCTCAATTACAAAATAAGAAGTCGCACTAACTTACAAAATGGATTATATAGATCCAATGTCTTGTACTGCTTCAAAATAGCATCTACTATGCTAGATCCAGTACCGGTTTTAGCTCTACTTCATACATAAACCCTTAACCTATAATTCGCATATTAGGTCCGCCTTATTCCACCTATCCTCTTACTTACCAATTGTTTTATAATGATCTCATACATATATGAGTCATTTTACAACTCGTCATGTTGGCTTGCAATGATTTTACAATTAATTAAAAAATATATTATAAACAAAATTCCTATTGGCCTGGGTGCCGATATACTTCCTTTTACTGCCGGTGTAGAGTCTGTCGTTGCTGGTGCTGATAAATTGTCTTGCTGGTATCATATGATTGCAAGGTTTCCATCAATGACAAAACCTTTAATCACTTACAATTTCTCATTGGAGTGTGCATTTTCCAATAGTCTCCCCCTTTGGCATTGATGGCAACACTCATGAGAAAAATCAAAAAAGTGTCATCCAAAAAGAATCTGCCAGAATTGTCTTACCAAAAAAATGTGTACCAAAAGAATATGTGCTCCCCCTGAGATAATGATCCATTTGCTGATTATTTTTCTCATTACCACTACTCCCCCTTTGGCATCAATGACAAAGATTGTCAAAGTGTCAATTGAGTGTGGTTTCCTGCTTCATCCTTGTAACTGGTTGGTTACAATCTGAAAAAGCTCTACCAATACTAGATTCAGGCTCTCAGTGAACCATTTTGTTGTCTTTTAATGCAGCCTCTATCCTTTGAATTGTACCGGTGAGGTGTTGCATTTGTTGTGCCGGTGTTTTCTATCCTTGAACTAGTGCCTCAAATATCTCTTTTCTCAAGGAGGAGAGGTAGTCCAATTTTGGACTGTCTCCATTTTAGATCTTTTGCCTTTCCTATTATTCTCCCCTTCTCTCTTTCCAATTTTAGAAGTTCCTCCTCAAAACTTGTTATTTTCTACTCAAAAACTAATAATGGTTCAGATGAATTAGTGAAATTGTTAGCTAATTTATTTATTTCTTCCTGAATCTTGTTGATCTTCTTGTCTATATCTACTATCAAAAAGTTTATTTTACATGTATCTCTATACAAAGTTTTGAATTCTTTTAGTGTATTACATAATGCTGGTAAAAGAGTGTCAAATTTTCTCATGCACTTCTTTATTTCCTCTTCAAAGAATTTTATGTTTTTCCTTCTCAAGTTTCTCTTTGAATGCTTCCTCATTTATTTGTTCAACTGTCACAATGTTGTCAATAATATACTTAGACAATGTGTCAAGTTGATTCAAAGAATCTTTATTATCCACATTAGATTTGGGTGCTATCATTTTCAAAATTTGGATTGTATCATCAATTGCTTTGTATGCTTGTGAGCTACACTCTATTATTTTCTTGATAGAATCCAAAAGAACTTCTGTTACATTTGTTTGTTTGAATTCTACAATGGAAGAACCAACAATCTCTATTCTGCCAGTGGGAGTAATTTCTTTTCTTGTAGTGACCTCTGGTAGGTCAGTTTGTGTTTGCATTTCTCTAAGAAAAGGTTGGGGTTGCTCAGCTATTGCTGGTGGCACTATCTCTATATGAACCTCTTCCTGTGAGGGAGCCTATTGCTCTGCCTGTTTCTCAATGTTTTCCATTGCCAGTTTTTCTTCTATGCTACTTGTTGTCGGTGGCTCAGTTGCCACATCTGTTTTCCCTGTTGATTCCTTATCTACCATAATATTGACTTTCTAAGTGTCAATGTTGATTGTATATAGCACCTCAGAATCAGGATTTGTATCCTCATGTGGTATGTCCATACTCTCAGTAGTTAGTTGATTTTCAGTGGTAACTACCGGTGGAGTATCTAAAGGTGGTGGGGATAAGTTGTCTATTTTTTTAATGTTGGGAGGTCCACCAACCTTGCCTTTTCCTTTGTCCATATTCTTTTGATATACCTTGAAGGTTTTAGGTTTTTGATACTCTTCCTATTTCTCCTTCTGTACAAGGAATATATCCCATGCATTAGCTATTTCTTCTATTACCTCATTCACTCTACCTGCCATAAGTGCTACATGCCAGTGAGCAATTGAAAATAATGACTAGTTAGCCTCAAAGATCAACTGATCTATCTCTTCAGGTGAGTTAATAGGATGTACAACAAGTAGTTTTTCAATTTTTATTTTCTTGTCTAGCTCAATAATAGCTTGCCTTCTAGCTTCTAGTCTTTTATACAGTTCTGTCGATATTTCATCAACAACTTGCATCAAAAATTTCTTGTAAGTATCTAGGTGTAGGATTACACTATTTTCTACTTTCTCCTTGTCATCAACAGATAGTGTGCTATACAATTTTTTGATATTCTTCAACTTGCCATCCTCAGTAATTTCATCCAATAATTTATCAATAGGAGCTATAGTTTGTTTTGACTTCTTCTTAGGAGTCAAATTCTTTTTCTTTGGAGTTAATTTCTTTGTTGTGGGCCTTACTACATATTTCTTCTATCTTTTTGGTGTAGGAGAAGGTGTTGGTGAAGGTTTTCTTTTCCTCTCAACTCTCTTGAATACTGCAAGTATGCCACTTTCTAAGGATGTTACAATCGGTGAAAGGTGTGTTTCCAGTTGGATTGCTTCTAATTCACCTTTAGTTATATTGGTTTGCTTTAGAACATCTTCTTTAATATCTTTTGCCTATCGGGTTCCTTTTCTAACAGTCACCTCAACCTTTTTAACTCTTTTCTTTGATTGAATTGGCTTTCTATAGTTTCAGCATTACCAAATACTTCTTCTTCAAGTTCCTTAGGAGCTTCTAGGAGGGATTTTGCATAGGTTTCTATTATGTTTTCATCAGTCTCATACCCCATTTCTGTGACCCAGATGGTTCTAGGAACAACTACCTCCATTCAAATTTCATCTTTCTTTATTGCAAAACAAATTTCTTTTTGGTACTTATCCACAATATCTTGTGATAACCTTACTCTTGTTTTCATTCGAGCCTTTAAAGCCTGAAAATACTCATTTAAGTTCTTTTCCCAATTCTCTCCCATGTTGTTCAACAATATTGATAGTTGTTTTCCTACTGGTATATCATATCTAAAATCTTTGGTACTAATACTAGGTACTTGTTTGATTATATATAGCATTAGACAAACAAGTAGATTTCCAAATCTGAATGTTCCTTTCTTGTCTTTCTTTATCTTTCCCAAATTATCAATTAGTTCATCTTTAAGCCATTCAAATATGTCTATTCTTGCATTATCATTAACCATATCATAGGCACTTTTAATGCATAGGCTCAAAACTAAGTTTAACCTATTTGCATGTGTATTTTTCTAGCCTAATATCATACTGATAAATTTGACATTGATATCTGTTACATCATTTACCCTTAAGGATCTCTTATCAGATGTTGCATCGGTTAGGCTTGTCACTAGGTCATTTGAGACCTTCTTTGTTTTATCAGGTCTATTACCGGTGGAGGGTAACACTATCACAACCTTTACTACTTCTTTTGTGATTTTATGAACTGATTCCAACCAGAAGAATTCACCATGTACCCTTCTTAGTACTATCCTTATAAAATCCTTGGGAAAATCCGAGATACTAATAATTTCAGTGAAACCTAGGGTTTCTACTATCTTGTGTTTAGGTTTGATATTTCCTGATTCATCACAAATTACAGATTTATACATATTCTTAATTTCCTCATCACCTAATTTAGGAGCAGATGAAGAAGCCATAGTTATAAATACCTTTGTTTGCCTTAAGGAATGATTTCTTGATGAATTTCTTCACTTCTATGCTTGGAATGCCTTTGCTTGGGAATTTTTGAGCTCTCAAAGATTTGAATGCTTGGTGAAATGAAAATGGAGCCAAAACACTTCTTTTATAATGTTATTTTTGCCAACCACCACATTTAATGCTTCCCGGTTAAGTAATGACTTAACTTATCTGTCGGTATAGAAGTAATTTCAACTTCTTATCATCAACCAAGGGATTAATAGCATGGTTTTCATTTGGTTGCTAAATCCTTAAAGGAATTTTCTTTAGTTAGATGAAGAGTCTCTTGTCGGTGGAGTGTTACTCTATTCTTCCAGTGGAGGAGTATTCCTATCAATATTTAGATATGACTTTCTGATCCATTGTTTTGACAATTCTTGCTTTACCTCTTCAACCTTTTCTTTACCTTTCAAACTAGCACCATTGTTACTTGTCGGTGATGCCTTACTTCTGTAGAATTTTGCAATATGTCCAATCTTGTTACAAGCATAATAGGTCACATTGTTTTTATGAATAGCTTTCCCATATCCTATGTCGGTTTGTGTTCTGCACTGATTAGATAAGTGTCCAAATTTTCCACAAACATAACATCTTACATTCATTCTGCAATTTTCTAAATTATCACCAATTTTGTTGCATTTGGAACATTGACCGGTGAGAGTATTAGTGCTTTGATAATTTCTAGATCTACATTGATTTTCTCTATGACCATACTTGTTATAGTTAAAGTTTTTGCCATTAAATTTATAAGAATTTGGTTGCCTTACCAGTTTGCTATGATCATGTGTGTTTGCAGTACTAGAGCTTTCACCAACTTCAAAGCCAAGGCCATTAGTGTCACCATTAGGTTTCTGATTCTTCAGCATGTCACCAAGTTCTTCTGAGCTTTTCTTGAATTTTTCTTTGTGCTGATTTGCAGTAGCCAGTTCTCTTTCCAAGATACCTTTCTATCTCATGGATTGATTTGAGTCATTTTGTGTATGCATTAGATCTATCTTCAACATATCATTTTCATAACTAAGTCTTGTGTTTTCATTTGTAGCATGATTCAGTCTTCTAGTCAAATCTTCTTCATTCTTCTTTCTATCTTCAATTTCTTTGCAAAATCTCATAGTCATATCTTGCATTTCATTCTTTGTAGTACTGCTTTCTTGTCTTAGTTTTTTAACCAGATCATTTAGATTTTCATTTTCATCATTCTCATTCTGCATCTTTTCACAAAGTTCTCTTCTCTTATTTCTTGCAATGGTAAGATTTTCTTGAAGTGCTTGAATAATATCCTATGCAGCCTTTAGATCATCTTCAAGTTTGATTTTTTTCAACTTTTTTGCATCATAGCCTGAGAGAGCTGCTTCTAATTGCTTCATCAAGTTTTCCATCTCTACCGATGTCAAGATCTTCCTCAAGCTGTTAGGCTTCTGAAAATAGAGGACCACTCTCTGATACCAATTTTTAGGATTCCCAAACATACTGAGAGGGGGGGTGAATTAGTATCTAACCGGTTTATGAATTTACTTGATTTAAAAGATGTAAAGCCTATCAAATCTATATACCGGTAAACCAAGAATAATGTAGTAAACAAGAATAACAACAACCACATGAAAAGCACACCATGACATAGTAGTTTAATGAGGAAACCCGATGTGGGAAAAACCTTGATGGGATTTGTGACCCATAATATTTTCTTAGTGACTAATAAGTGAATATTAATCTTACAGTAGGGGCCTGCACATGCAGGAAGGCCAAGTGCCTAGAGCTCACTGGTCAATTACAAAATAAGAAGTCACATTGACTTACAAAATGGATAATACAAATCCAATGTCTTGTACTACTTCAAAATAGCATCTGCTATGTGAGATCTAGTACCGATTTTAGCTTTTCTTCATACATTAACCCTTAACCTATAATTCACATATTAGGTCTGCCTTATTTCACCTATCCACTTACTTACCAAATGTTCTATAATGATCTCATACATATATGAGTCATTTTACAACTCGCCTGGTCAGCTTACAATGATTTTATAATTAATTACAAAATATATTATTAACAACATTCTTGTCGGCTTTGGTGTTAGTATACTTCCTTTTACTGCTGGTGTTCTGTGTGCCGGTGTAGACTCTATCGTTGCTGGTGTCAGTAAATTGTCTTGCTGGTATCATATGATTGCAAGGTTGCCATCAATGAGAAAACCTTCAATCACCTACAATTTCTCATTCGAGTGTGCATTTATCAATAATGCCAACATTTCTAAGAGAGATAGGCATATTACAAGTAATAGAGCCAGTTCCATTCCCAAAACTATGGAAGGTAATATCAGCCTGATTGATATGGACCAGCTAAATGTATTTGATTTAGAGGAAACTTTGCCAGACCAAGATGAAGTGTCTCGGGAGATTGAGGTACTAAATCAGAGAGTACATCAATTGATTGCGATAAGAAAAAAGAAAGAAAAACAAAAGGAGAATGAAACCAAAGCCAAACTCATTGAAAGAGATAGGTTGTTAAGATAGATTGCAGAGCTTGAGTTGTTTGCTCAAGTAGAACCTATGAGTAAAGACCAAGGTCTTATTATTAGAGATATCCTTGATCCAAAAATTGTTTCAGCACCTAAGGTTGCAGTACAACCTAGTAGGGAGGTTCACAGTGGTCCTCAACCTACCAGACCCATTGTTGACAAAGGAAAACATAAAGTTGTGGAGAACAGATCTATGGGTCTAGTGTTAGGAAGTGCAGAAGGACCCAAGGAATGATTTCGCATGAGATCAACATAGAAAAGATAAGGAAAGAAAATGAAGACCCGCAAAGGGAATTAGAAAAGGCTCAAATAGAAGCACTTAATCCTGAGTTCAGAAGAAAGATACACTAATTGAAAGCTCCTCCTATAACTTTCCCACATGTAGATCATAGTAATCATACATCCCAACATACTTCTACCTCTCTATTGAACACTCAACTGATGATACAAACAAGTGCTATCCCACCCATTAACCAATCTAAAAATGGTGCCCCAAATAATTCTACTATTCCTCCAAGTATAATTCCACTAAATCAAACCAGTCACAGATTACCCCATAATCAAAGCCATCAAAATCCTAGAGTTGGCGGATCAGGCCCAAGGATGAATACTGGAAACAACTTTATTGGAAATCAGTCTCAAAGGAGACCGATAAATGTTGAGTTGTATAGGATGTTGTGTTTTGATGGAATTCCTGGATATCCAAACCATGTCCCTATTGAAATGAGAGATAAACTCTAGAAGTTTGCTGGGAATAATACTATTAGTGTTGAAGAGCATCTCAAATATTTTGGTGACATAATCAATGACTATGAAATTGCACATGAAGATGGCATCATGAAGTTGTTTGTGCAATCCTTGATTGAGGATCATAGAGATTGGTACAGAGGGTTACTTGTGGACATTATAGGTTCTTGGGAAGAGTTCAAAAATTTCTTTCAAGAGAAATGTGGAGATAAGAAAAATGTGAGCTTCATGCTCAATGAATTTAAGAACATTAGGAAATCTGATAATGAAGTCATCATAGATTTTAATGGAAGGTTTCAAAAGGCAATGCATAGACTTTTTCAAGTAATGAGGTTAGATGAAAATGTGTGTCTAACTACCTACTATAATGCATTTGACCCCAAAATGGCTTACATTCTCAGAGATAAGAACCCACACAATTTAAGGGATGCTTTTAAAATTGGAATCAATGTAGAGAGTAATAGAAAAGCATCAAGTAAAATGGGAAAAAGGACTGATGGAAGATTCTTGCAGGAACAAAAACCACAACAAAATAAATCTTCTAAAGAAGAGGATAAGATGGAGAAATTAATGATTTATGTCAAGGATCTTACTACTAAAGTAAGTAAATCTAAGAGGTCTCACTACAACTGGGAAGATAGACCTTTTAGATTGCATGAATGCCATATAACATTGCATGGAAAGATGACAAACCTGTGCAAGATAAACCAAAGGGCACACAAAATCAGAACACCCCTGATTCTTTAAAGGAAGGAAATGTACATAATGTTTAAAATACCCCTTGGTGTATGGCATGTGATGGGCCACATTCCCCCTATCAATGTGTTGTGGATCAAGCTCTAAATGAACCCATGAGAAGTAAGGATGAACCTGCAGTTAATATGTTCGAGTGTACTATGGAAACTGACTGTGAGTCTTCAAAGGATGAAGCAAGTGAATATAATGACTCAAGAAGCAATGCAAATTGCCAAGAGCAATTGACAATTGATTGGCATCCCACTTTGAATGTAGTCACAATAGAAGATCAAGAGATTCATCTTAGAAGGCCTAGTGAGGAGGAAGTTAAGAATCTCACTAAGGCTGAAATAGCTAAAGCTAAGCATAATTATAATCTGAGAAGCAACAAAGATGATGGAAGTCAAGGTATGCCTGGTTCTCTATTTTTTAAAGAAAATTATTTTAAGAGGCCCATTGAGAACAAATTTTTTGTCAAAGATAGTAAGGCTAAAGCTGATCAATCAAGTAGTTCAACAAAATCTAATATTACTAATACAACTGGAAATAAGGTAGAGACCATTGGTGACAAGAGAGAAGGTCACCAGAAGGTGGAAAAGGTTAAAGATCATGTTAAGTCTAATGTTAACACTATTTTTGATATGACTCAAGCTTTAACACAGATCAAAGTTTCAATACCTTTGATAGAGTTTCTGAAAATAAAAGAGCATAGGGAGGTTGCTTTTTATTTGATTTCAAGTATATTAGATGTAGATGCTTCCTCTAAAAAGGGAAATTTAAAAAATGAGAAGGATAAAGAACAAGGGGTCCTAGAAGTTTATGTGGGCACCACTATTAATCAGGAACTATCTCAGATAGATCCCTTTTATGTCACACTATTAGTAAATAACAGATTGATAAAAAATTGCATGATACATTCTGGTGCAACTACTAATGTGATGCCTTATGGGGCTATGAAAGCACTAGGTTTGTCAGTACACACTTCATATGGGAGGTGTTATGCTATGGATAATAGAGAAGTTCCTATTGTGGGTACTATGACAAATGTGGAAGTAAAAATAGCAGATTTCCCTAAAGCTACTTATAAAATGGATGTAATTGTTACAGATACCAAACCACATTATGGCATGCTTCTGTCTAGACAATGGGCTGCTGCTGTTGGAGGATATCTTTAGTTGGATTTATCATATGCAACTATCCCAGTGAAAGGGAATTCTGTAAAATTGTACAAAGAACCACATGCCCCAATGGTTAATGAAAAAATAGACCCAAACATGCTTGATTGCATGATTGATGTGGATCTTAATAACTTTAGGATTGAACCCATTTAACCTCAGTTGAAGAATATTGATCCTATTGTTGATAAGATGGAATCCCAATAAGAAGGCCTATGGCAAATGTACTTTGATGGAGCTTTCTCTAAGGAAGGGTCTGGAGCGATAGCTCTATTTGTTTCTCCATTAGGTATTACCTTCAAGTATTCTTTTTAGTTAGCATTCGAATGTACAAACAATCCAGCTGAGTTTGAAGCTTTGTTATAGGGCTTAGAAATTGCTAAAAGACATGGGATCAAGTTGTTAAGGGTTTACGGAGACTTTAAACTTGTAGTGTCTCAGATAAGGTCAAGATATGCATCTAAAAATGACAAGTTAAAAAGATACAAGTATGCTGTTTGGGATGTCATTGAATACTTTGATTCATTTTCCATTGATTGGATTGAAAGGTCTAAGAACATTATGGCAGATTTTTATCTAATGTTGCATTAAAAAATGATGATGTAACATTTACTGGAGTTTTAATAATTGAGGCAAAAGCCAGACTAGCCATCCTAGATAATGTGTACAATTGGAAAGTTTTTGAGAATGATGAAGACATCCTTAGATTTTTACAATGCATAGATAACTATGAAGGTAAAAATATTGATTGTAATGCATTGGTGGAGATAGTAGATGGACAAGAAACAATTTTTGGAAGTGGCATAGTCCAATTAGAGACAAATGAAATGCCTAGGGGACTAGTTGAACTAGAGGGTATGTTCAGTTATAGTAATGGTCACTTACATCAAGCATCATCTACAAAGTTGGAGGAATTGGATGAGGTGAACTTAGGGACAAAAGAATCCCCTAATTTGGTGTATATTGGGAAGAACCTATCTCCCCATAATAGGACCAACCTCATTAACTTATTAAAAGGATATAAACATATTTTTTCTTGTTTCTATGAGGACCTAAAGGCGTATAGACAAGACTTATTTCAACATGAAATTCCTCTGCATCCTAATGCTAAGCCTTTTTGACAGAAGCAAAGACCTATTAACCCCCTTTTGGAGACCAAAATGCAACAAGAATTAACCAAGTTAAGGGAAGGAGGGATTATAAAACCTATAAGACATTCTTCATGGGTGTCCAATTTGGTCCCTATTAGAAAGAAGAATGGGGATATAAGGCTTTGTGTGGATTTTAGAAATTTGAATGTTGCTTCTCTAAAAGACAATTATTCTTCCCCAAATATGGAGGCTATGTTACAAAGGGTAACTAGTTGTGATTTATTGTCAATGATGGATGGGTTCTTAGGTTATAATCAGGTATTAGTAAAGGAGTTTGAGAAATTTATGATTGCTTTTACTACCCCTTGGGGGACTTATGTGTATGTGAGAATGCCATTTGGTCTAAAGAATGCTGGAGCTACTTTTCAAATAGCTATGAGTGTAGCTTTCAAAGAATTTATTAATATCATAATGGTTGTTTACCAGGATGATTTGACATGTTTCTCAAAGAAGGCATTTAATCACTGCAATCACTTGGAGAGGGTCTTTTGCAAGGCTCTGGAGTTTGGTGTATCCTTGAACCCCAAAAAATATCATTTTGTAGTTACTGAAGGAAAATTATTAGGGCATGTTATCTCCAAGGAAGGGGTTAGGATATACCCTAAAAGGATTAAAGCTATAAATAATGTACCTCAGCCAAAGAATGTTAAAGGGATTTAGTCTTTCTTGAGCAAGATGAATTTTGTCAGAAGATTTATTGCAAATTTTCCTGAAATTGTCAAGCCCATTGTGAAGCTTTTGAAGAAAGATGCAAAGTTTTCTTGGGATGAAGAAGCTGCATGAGCTTTTGACAAAATTAAGAAGGCTATTCAGGAAGCATCGGTGCTAAAATCACCTGACTACAATAAGCCTTTTTCATTATTTTCTTTTGCTTCTTATCACACAGTACCAACAACTATGCTTCAAAAGGATGGTGAAGGATATGAACATCTGATTTCTTTCTATAGAAAATCTTTACAAGCCGCTAAGTTAAAGTATGAAATCATGGAAAAATAGGTGTATGCTCTAGTCAAGGCTGTTAAAGTATTTCGGCCTTATCTAGTAAATGCCCAAATTGTAGCCTATGTACCACATGCAGCTATCAAGGATATCCTTTCCCAGCCTGAAGTAACTGGAAAAAGATGTAGATGGATAAGAAAAATACAAGAATTTGATCTTGAGATCAAAATCACAAAGCTAGTAAGAGGTCTAGGCTTAGCCAAGTTAATGACTGAGACAAAATTTAAGGATATTGACATAAATAATGTTCAGATTGAAGAAGCTTTTGTAACAAGCATTGAGAGGCAGCCATGGTATTCAGATGTGGTATACTTCTTGAAGAATGCCTCATGTCTAGAGGGTATGACACGTAACCAGAGGAGAATATTAAAGTTAAACTCATAGAAATATGTTCTTATTCAGGGAGACCTATATTGGAGAAAAAGTGATGGGATACTACTGGTTTTCCTCTATGAATTCCAAGTTGAGAAGGTTCTAAAAGAGATGCACAGTGGTGTGTGTGGAGGCCACTATTCAACTAAGACTACAACTGGTAGGATAATCAGAACAGGGTATTATTGGCCAACTTTGTTCAAGGATGCTCATAAATATGTTCAAAAATGTGATCCTTGTCAAAGGTTTTCTTCTAAACTAAGGTATGTTGGTGCTTTTCCTTTGAATTGTGTTAGAGTTGAAGCCCTTTTTGTTCAATGGGGCATTGATTTTATTGGAGAGATAATAGAAAATCCAAGTGGAGGTCACAGATGGATTTTGGTGGCTATAGACTATTTCACCAAGTGGATTGAAGCCATACCTACCACACATGCCACTAGTAAGGTAGTCATTAATTTTTTGATGGATAATATAGTGACAAAGTTTGGTGTGCCAGCTAAAATAGTCATGGATGATGCTATGTGCTTCAAGTATGAGGAATTTATAGAGTTATACGCTAATTATGGGATTATTATGTCATACTCTTCACCATACCACCCACAGGGAAATGACCAGGAAACATCAAGTAATAAAAGTCTCCTCAACATCATCAAGAAGATCCTAGGGGAAAATAAAAGGTCCTGGGATCAAAAGCTCATGTTAGCTTTATGGGCTGACAGGATGACTGTAAAAAAGGCCATTGGTACATCCCCTTTTGAGTTAGTTTATGGAGTGAAGGCCAGATTACCTGTGAATAATTTGCTTCCAGTTTACCAATTTTTGCAAATTGAAGAAATAGAAATGTCTGAACCCATGGAAGAAAGAATGATTCAGTTAGTAGAGCTAGAGGAAATGAGGAGTGTATCCCATAAAAGGAATATGAAACTTCAATTATAGTCAAAGTACCTTTTTGATAAAAGGACTAGTGCAAGAAACTTCTAGAGTGGTAACATGGTATTATAGTGGAATGTAAAAGACCAAGACAAAGGCAAGCATAAGAAATTTGAATCACTATGGATAGGCCCTTTAATTTTTGTGATATCAATGGAAAGGATTCACACTTCTTGCAAATTATGAATAGCAAAGTATAGGAATTTCCAGTGCATGGACAATTCCTGAAATATTACTTCTCTTGATCTGTTTCAGTCCATGCATAGTAGTTGTAGGCTGTATATATTTGCTTTCAGCTGTGTGGTTTTCAATAAGGAGCCCCTCCTTTGAATAGAAGAGAAGTGATTTGTTCCTGAGTGGTCTATGTTCTAGTATTTTTTTTGGATTCTTTTGTTGATATCGCAATCAACCATCCCCAGTCAGAGCCACCATTGGGAATCATGAAATTTGGATGAATTTGGGAGGCCCATTTAAAAAAAATTTGCATCTGCACTTCATCCTGGCATGTTTCTGGCAGCTTTTGAATTTTGGCCTTATTGAGAGAACCTACCCCGATTGGCAAGACTTACCCCGATGAGGTCACTAGAGTGTAGAGTGGACCAAAGTGTAGCCATCGAGTATTGGGTGAGGCTGTTTCATGTTATGTCGACTACCCAATGACAAACTACAAGCGGAAGAGGTAGACACCAATGGTATCGGCCATCGGAATAGCACAGTGTAATGATACCCGATGACCCGATGGAGCATCATAAGGTGGAGGAAGATGGTGTTGACCATTGGGCTAGCATGTTTGGAGGAGTCCCGATGATCTAATGGAGGGGCCCAAGCATAGTCCATTTATCCCACATTGGCCGCAGGGAGGAGCATTTTTATATTTAATAGCTAGGCCACCTATATCCTTAGTATCAAAGATTACAGGATTATGACAAAGTGGTTGCTCAGCAATCTGGTGGGCCCCCCATGCACATCTCAAAGCATGCAAAATTTATAGTGAAAGGGAAACATAACCAGTGAGTGAGTCAAGTAGATCAATGGTGATAGCAAAAGATCAAACGGTTGTCACTATGTCGTGACATTAAGATGCTCGCCAGATATCATCGTCACATGGCAACAAACCACTAGTAGTGGGCTATGGCCACTAGTTAATGCAAGCAATTAGGGCAGACGATTAGGAAAGACTTCATTCTAGTGGTTAGCCCAAGCCTTGCTGAGGTGTCTGGAGAGGGACCCCAGAGCAAATCATAGGGTGCCACATGGTGGATAGGTGGCAGATAGCCAAGTCCAAGTGGTGCCCAGCTAGATGCGCAGATAAACCAAGAGTGAATGTTGAATAGACCTTGGCTTTGATGGATCTCAAAGGGGATTCACTGAAGGAATTAGTTTCATCAAAATAAAGGCATCGATGAAACTATGGCTTTGATGAGACAAGAAAATGACTTTTTGAAGAGAAAGTTTGGTCGAAAGAATGGTATTAAATAGAACCAAAGATGACTTGGCTGTGCTTAGGTGGATCAGGTGGTGAACTAGGGGCTGACACATGGTAACACATGACAGAAGGGATCCTCTTAGAGAAGTTAATGGATGAGAAGGTTAAGAAGATCCAACGGTCGGGCGAGATGATCCAATTGTTGTCACCATGTCACGATGGGAAGATGATTGCCAAATATCTTCCATGACTTGGCGACAAAGCATGTGCAGAAATGGAAGTGCCCTAGGCATTAAGAATCGAGCAAGTTGAGGGAAGATCTATGGTTGTCACTATACCATCAGATGAAGGTCCCCGCTACTTATCCCATGTGACATGGCAACTGTCAAGGTGACAGTTGAGGTGGTTGTCTAGATGGACACATGGTGGGCCCACAAAAAGAGAAAGTGGCCCAGGCAAGGTATATATTGGGAAAGTCAAGGTAGATCAACAATGATCTGAGGGAGATCAACAACTGTCACCAATTCGCGATGGGAAGTTGTTCATGTTGGGACCTTTAAAATTTTGAGATTTTGAGTGGCCCATCTTAAAATTCTACTCTGCACTTTCTAATGGCACTTGATGAATCTGTTATCACTATTTCAAATATGTTGAAAATATTGCCTTTTAGCTGTTGGAGTCTATTGGATTCAAATTTTGACCTTTGCCTACATGTTTGTGTTCTGAGGGTTTAGGGTTTTTACTCTTTCATGAAAACATTTAGAAAAATTAAGCCTGTGTAGCGCATTGTTGCAATTCTCTTTGAACTTGAACCCTTAAACCTTTTTGGTTCAAGGTTCAAGGTTCAAGGTTTAGCCTCTTCTCCTACTTATGTCATGGCTTTGTAAAATTTTTTTAATAAGCAAGTGGGAATGCACTATGTTTGTTTTGAACCATTTGCTAATCAGTTCAAGGTTCAAGGTTCAAAATACCCCTTTCTTTCGCTAAAAGTCTTTGCTTGTTATTTTTCCACTTAAGAGGATGGGTCTATGAATCATTAAGAGGGGCTCCCTTTTATGTCTAGGCCTAGGCGAGTTCTATAATTTTTATTTTTTCCTAAGTCCTATGTCTTTTCCTAAGTCTCTATCAGGCTTTGTAAAGATGGAGCAGGTTCCTGCTAATCTCGCAGTTGTCACTAATAACACAACCCAAAAGTGCTCGATGGTTAATAGCCATGACATGGCGATTAAGTGGTGGGCCCTTTGAGAAAGGTGTGGAGTGCAGAAAATCATCATCGACCATCAGAAATTAAGTTTTAAAGTTATCTTGATGACCCGATGGATAGTGCAAATAAGTGCGGAGTGCAGAAAGATGGCATCAACCATCAGGTTTTGCATGTTTGGAGAGATCCTGATGACCCAATGGAAAGGGCTAAGGTGAAATTTTATCCCACATTGGCCGCACGGAGGAGCATTTTAGTATTTATATGCAAGGTTGCATATGTCTCTAGTGTCAAAGCTTACAAGATTTTGGCAAATGACCGATCAAGTAGGTGGTGGGTCACCTGCATATGCATGCATCTTAGAGCGGCCTAATTTTGTAGTAAAAGGGCAAATTAAACAATGGGCAAGTTGCAGACGATTGGACGGTGGTCGCTATACTAGAGGATGAAACTGCTCGATTGTTAACAGCCGTAGCTTGGTGACTGATGACTTGGCAGGATAGGTGGCACTGAGGTAAGCTCTGAGCAAGTCATGAGGTGCCGCATGGTGACATGAAATTGATGAGGTAGAAGGTTCAGTGGTGATGTGGCAAAATAGATGGCAAATGGATGTAGCTACTCAGAGGGACTAAGGGTTGAGAAGATCAAGAAAGATCCACAGTGATCAAGATGGTTCCAAGGGTTGTCGCTATGTTGCGACATAAAAATACTCACCAGATATTGCCTGGAACTTGGTAAAAAACCACTAGCAGTGAACCATGGTCGGTAGTTAATGCAAGCGGTTAAGGCTGGTGGTTCATTCTGATGGTTAGTGGAGGTTGTGCTAAGGTGTTAGAGTGGAGAGTCCAAAATGAATACCCACGTGATAGGTGGCACCTAGTTGTAAACTCCAGAGCCAATCAAAGGGTGCCATGTGGTAGATAGGTGACATATCATCAAGGTGTATGTTGAGTAGACCATGGTTTTGATAGATCTCAAAATGGACTCACCGAAGGCATCAGTTTCAGTGACATAGAAGGTGTCATTGAAACTAAGATTTTGATAAGACATGTAGGTAGTTCACCGAATTCTTAGATCCATCAACAAGGGCACATTGAAGAAATATCAACCGGTTCCATAAAAAAATAATGGCATCAATGAAACTATGGTTTTGATAAAACATGAAAATAGATAGCCGAAGAGGAAGTTTTTCCAAAAGGATGATGTCAAATAGACCAAAGGAAGTGGTGGGCCTTGTGGTGATGACTGGGTGGTCCAGGTGTGTCAGGTGGCAAACTAGAGGTTGACAAGTGGTAGGCCTAACTAGATAGGTGGAGTCCATGAAGATTATAGAGTGAATTCAGAGATGCTAAGTGGTGACACCCTGACATTGGTGAGAGCCATTCAAAGAAGCAAAAGGCTGAGTGGGTTTAGGAAGATCAATGGCTGAGCGAGATGATCCAACATTTTTTGCCATGTCATGATGCGAAGGTCATCGACAACTATCCCATGTGACTTGGTGACAAAGCACGTGCACTAAAAGGAAAGTAGCCCAAGCAATAAGGATCGATCAGCTTGATGGAAGATCTATGGTCATCGCTATACCACCATGTGAAAGTGCTTGATGGTTATCACATGTGACATAGTGACTGACTAGGTGGCAGTTGAGGTGGCAGTCTCGGTGGATCCATACGTGAATTAGGACATGCCATGTAGTGGGAGTATAAGAAGAATAAAGGTAGGCCCAAGTCTAATGGCAAGTCCAAGGTGGTGGGTAAATTGATCCAAAGGTAAATTAGGATGTGCCACGTGTTGGGCCCGCTAGAAGAGAAAGTGATAGAGGGAGCCACTCAGGCGATGTAAAAGCCAAACAAGTCAAGGCAGATCAATGATTATTAGAGAAAGATCAATGGCTATTACCAAGTTGCAATGGAAAGTTGCTTGATGGATAAAGGCCATGACTTTATGACCAAGTAGTGGGGCTCGATGGAGAAGGAGAGTAGTCTGGAGGAAATAAAGGACAATCAAGCCAAGGAAGAAACAAAGAGATTCATTCTGGCAGTGAACTCAGGCAGTGTTGAGGTGGCAGGATGAGGCCCCCAGAATAAATCAGAAGGTGCCACGTGGTAGAAATGCATGGTAGAGATCTACATGACAAAATTCAAAGATTTAAATATGATTCTAGACTATGGTGGAAAGGTAGAAAATTGAATGACCGACCTACAAAAAGATTGGTGGCTAAGGGATTTATTTTTTGCCCAATATATAAGTGTTATATATTGTTGGAAAGCTTTTGATCCAAGGAATCTGATTCTATAGTCAATTGTAACCCATGACAAGTATTTTTGGGGCATTTACCTCAAGATCTTAGATTGGGATTTTTAGTCAGAGAGATTTGATGTCCTATAGGCCAAGTTGTGCAAAATAGTTAATGTTTAAAGATAGGGTAGTTGCTATTGTCAGAGAATGAAATATGATTTTGTCCACCCTACCTTCTTATTCGAGAGTCTTCTAATTTTGTAAGGGTTCCATATTTTGGTGAGAAAGGCTCCATAATCTTGGTTTCCAATTGTGATCGTTTTCCCAAATGTGTAATACAATGTCCCTTTTCAAGCAATAGAGTATCTTCTTGTTGTAGATGTTTTTTGTTGTAGGTCACATATATGTAAGGCATATATATAGTTTATTGGATTGTCTCTAGGACTTTTCTTATTTTCAATGAATCCAGTCTTCAAGGGAGTTTGGGTTTGTCCTCTCAAAATGGGAGTGTAGTGGTTGTTCTTAGGTACTCCTCAAGGAAGAGTTTAAACTCTATGAGCAATCATTTTGGATTTAGGATAATGTCTGGATATGTATGATCCTCTATTTGAGTTTAGAATGTATTAATGTCAGGCATTGATATAGGGATATCTTTCTTAATAAATTGGATTTTCAATAGAGGTTTTTCATTTTCAGTTTGATAAATGACTCCATGCCCTTGGATAAGTTACTGGTCTTGTAGATTCTAGGGATTCTCAGAGATTTTAAAATATCAAATATCCTTTTAGTTGTATGTCTGTAGTTTTAGTTTGTTCCATCTATCTCATGCAACAATCTTGTTGAGATGTCAATGTAGATCTACCCCATTTGCAGTAACTTCCTTGTTGTTGATCCCTATGAGATTTTTCTTCTTTTATTGATGCCATATGTTTGTAACTGGTTGTACTTTGTGCATCAAAGGGTGTCCCCCCTAGGTCTTGTAGAACCTAAAGAGTAGGAGGATCATTAGGATCCTATATTATGTTGTCCAAGCTCTGAAGCTTTTCATTGATTGAGATTGGATTTTTCATAGATAGATTGCAGGTGAACTTGGGTGTCTTTTTTGAGACCAATAGCTTGATGGCTAAGCGACGTGACTTGGCAACTAAGTGGTGGAACTCGACAGAAGAGCAGTTTAGAGAAGAAACAAAGGGCTTCATTCTAGTGGTGGGTCTGACCATTCTCAAGTGGCAGGATAGGTGGTGTCCAAAGGAACCCATAGCAGGGGTTTGTGAATGTGTGTAGTAGATAAGGGGCCCACTTTGAGGGTTAGAATGGTTAATGACTAAGCAAGTACGATGCAGATTGACGGTTGTCGCTATACCACAATGCAAAGGTGCATGATGGTTATTCCTTGCGACATGGCAATAAACCATTAACAACAAGCCCAAATAGTGATTAATGTTAGTAGTTAAGGTGAGTGGTTGTGGTGAACAACTAGTGATAGCGGTTAGGTTTTTCAACAAAGAAGAAGAACCAAGTGGTGGGGATCATTCCAAATGGATTACTTAGGTAAGCTAAAGGGAACATTAGTTTTCCATGATTGGATGGCTATCGCTATACCATAGTGGAAACAAGTCCAAACTTTAATGGCTGCGACATAGTGATTAAAGGAAAAGTTCTCACAAGGGATTGCCTTCCTAGTCCATTGGAGCCAAAATTTAAAAGACTTAATGGTAGAGGTGTGTGAGTTCCATCCGATGCAGATCTGAAGTGAAAAGTTAGTGAGACATATATAGGGAGATTTGTAGAGAACATAATGGTGCACCACTATGCATTTTCTTAGGTGGAACTCATCAATGCTCTGGCACAAGATGATTACAGGCATTATGAGGCTGATGGTGGTTGTAACCAATTTTGGGTAATAGGGGCCTACCCTTTTGGCCATTTTCCAAATAAATGCCCAATGAATTAATGAAGCACGCATCCCAGATAGAATGTTGGATTTCTCCCTCAACTACAATGGCACAAAATATAACCTTTGCAATAGACGACTTTTAGTGTAAGATTTTTCTTCTAGGTAGTCCGAAGCTTGTTGCATCCTGATTTGTATAAAAGGATACCAAGGCTACCTAAAAAAGGGGGGGACACAAAATTTTGTAACTGAACTCTGGTGAAAGTTTAATACAGGCCTATTTTTGGCAATTTCTGAGCTAGATATGAAGTACTTGTAACCTTTTGATAGGGAATGAAATATACAATCCAAAGATTTTAAGTCCAGATTTGATTTGTCTCTATGTCACTGTATTGGTGTTAATTTCATTTAGGTAATCAAGGATTTCTTATTTGAATGATTTGTTAGGCATCTAATGAAGTTGTTCTGAGTCTTTTTCTTAAGGAGAAAAATATAAAATACTTTAAACAAAATCATTGATATTAGTACTCTTGGCATGGATTCGATGATGAAGTCTGGAATAGATTAGGACTCTGTATATGTCAGGCATAGTTAGAGTTAATAGGTGAGGAATTTGTGATTTGTGTACTAGTTTCTCTTGTCAGGTTGCAGTGTGTTGTAGATGACTTTGTTTCCTAGATAAGGCACTAATTTACCTGTTGGGTTTTTTGGTGCATTTTGTGATCCTTTTCAAAAGACAAAATCAACTTTCTATTTATGTTTTAGTTGTACCAGTCAGAAAGGAAATGTTTACAGGAATTTATACTAGTTTTCTATAAATCTTTTGCAATTTTTGCAAGAAAATAGTCTCAAAAGGGTTCACTTGCCCAATATTTTGAGGGCTTAAAGTGTAGGAGGTTTCCTCATTTGGAAGCTCATAATGTTGTCTTTATTTCAAAATTTTTATTGTTCTCTTCCATTGCAGAATAGGGGCAATAGTTTCACTTTTAAGGAGAAGAAAAAGAGGTTTTCAAAATGGAGAACAACACTAGTGAAGGTTGATAACATGGTGCCATCAAGAGCTCTGACCGGTATGTATGTTCACTAGTTAAATGGACAAGGTGCAGATGAAGAAGACTTCTTTGTTGATGGGAATGAGCATGCTTTGGATAGACATGTCTGAAAAATAGTTAAGGTGCTCCACTGATAATTCAGCTAAAGTACAGACATGAAGGCTAATCGATAAACTATGAGATATTGACAAGATTAGCAAACCACTAGAGAAGAGGAGTTGGTAGGGTGTTTGGTTAGTGATCCTATCTGGACCGACATGAAGAGTCGAGCTTCCAGATGGTCAACATGGATTCCACAAGGAGTCAAGGTGGCAAACTTGCATGTTGTGGTAGATGGAATGCACAACGTTGGAGTAATTGCAGAGGTGATCAACATTAATGGTAGATCCCACAATTCACGGAACATGTTACAGAGGTGTGTGTCTCAAGGTATGGAGGAAAAATTAGAGCCAACTAAGAGCGATTGAGGAGATCAAGGCGATGAAGAAAACAACAAGACAGATCTTGGAGTTTGACCAAGAAATCAACTGATAGGGAAAAATGTAGATCACCAAAGATAGGATGCATGATCAAGAAGGAACATTAATGGTGGAGATGTATTGTTCACTGTTAGGGAGATTAGATCAAGCAAGATGTAATTTGATTTGGTTTTCCTTGAGGAAGATGAGGAAACCCTAATTGCCTAGGTTTTTGTATAGGCTTTTGGTGGGAAGATTAGGCTATAAATATACAGGCCAAAGACATAGTTAAAGTGCAACTAAAGAGAAGACTTTAGTGCTACTACGAAGTGACTAAGTGTTACCTTTGTAAGTTAGATAAAATTAGTCAAAGTGCACAATGCATATTTGAGAGAAGACTGAGTGTGAGGGAGAACTAGGTTGAAGTGCTCAACTGATAGCAGAGCAAAACTGGTAGTGTTCATATCAAAAAAGATGTGAAGGTATCACTATAGATTAGGCAGGTATAGAACTAGCTAAGTATACTATCGGTGGAGAGCAGCAAAGAACTAAAGGAAGTGAGAATGGATAGAGTGGAAAGTGAACCAGTAAGTAGTAGCAGTGAGAAGAGAGATTCAGTCAGAGTGAAAGGAGAACTGGTAAGGATAAGGAGATACCTTACCGGTAGGAAAGTTTGTATTGAGTTGTTACAAGATTCCCTTGTAACTAGATTACTGCCTTTGTATTTGATGTTTTCATTGTGATCACTGAGTTGTAGCTCAGTGTAGGGGTTGTATCTCCTTTGGGTTGTAGCCCATAAATTAGTTACGAGTTGGTGCTCCTTGGGTTGGTACCCTAAATCAGGGGTTGTAGCCCATAAATCGGTTAGGGGTTAGTGCTCCTTGGGTAGGTGCCCTAAATAAAGGGTTGTAGCTCCTTTAGGTTGTATCCCATAAACAAGGCAAGGGATGTAGCTCCTTGGGTTGGTGCCCTAAACATTGTAACAGAGTTTCATTATGAGTCTGGATTGGAGTAGTAGTCTCCAACAACATTTCTCACCAAGGTTTTTCTCATCTTGGGTTTTCCTCGTACATACTTGTGTTATGTGAAGTCCTTTGTGTTTGATTGAATTTGTGTTGATCTTCCTACTAACTGGTAAGTCTATTTTGAGTTTGATCTACAAACTAGTATACTCACATAGGATAGTTAAAGGGAAAAATATTAAGACCCACTGGTTCACCCCCCTCTCAGTGGTGCATTGTGTCTAACAATAGATTGGATTTTATTTCTTGGATCAACCATCTACATTAAATACCTCTTCTTTGATTTTCTAAAAGTTCTTTGCACTAGGTTGGTATATTTAGAAAACTCAATCTATCCAATCGATTTGATTCTACCTCTATTGATCACCTCGAGCCTTTCCACCATCTACAACTCAATTTCCATTAATGCATTCTCCATCCTCTATCAAACTACCCTAAAAATATCGACAACTACCACACTTAGATCCATCATCACTAACTTTTGTGTATCTAATTTGTTCTTTGTCCATCAAGTCACTTCATATCTTCATATTCTTCAGCTAGATCACATGGTCAAGGTCTCTATGATTCCACATAGAACCCTTGTTCCTATCAGGATGCATAGATGTCATCAAAAGTCTTCTTTATTGACATCATTCTTGGATCAACCATCTGCATTAAATGCCTTTTCTTTGATTTTCTAAAAGTTCTCAGCATTGGGTTGGTATATTTAGAAAACTCAATCTATCCAATCGATTTGATTCTATCTCTATTGATCACCTTGATACCTTCAACCATCTACAACTCAGTCACCATTAGTGCATTCTCCATCCTTTGTCAATCTACCCTAAAATGATCGACAACTATCACACTTAGATCGATCATCACTGACTTTTGTGTATCTAATTTGTTCTCTATCCATCAGGTCACCTCATATCTTCATATTCTTCATCAATATCACATGGCCATGGTCAGTCTTCTTTCATATAGAACCCTTGAGCCTATCGGGATGCATAGGTTTCATCAAAAGTCTTCTTTATTGACATCATTCTTGGATCAACCATCTGTATTAAATGCATCTTCTTTGATTTTTTGAAAGTTCTCTGCACTGGGTTGGTATATTTAGAAAACTCAATCTATCCAATCGATTTGATTCTACCTCTATTGATCACCTCAAACCCTTCAACAATCTACAACTCAATCACCATTAATGCATTTTCCATCCTCTATCAAACTACCCTAAAAAGATTGACAACTACCACACTTAGATCCATCATCATTGACTTTTGTGTATCTAATTTGTTCTTTCTCCATCAGGTCACCTCATATCTTCATATTCTTCATCCAAATCACATGGTCAAGGTCGGTTTGCTTCCAAATAGAACCCTTGTACCTATCGGGATGCATAGATGTCATCAAAAGTCTTCTTTATTGACATCAAATTCACCTAGTCAACCATGTTCAATCACCACTTGGACTATCATGCTTATCGGGCTACCACTGTGTCGATTGAAATACCTCTAATGGTCATAATGACCTTCAACTCTGTCACTACAAGATGGTGGTATGCGCACCATATTTCCTTTTAACTTGCCCTGCATCATTATTTAGATGCCCATTCCACCCATGTGGGCTGGTGGGATGCACCATCTTTCTACCTTTACTTACCCCACGAGATCGTCTTTGCATCCTTTTTCATGTTGTGGGATAGTGGGATCCTTTTCTCACTTCACTATCTTATCCTGGATGACCATCATACATCCATCTTGAATGGTGTGGGATAGAAGGGGCTACTCCTTGCATCATCTTTTTTTTCCTTGTGAGCTCATTTTACTACAACTTGTCTTCATATGTGATAGTGGGAGACATCTCTCCCTTCACCTTTTTATCCCATAAGACTAATTTTCTTTGGTCATCCATATGGTAGGATAGCAGGGGATTCAATCCATCCATCAATATCTAATCCTACATGATCAATTCACTTTTTTAATCAGTGGTACGGGATAGCAGGGGGGAACCCAGTGTGCCTTTGTCTTAGTTATCCCACATGGTCACAAACTGCTTATCCATTATACCATGGGATAGTGGGTTGTCTTCAACCTCTATGAAACATTTATCCCACATGACTACTGCATCTTTCATCTCAAGAGTGCGGGGTAGTTATGGATGGTTATCTCTTTGCTCAAGTGTTGTCCTGCATAGTCTCGTTTCTTCATTCTTCAACACTACGGGGCCTACCAACACATGTGAACCAAATAAATTCTACCACGTGGAAATCACAACTCACAAACCCTAACTCAGAACTCGGTCACAACTGTCAACATGTGAAGACAATGAATATGGTCAAAACCCCTATATCATAACTCGATGTGTTATTGACAACATAACCTTCATCTTATGTGTGACTGTTACCTACTTCTTTGCAACCATTTGACATCCCTTGACATCAATGACAATAATGTTGGAATCCAAGAACACTGAGAGGGGGGTTGAATCTGAACTTTGAGTATGCATCTAATATGTAGGATGAGTTTTGGTTTAACCACTATCTGTATCGGTTAACACTATCTCCTTCCTTATCAGTAACCTAATTCACCTTCCAATCCTCTAAACCATCAACCAAGACTGACTAAAGATAATTACATTTGTAATATGTCGATCAAGATCTCACTCACATAATCTAACATTACATCTCTATCAAAATGACCTAACCCAACTGACTTAAATACCCTTTACAAACATAAACATAAAAGCTTTATGTCAGCTTACAATCATATTTACAAACTAATTACATGTCGACCTAGATAAAATATAAATATTAATTTATGTGACCATTGCCACCTCCACATTATGTTTGCCAGATCAATCTTCTATGTCGGCCTTTGTGTGTACCAGTTCCTAATTTTTTGGTTTCCCTAAATGTCAATGATGAACCTTGAATACCAAAAAAGTAACTAACCAAAAACTAATGTGTTTTACTATTAATGACAACACCATTAACCCGAGTGAGTGTGAATTTTCAAGAATCTCCCTCTTTGGCATTCATGGAAACACTCATGTGAAAAATGAATCAATGAAGTGTTGTTCCAGTTCCTCCCCAAAATTGATTTCCAAAACTAATCCTCCTCTCCTTGAACTATACATTACTTCTTATCTCCCTAATAATATTTTACATCAACCTCTCCTCCTTTGACATTAATGACAAATTTGGGGTGAAGAATAATGAATGAAATAATTGAATAAAAATTTGTGATTACCAGATCTATATGTGCTTAAAATTTTTTAGATAAGCACCCTTCAAAAATGCCAAATAAGTATCCCAACTGAACTTTAGAGTCCTCAAAATTGATACCAACCCATTCAGAATGTAAGCATGAAGTTCTACCTCTATTAGGTCTTCCGGTGTGGGATTATTCATCTATTTTATACACTCTCTATCTTATGACGCAATAATGTATTAAGTCAGGGACTAACTAGTCCTCTTAACTCTCTTGCCTACCAGATCAACCTATCCTTATCCTTCTTTATGGCTAAAATCTCAGATCCAAAAAGAAAAATTTGACCATCAACTGAGCTGGTCAAAGACTCTATACCATCAAAATTGATTAGAAGTTATTCAATTCTATCCTTATCCACCTTTATTTTATTATCTAGGTCTACTATTAGATTAGTTGTGTTAGTGAAAGACCGGTATATATGACTACATTGATGAAGAGCTTTATCAATTATTTTGTAATCCTCTATCAATTTATTCTTGTCATATGCAATCATATTGTTACAGGTGACCAATCTATCCACATTATACCTCTCTACTAGTTGTCAGTTTGATACTTGTTGTAGATTTTTATACTCTTTAGCAATGTGCTTAGTCAAACCTTTCAACCTACTAGAGGGACTTCCAACCTGATCTATCTTACATTTTGGTGCAAGCTACAACAAAATTGGAATTGATTTCTCAATAACCCTTTTATCCTTAGATCCTTCCTTCGTTAATTTTTGAGTTGCAACAAGTATTAATTCAAAACTGCTTAGCTGCTCAAAATTCTTCTTCTCAAAAGTACCAAGATCTTCTTATCAGATGTGTCAAGTGCCAACAATGAGGGACCAATGATTGGTGAAGGTGTCGATAATATGACTTAATTTGATTTAATATGTTCTATCACCTCTTCCTAATTCTCTTCCTTTTCCTATACCTTGGCATCGGTGGATTTTCCACTTGGTGTAGTTATTTGTTCTCCCTCAACCTCTATTGTATTTACATTTGATGTCAAAAGTTCAATGTCCTCAACCTATTTATTATCTGTATCTACATCAATAACCTCAACATCTAGAATTTTTTGATCCAGTGTGTCTTGCTTATCTTGTACAACTTCAATTACCAGAGGATAATTATCCTCAATATTATCTAACGGTTAGTTAATCTCAACATCATGTACAGGTGTTACTACCGGAGGAATGTCCTTAGTTTCTTTCCCAAAACTGGTGGATCTCCACCTATTATACCTTTACCTTTTGCATCAGTCGGGATGCATGGAATGTCAAACTTAGGAGGTACATTTGGTGATGTAAAGAATTTTTGATTATCAATAAAGAATTTGACCCATGCCTCTTGTGTCTCCTTAACTATTTCATTTACTATTCCTATCATATGGTGCACATGCATGATGCCTGCTTTGAAAATTGTTTTATGTGCAGTTTCTAGACACTTATTCATTTCATCCTTAGTTATTGCACCACAAACAATCAATAATTCCTGAATCTTTATATGTTTATCTTTGTTAATAGCCGATAGCCTTCTAGCATCTAACTTATTATATAGTTCTACTATTATCTATTTTTCTATTTCTATCAAGCCTTTCTTATATATATCTAGATATAAAAAAATTGCTTCATGAATTTCCAACTATTCCTTATCATCCATATTTACATAATAGTGTTGTATATTATTCAAAATTCCATCCTTTGTAATCTGATCTATTAATTCACTTACAAATAAAGGAGGTATAACCTTAACACTCTTACCAGATTCTAATGCTATATCCAAATCAGATTTCTTCTTCTTACTGGAAGTGGGAGAAGACTCCTTTACTAGTATCCTCTTCTTAGTAGGCCTCCTCTCCTTCAAAATTTTATTTTGAGCTACCCAAGGGGTGACTTTTTGAATTCTGTAGCATCCTTTCTTTGGGCTTCTTCCTCTAAATTCTCATATAAATCTTGGGAATCTTCGAGGGCTCATCTTCAATCTCAAAATTGAATGCAACAGGGGCAATGTAAGTCTCTGATATCTTCCTCTTCATTATACATTTGTTGGTTCCTATTTTCAGTGAGGTTTGAACTCTTGTCAAAGAAGATGTCTCTACTAAACCAATGATTTATTTAATTTCAAAGGACATCTTCTGGACAACTTGTCCAACCTTCTTGATTTTCCCTTCCCTGTTTTTCTTACTAAAACCTATTTGCGCCTTAGATTCCTTTTGTTTATCTATTCTAAAGGTTTTCTCCTTCTCATCTATCAAGGCATAAATAAGAATCTTGGCATACAAGTCCAAGATATGTGCATCAATTTTATAGCCCATTTCAGTAACCCAGATTGGTCTGGGTTGTACTGCCTTCATTAAAGTTTCATTTTTTTTAACCATAAAGCATATTTTTGTAGAATACTTATAAACAATGTACTTTGGTATTCTTTCCCTTAGTTTCATAGCCTTCTAGAATGCTTTGAAATGACTGCACATAATGGTGTCTCTATCCTATCCCAAATTCCTTAAAACATCCTTAATTTTCTTTCCTATCGGTATATCAAAGGTCCATTTCCCCTTACCGGATCTCGGTATCTCATTTACAAAGAAAAACATCAAACTTATAATGAGATTCCCATACCAGAAAACACCTTTCTTTTCTCCCTTAATCTTCCCTAAATTAAAAATCAATTCATCGTGCATCCATTGACAAAGATCATACTTCTCATTCTCCTTCACCATTTTGTGTGCACAATAGATACATGAACAAGAAACAGAGTTTAGCTAGTTGGATTGGGTTACCTTGTAACTGATTATCATGCTGGCAAACTAAACATCTTTGTCCCTGATGGTACTAATCCTCATCGACTGGTTGTCAAAGGTAGTACCAATTAGCTTGTTCACTTCATTTCTTGAAATCTTCCTCTTTCCCAGTGTCTGTTTGACCTGGGGAAAACCGGTGATAGCACAAATCGTCTCCTTAGTGATTTTGTAGGGACGGTCTAGCCACAAGAATTTTCCATGGACCTGGCTTAGCAAATACCATATCATCTCATCCTTGAACTTGACCATCTCCAGAATGTCGGTGAAACCTTGATCCTTTAGAATTTGAAATTTTGGTTTACTCATCTCATCCTTCTCCAACAAAGCAATCATGTACATTCTTGATTTCAGATGACCCAAAATCCTCCAAAGTGTAGTAAATGTAAGATTGAACATCAATAACATAAGTAACTCCATCAGGAACCCTAGAAAATGCATTGATTGAGTCATTGACCTTTGCAATTTGAGGACAATTATTTAAAATAGGGCATGGAGGATCCTTGATGTCCACCACAAAAAGACTAGCTATATCTACAAGAGTGGGAAAAGATCCAGATGCCATCTTGATTCATAAAAATAGCTTGAAAATAGAGAAAATACCTCACAACCTATGCTAATGAAAAACCCTAGAAAATCTATTCAAAAAGCACTAGACATCACTTGAAAAAGCTCTTAATCACCTTTGTTCACCTCAGACTCACTCTAGTTCACTCTAAATGTTGTGTGATCAAAATGAAGCAACTTTTCCCTTATATTCTATGAAACCGTAATTTATGATTGACATTAATGCATGCCAACATATCATACCTGGTTCAAAATTCATTATTTTTGTGCTAGTGAACCTTCAGATTGACTTCTCTAGAGTGTGAAACAAGCTTTCAGACCACTTTCGAGGGTAATGCAAGATCTATCAAAAAATTTCCTCCCCTTAAAGCTAATTCCTTATTTATCAGACGAGTTTCCTGCCAATGTAGGAACATTTTGCTCTATCGGTTGAGTAACTAGGGTGTTTGTCTCTGCTAGTTGTGTAGATGTATAAATCTGACCACTTTCCTAAGTGAATATTTAATATTCATTTTAACCTCATTTTTCTAATTAATTAAATTCTTCACATTCATCTATTTGATTAATTTAATTACTCAATTTATTTAATTAAGTTCACCTAAGCCTTTTCTAGCCTTTGATTAAATAAATCACTTTATTTAATTAATTCCCATTTCCCCCTTTTAATTAAATTTATAATTAATTAAATTGATCCTTGCAAATAAGTAAATCTAATTTATTTATTTAAATCCCCCCACTTGCAAAATCCTACAAATGCAAGTTGCATCTATTTTGATTGAAATAAATAAATTTTATTTTAATTAAATTCCTTTTTCCAACACTTGCAAAATCCTACATCTCTCACTTGCCTTCTAAACCCCTTCTAGATTCTTCTAATGCATTCCAATCTAGCCTAATCAATCTCCTAATTATTATCACATTCCTAAGCAAAGAGAATTCACTTCTCAAATCCTCCAAAGTCTTTGAAAACCATTAAAGGCTTTATGTCTTCAACAAGTTAACCCTCAAAGTCTTACATAACTATTAATGGTTAACTCAGCCTTCTTGCATGATTAGAGACTTTTTCTCTAACTCAACCCTCATCTAACCCAAGGGTCTCATCAAGCATTCATACCTTTAACCTTGGTTATTTCTTTAACCCTTGCACAATAGTTTACCCCTTGGGTAAAAGCTTTATTCAATGGATGAACCTAACCTAACCTTAACCCTTACCTCCTAGGGTAACCTTCATGTCTTCTCAAGCATTTAATGCTTCTTACATCTCCTCTCAAGTAGTATCTTGTTGACAACTATCACCATTTCATTGGTGAGAATTGTAAACATGGATTTATTAACTTTCAATCCTGGCCCTTGCTAAGATTATTCAATCTCAACCCTCCATTGCCCTATTTTCCCTATAAATAGAGCTCTCATTCCTCATTTTCATAATCCCAGTCTTTTATATCAAACTTAGAGTCTCATAACACTATGAATTTAGCCTCTCTTTTGATAAAATCATTTTAATAGCATTTTAGAAATAATCTTAAATATCATAGCATATCCATGTTAGACTAGTATATCATGCCAGGATAAGTTTACTCATCTTTCATTTATCATCACCTTTTATGCTAGTTTAAATCATCATAGATTCAATATCATGCATATCTAGAAATGCATTCATGCTAAAGCTAATCAAATATCACTAATTCTTGGAGTTATCAATCCTAAGTCACTTTGCTTAGTGATCTGAGAGCAAAGGCATTAACTTCACTAATACATTCGGAGCTAATTTTCAACGGCCCATAGTTGGAAGTTTGACTACAACATGTAAGATTACTGACAAATGTAACTGTTGAAAACTCATTGTCGGTCTTCCTGACGATGCCATTGAGAGTCTGGATTTCGCCGACACCATGAACTGTTCTGATGACTGCTATGCTTTCTCTTCCGGCCAAAAATATCATCGGATTATGGTTCGAATTCCAATGCTCCCCGACTACCATGCATCGACAATTGTCTGACCAATAATTGACATCAAACATGCAATATCCTTGTTGAATGTTTCTTTAGTTGTTGTCAGAATTCTGACAGGATCAGATTTTTTGGGTCCGACGGCTTGGTCATCGGTGTATGAAAGCATTGAATGTGTTCTACTTTTAAAAATTACATAAATTTTTTTTAATTTATTTGATTTACTCTTATTTGAAAAAAAGATTATCAATGATGTTTCCTTTCTCCAATAATTGGATCTAGGATCTTTCCATCATATAATATGTAACATCCAATGACTAAATATTTTCTTTATAGATGCTTATTTTATTTAATCATCTGATCTTCAATTATAATTTATATCTATGTAGATGTAGAAGATACAAGATGAAGAGTCATGTGCAAGTAAATTTCATAAAAGAACACAAGCAGGCATTATCTTGAATGACATGGAAACAAGCTAATCAGCTACCGAGAAGAGAGCAATTGGAGAAAAGTAGAGGAAAGTGTTCAAGGGTGATAAATACATAGAGAGTATGCAATACAAACAAATAATGTTTGGAGTGTGTGATGTGACGTCTCTAATTTATGTCTAGAGGGACTAATTGGTTTTGGAGTTCTTGTGAAACCTATTGGGCCATACTTGGAGGAAATCAATGTGTTCATGAAAGGGCCACCTTTTTTCTATTATGAGAATGATATTTTTGCACCGAAGGATATTTGGAAGACAACATCCAAAAATTTCTATAGTATGGAACCAGAGTTGGTGGACTCGAAGTACTTTTCAGCCTCAAGAAGACTAAGAGGTTATGTACACAATCTCCCAATAGAAGGGTGATTGGAAGCATTACCTCTCCCCCATGACTATTTAGGAAGCACTTCCTTAGACAAAGGACTATTGGCCTCCATGGGATCAAAGAAAAAAATTCAATTGCATAGACTCTAGATGATGTTGTGGTGTCCTTTATGAAGAACTTTGTACTATAATTGAAAATTCACGAGGGAAACTGCAAGATAGTGAACAAAAATATATTATTGAAAAGTGCAAAGAATGGAACTTGGTTTGGGTGGGGCTAGGTCAAGTGGTTCCTCTAGAGGTTGATGAGATAGAAATTATATTAGGATTTGAAAAATATCACACTCATGGAGCTTCTTGTGCGACTGATCAATTGCACTATTTGGGTAATGCATTCGAAATAGATAGATTTGCATACCATTTATCTGTCTTGAAAGCATTTTATCCTACTGGCATTAAAGATATTTCTCTATTTTCTAGTATTGATGGAGCAAAGGTTTCTTTGCATCGAGCTAGGATACATTTAAGTTGTGTTGTATCTAGAAAAATATGTGAAAAGAACAAGCTTGTCCTTAATATTTGGTGGAAAAAAACCCAATAGAGAGGTAGGTTGATTCAGAGGGAAGATGCCCAAGATTTGAGTACAAAAGTATTGGAGTTTTTTAGTAGAGTTTTTGAAGTTATCTTGAACTAGAGTTGCCATTGCTGCATTTGAACTCTTTTAACACTTCAAACTTTGCCTTACATGATCTACCTACTTACTATGTTGTAGAGGATTCCAATCTCAATCCCTTAATGCCATTATCTTCTCTTTAGTGTTGCTCACTAGAAGACTACCACAAACTAAATGAGAGAAGGACACTTTTTCTTTACTAGATTTTTAATGCATGTAAAATTCCTTCCTAAGGAAAATGGTTTACCAAAGCTCAGGTTGCTAGCAACTCTCCATATTTTCTACAACTTGCCATTGTTGCTTCTCAAGGAGAGGCAAATGATCTAGGAGGATCTAACACTTTGATGGATTTGAATGAAATGGTAGTACTTCATTAGATATATTTCTTCACCACTACCTTTAGCACATTGCCTAAAACACGTGTTCACATTTACAACTTAGACTTTGACAATGACAATTTTGCAATGTGAACATGTGTTTTAGGCAATGTGCTAAAGTTAGTGGTGAAGAAATATATGTAATGAACTAGTACCATTTCATTCAAATCCATCAAAGTGTCAGATCCTCCTAGATCATTTGCCTATCCTTGAGAAGCAACAATGGAAAGTTGCAGAAAATGTGGAGAGTTGCTGGCAACTTGAGCTTTGGTAAACCATTTTCCTTAGGAAGGAATTTGACATGCATTAAAAATCTAGTAAAGAAAAATTGTCCTCCTTCTCTCATTCAATCTATGGTAGTCTTCCAATCAACAACACTGAAGAGTAGATAATGACATTAAGGGATTGAGATTGGCATCCTCTACAACAGAGTAAGCAGGTAAATATGTAAGGAAAAGTTTGAAGTGTTAAAAGAGTTCAAATGCAACAATGGAAAGTCTAGTTCAAGACGGCTTCAAAAACTCTAATAAAAAATTCCAATTCTTCTGTATTCAAATCTTGGACATCTTCCCTCTTAATCAACCTATCTGTCTATTGGGTTTTTGTCCACCAACTATTAAGGACAAGCCTATTCTTTTCACATATTTCTATAGATACAACACAACTTAAAGGTATCCCAGGTCTATGCAAAGAAATCTCTGCTCCACCAATACTAGAAAATAGAGAAAGAACTTTAATACCATCAGGATAAAATGCTTTCAAGATAGATAAATGGTATGGAACTATATTTGAAATGCATTACCCAAATAGTGCAATTGATCAGTCAGACAAGAAGTTCCTTGAGTGTGATCTTTTTCAAATCCTAATATAATTTCTATCTCGTCAACCTCTAGAGGAGCCACCTAACCTGGCCCCACCCAAACCAAGTTGCATTCTTTGCACTTTTCAAGAATGTATTTTTGTTCACTATCTTACAGTTCCCCTCATGAATTTTCAATTATAGTACAAAGTTCTTCATGAAGGACACTACCACATCGTCTAGAGTCTATGCAATTCAATTTTTTTCTTTGATGCCATGTTGGCCATAGTCCTTTGTCTGAGGAAGTTCTTCCTGACTAGTCATGGGGGGGAGAGGTAATGCTTGAAATCACCCTTCTATTGGGAGATTGTGTACATAACCTCTTCATCTTCTGGAAGCTGAAAGGTACTTTGAGTCCACCAACTCTGGTTCCATGCACCATAGAAATTTTCGGATATTGTCTTCCAAATATCCTTCGATGCAAAAGAATCATTCTTATAATAGAAAAAAGGTGGCCCTTGCATGAACACATTGATTTCCTCCAAGCATGGCCCAATAGGTTTCCTAGGAACTCCAAAACTAGTTAGTCCCTCCAAATGTAAATTAGAGATGTCACATCACACACTCCAGACATTCTTTGTTTGTATTGCATACTCTCTATGCATTTATCACCCTTTAACACTTTCCTCTTCTTTTCTCCAATGGATCTCTTCTGAGCAGCTGATGAGTTTGTTTCCATGTCATTCAAGATAATTTTTGCTTGCTTTCTTTTATGAAATTTACTTGCACATGAGTCTTCAACTTGTATTTTCTGCTTTTGCACAAATATAAATAATAATTTAGGCTTAGATGATTAAATAAAATAAGCATTTTTAAAGAAAGGATTTAGTCATTGGATGTTACATATTATATGACAGAATGATCCTAGAACCAATTGTTGGAGAAAGGAAAAATCATTGATAGTATTTTTCAAATAAGACTCAATCAAATAAATTAAAAATGTTTTATGTAATTTTTCAAATTAGAACTCATGCAATGCTTTCATGCACTGATAGCCAAACTGTCTGACCCACAACATTATCATCGGTGAAATTTTGTGGTTAGATGGAAGAGGTAAGAAAAGGATGCATGTTGTTAAATGGAAATGGTGTTGTTTGAGTAAGGACTTAGGTGGAGTGGGGATCAAAGACCCCAGGCAAAAAGGTATTTCCTTAGAAATCAAATGGATTGTCAAGGCTCTAGAAGGGAATGAACCATGGAAGATATTAATTAGGAGAAAATTCCTGATTGTCAATCGTTATAACATTTTAGGTGGGTAATTGGGCAAAATCTGAAGTTCTTTTTTTCAATACAGGGGGTAGCAGACAATAAGAAATAACCAAAAAAAATGGAGAGCGGAAAGGATAAGGGGAGTGGTCAGGCCCAAAGTTCAAATTTTTTGGGTGGGACCACTGTTTCAGTAGTAGGACAGTATGTTGTAGGAGATTCAAAGAGTCTTGTAGAAGGGGAGAGTTTAGATGGTAAGGAACCCGATGTTCCTTTGGACTTGGGGGACCTAGGTGGAGGTCGAAGACCACATGAGGAGCAGATAGTAGGAAGCAAGGGGAATGGTCAGGTTTAGAATTTAAATTTTTGAGACGATAAATTGAAAGTAGTTCCAAGACAACAAGTGGCAAGTAGTTTAGAGGACACAGTGGAAGGAAAAGAATCTAATGGGAAGGATCTTGAGAACCTGCTGAATTTAGGTGATCTAAAGGGGGACCCATATCGATTTGAGACATTGGTAAATGGTTCTCTTTGTTTGGGGTCAAACCTAAGGGTAAGTTGTCCTTGCCCCCAGTCAAAAATACCTTGGATGTGTCTCAGGGTAAGTTTTCCATTTCTGTTCCTGACCAAATTATAGATCATAACATTGCTCGAATGGAAAATACTTTGATCGGTAAATTTTTTGGGATGAGACCAAACATTGAGGTCATTTGTGGTTTTGTTAAGAGGAAATGGAATTTGAAAGGCTAGGTAGATGTGGTTGCTATGATCAAAGGATGCTCATCCTTTTCTTTCTCTTATGAGGAGGATCGTAGAAACATCCTTCGTAATGGTTCATGGGTGATAGGAAAATATTTAATGTATATCCAGAAGTAGTACCCTAATGTAGGAAGAGAAAAAAAATTTGTGGTCCAAGTTCCAGTCTGGATAAAGTTACCTGGGCTCCCAATGGAATATTGGGAGGAAGATGTGCTTGCAAGAATAGCTAATGCCTTCGAGGAGCTTATTTTTATTGATCCAGTCATGGCATCCAGAAGAAGACTTATTTATGCCAGAATTTGCATAGGAGTTGGGCCTGAAATGAATATGCTAGAGGAAATAGAGATAGAATCAAAACTTGGGAAATGGAAGTAGAATATTGTTTATGAAACAATCCCTTTTGCATGATTTCACTGTAAGAAAGTAGGGCACTGGGCTAAAAATGTCCAAGTAATGTGGTCAAACCTCAATCCCAAACTAAAGTTTGGAAAAAAGTGGACAGCTCCATGAAAGAATCACATTCTGATGGTCTGGATTAGGAAAAGCAGTCCCAAGTTGGAAGGATAGAGGAAGAGTTAGTTAGAGAGTTGGGAAATAAAATGAAGAAAGGAGATAATGAAAATACTGCCCATCAAGAGAAGGAGCTGAATGGTAAGGATTCAGATTATGAAGGAAGAGAGTCACAAGTCAACAGCCAAAATGAGGCAAAGGAAGAGGATAAGATAGATCAAAACTCAGATAATAGTGAGAATAAAAATATAGATCAAAAGAATAAGGGAGATAATCAATCCAAAGAAAATAAAGAGGAAGGAGACAATTGTAATGTAGTATCAAATTCATTCAAGTCAAATAAGGGAGCAAACTGGATCCAAGATACTCACCCTGATAACATCCTGGATCAAGGGCTATCAGAGATCTCATTAGCCTCTCCAGCTAAGGTAAAGCTGAATTTTTCAGAGGAAAATGAGCCAAAATGGGGAGATGAGGAAGACATCAAAAAGGCACTGGGAAAGAGTGATTCAAAGTAGGAAGAAGAAGTAGTGGAGGATAAAAGAAAGATTAAGCAAAAAAAAAGAATAACAACAACAACAACAGTACATCAACCAAAAATACCAGAAGCAGACTTGGGGATGTGGGAGCTCAGCATACTTATCTAGGAAGATATTCAAATGCAAAGAGGAGGACTATGGAAACAAGCAACAACATTGCAGATGGGACTCAAAGAGCCATCTTTGAGGCAAGTATTTCTAAGAAACCATGAAGATCATCTCTTGGAATATTTGAGGATTGAACAATCCTCACAAACATGATTTAATAAAAAGTATGATTGGAGACAAAAGCCTGGATATTTTTTTCATTCAAGAAACCAAAATGTGCAAAGATAAGGTAGAGGGATTGAAAATGTTTAGTAATGGAGGATTTAGCAGTGGAAGTTCATAAGGTGCTATTACTTTCTAGAATAAAAACACTATAGAGGGAGAAGTGTTGATTCAGGACAACAATTTGTCTTGTATCGGATTTAAGCATTTGAAAGATAGTACCTCATGGGTCTTAACTATTGTGTATGCTCCAAACACTAAGACTGGTAGATGTGATTTTTGGAAAAATTTAAGCTTTTTAAGAAGTAGGTTTGATGAAGATGGTTGGATGATTATGGGAGACTTCAATACCCCTTTGAAGGAAAATGAGAAAAAGGGAGGGAGCCAAACCAATCTGGACAGTAGATTGGATTTAATGGATTTTATCAATAATAATGCTCTCCATGACCTAGATTTGTAAGGAGTTAAATACACCTGGACTAATAGAAGGAGCAGCCAGGACTTAATTGAGGTCAGACTTGATAGAGCTCTTATCTCTCTAGACTGGTTTACTCTTTACTTTTGTTCTTTATCTGCTCACATCAGGGTAGGATCAGATCACTATCCTATATCCTTCACGGCTGATAGCAAGAATAGAAGAAGACACTTCCCTTACAGATTTGAGAGAATGTGGACTAAACACCTGCATATGGAAAGCAAAATCAAGGAATGGTGGCAGGTCAGAATTAAAGGTAATGCTATGTATAGAGTGGTCAAAAATTTGAAGTTTGTGAAAGAAAATGTTAAAAGGTGGAATAAGGAATGCTTCAGGAATATCTTTGCTTCAAAAGCTACTATTATTTCAGAGCTAAAAGATTTTCAGGATGAGATTCAGAATAATGGATATAATAATACTTCAAGAGATGCTAAAGATGAAATTCTTCTGAGATATCATGACATTATAGCAAAAGAAGAAATTGTTAGGTCCTAGAGACAACTGAGAGGGGGGGGGGGGGGTGAATCAGTTGTCAAATAAATTCAAATAAAAAACAACTTAACCAACTTAATGCTTAATACCAGTGAACAAGTCTTTTATACCGATGGATAGTTTTATCAAATAATTGCAATATCGGTAAAGATTAATACATGAAACAAGATGACAAGGTCAACCACAACACATAACACCAATATTTGTATGTGGAAACCATGTAAGGGGAAAAACCATGATGGGAAACCTTACCCACAATCAGATGATACTACTGCAGATAGTAAGTCTATACAAATGGGGTCTGCACATGCAGAAAGGCCAAACACCTAGATCTCACTACTCAAACACAAAATATGAGTCACACTGACTACAATTGGATGATTAAATCCAATAAGAATGTACTGCTCAAAATAACATCTTTATATGCTGGATTCAGCACCAGTCTAGTTCTGTTTATCTTCACAAAATCTTCCTTCAACCTTTAGATGATGTCTACATGTATAGCTCTTCTTATTCTCACATACTTTCACACAATCCTTTTCCACATTCCACATCCGATCTTACAAATAAGATCTTACATTTATATCATAACCTAGGGCCAATTTTAGTAGGTCAGCTCTAAAAGATATTACAATAAAATCAATTTACAAATAAATTAATGCTCGATGCAATAACCAATTCAACATGTTGGCTTAATGCATTTACAACAATAATAAGTCATCTCCATAGTGTGCCATGCTAATCTGGAAAAGATAATCCCGTCGGTGTATAACCTAGACCTATTTGGCAGTAATAGAAAATATGCAAATACAAATATGCCAATAAACAAATCTTAAAGACAAAGTATCCAAATGATGTCTCTGACATAACCAAGTGTTATTCATGCCATTTCAAGTGTCGGTGATCATTATATCCTGTCAGTGTACCAGATACCAGTGACTAGGCATGAGTCATTTGTTTGCCAGTGAATGTTGTTGATTCTCCAAGTGCCAGAGTTGATAAGTGTTAGTAGGTGTTGACATCAATGACAAAACCATACCAAAATACCAACAATCTCCCCCTTTGGCATTGATGGCAACACAAGATGGAAAAACCATCAAAGTGCCAAAACAAAAATACCAAATACCAAAAACCAATAATCTCAAAATATAATTAAACTCTCCCAATGTAACAATCTCTCCCCTTGAGAGTGACATGTGTCTTCCTTATGTTTTTCCATATACCAATCTCTCCCCCTTTGACATCGGATGCCAAAGTTACTACAAAACCAAGTTCATATACACAATACCAACCAATTCAGTAGATCAACTACTCCCCCTGAGAAGTAGCTTCCTCATCAAAGCTGGAGTAAAAGATTTCTCTGTTAATTCTGCCAGTTGATGACAAACATCAACTCTCTAAGTATCTACTGGTGGGGGTATGACCCCAAGCTGATCTCTAAGATATTCAAAAGTCTCCTTAGTCAGAGGTTTAGTGAAAATATCTACAATCTTCTCTTTAGTAGTCACATAAACCAGTTTTATTTCTTTTGCTTCAACATTTTCCCTTAGAAAATTCAATTTTATAGAAACATGTTTTGTTTTAGAGTGTAATACCGGGTTCTTAGATATATCAATTGTTGTAGTGTTATCACAATAGATAGTTATAGGTTCCTTGCATTTTACCTTTATGTCTTTCAACATTTGTTTAAGCCATAGTACCTGTGTACAATTAGTTGCTGCTGCAACATATTCTGATTACTCAACCAAGAAACTAGTCTATTTCCAAGAAAAAATGCTCTGCCGGTGGTTCTTTTTCTATCATCCACATCTCCTGCCTAATTTGCATCTGTGTATGCACATAATTCAAAGTTTTCATATCTAGGATACCATAATCCAAGATTTGTAGTGCCTTGTATGTACCAAAAAATCCTTTTTAGTGCTGATTCATGATTTTCTATAGGATTACTCTAAAATTGTGAAACAATACATACTACATTCATGATATCAGGTCTAGTTTGTGTCAAATACAGTAAACCTCCTATCATAGATTTGTACCTAGTTGGATTAACTGGTGTAGATTCATCCCTTAGTGATAGTTTGTCACTTGTAGTCATAGGTGTGCTTACCGGTTTAGAGTTGTCCATCCCAAATTTATTTAGTAACTCCTTTAAGGTCCTTGGATTGACTCAAGAATATACCTTTATCAGTTTGTGAAATCTGTAATCCTATAAAAGAATTTTATTTCACCAATCATAGACATTTCAAATTCTTTTTGCATTTCAATAGAAAAGTCTTTACATAATCCATCTTCTCCTCCAAAGATTCTATCATCAAAAAAAACTTCTATAACCAAGATGTCATCATTAGTCACTTTATAATATAAATTGTTGTCAGCATTACCTTTAGAAAAACCAATCTTCAAAAGATACTTATCCAATCTTGCATACCAAGCTCTTGGAGCTTGCTTCAATCCATACAATGTTTTCCTTAACCCGCAAACCATATCTTTGTTATCTGTTAAAGAAAATCCATCAGGTTGTTCAATGTAAACTTCTTCTTCAAGATCTCCATTCAGAAATGCACATTTAATATCCATTTGATATACTTTGTAGTTCTTATGTGCTGCAAAAGCTAAAAATAGTCTAACTACCTCAATTATAGCTACTGGTGCAAAGGTCTCATTATAATCATTTCCCTCCTTTTGAGAATATCCCTTACACACTAGTCCTGCTTTATTTCTGATAACCTTACCATCTTCATTAAGATTGTTTCTGAATACCCATTTGGTTCCAATCACATTTTTATCTTTAGGCAAGGGAACTAATGTCCAAGTGTTATTCTTCTCAATTTGTTCTAATTCTTCTTCCATAGCTTTAATCCAGTGTTTATCTTCACATGCCTCATTAACTAATGATGGTTCAATTTTGAGAAATAAGACATACCTCTTCATTTGCCAATCTTCCTCTTGTCATAACTCCTTTATACTTGTTTCCAATTATCTGATCTTCATAAAGATTCAGTCTTACATACCGAGGTGTCTTTGTTTGCTGATGTTCCTCAGTTGCAGTGGAATTTTTAGATGATACCGGTGTAACTGGATCTTCATTTTGTACCGGTGGGTTTAGTGTAGGTTCATTTGTCAGAATTTCCATTGCTAGTTCATAATTTGTATACCTTGAAGTTCCTTTGAATTATTCATCAATCTTCACATTTGTACTCTCAACAATTTTCTGCAATCTTTTGTTAAAACATCTATATGCCTTACTCTTAGATGAATAACCAAGAAATATTCCTTCATCACTTCTAGGATCAAATTTCCTAGTATACTCTTCTCTTCTAATATAGCATTTACTTCCAAATATTCTAAAATATTTAAGAGTAGGAGTAATACCAAACCATGGTTCATGAGGGGTCTTACCAGTTTCACCTTTGATGTGAACTTTGTTGAATATATAGACCATATTACATACTGCTTCTCTCTAGTATACATGTGGTAGGTTTGCTTATGATAACATACATCTAGCTACATCCAAGATAGTTTTGTTTTTCCTTTGAACACCTCCATTTTGCTGAGGTGTTCGAGGTGCTGATAGTTGTCTTCTGATTCCATTCACTTCATAAAATGCATTAAATTCTTTAGATGTAAATTCTCCTCCTTGATCTAATTTTAGACATTTGATTTACTTACTGGTTTCATTTTCTACCATTGCTTTGAACAGTTTGAACTTTCCAAGTGCTTCTGATTTTTCTCTGAGAAAAGTAACCCAACACATTCTAGAATAGTCATCAATGATTAGCATGAAATATCTATCACTTTTTAGACTTTTAGTTCTAGCTGGACCACATAAATAAGTGTGAATTAGGTCAAGAGCATTATTGGATTTTTCTGGAATACTTTTGAAAGTATCTCTAGCTTGTTTTCCAAATTGACATTCCTTACATACTATATTGTGAGGTTTGATAATTTTAGGTAAATCCCTAACTGCCTTAGTAAAATTGATTTTTACCATGCAATAAAAATTTACATGACAGAGTCTTTTATGCCATAGCCAACTTTCATCAATATGTGCAATCAAGCATGTCTTTTCACTGTTATTCAAATGAAAGATGTTACCTCTAGTTTGATTTCCGGTTGCAATTTCTAGGCCAGTTCTATTCATGATTTTGCAATTTCCATTTTTGAATTGTAACTGAAAACCCTTCTCAACTAATTGACCAACACTTAAGAGATTATGCTTTAACCCTTCAACATAGTAAACATTATCAGTGTTATGTTTATTATCAAGAGTTATTGTACCTTTACCTTTGATCAGACAAGCTTTATCATCTCCAAATCTCACTAGACCTCCATTATATTCCTGAAAATTCAAGAATTTACTTTTATCACCAGTCATATGATGTGAACATCCTGAATCAATGATCCATTCATCCTTAACTTCAATTTTAGCTGCCAAGGCCTGCTCTACTGGTTGAACAGTAGGTGTTGGTTGATCTTCTGTTATAACAACAAAAACCCATCCATTGTCTATCGGATCCTCATCAGAATCATCAGTCACTCTTTCATCAACAAGATAACAAGATTTTTCTTTATTCTTCTTAAATTTGTATCTCTGATATTCAGGGTTAGGCTTGTATGTTCTTCTAGCTTCTTCTCTTAGTCTAGCATGTCTATCAGGGCATCTTGAAGTCATATGACCAATCTTATTATAGTTAAAAAATTTAAAGGGTGCTTTACCTTCATACTTACGTCCAACTGGACCTTTAGGCATTTTCCTTGCAAATAGTGCTTCAAGTTCTTCATTTTCTTTCCTGCTCTCTTCAAGTTCTCTTGCATAAAAGACTTTCCAATCAGATTTGTCAAATGATGGCGTAGATGATGTTGATGCTCTAAAATCTAAATCTATCTTTATAGTAGCAACAAGACCAAATTCCTCAATTTCAAAGGCTGAAAGTTTTCCAATCAATGTATCTCTAGTTACTGATGTATTAGGCATTGTGCTTAACTCATTTATAGCAGTAACTTTCATTTTGTATGTCAGTGGCAATCCTCTTAAAACTTTTGAAACAATTTCATCTTCACTTAATTCCTCCACAACATTTAATACCCAATACAATTTCATTAACTCTTTCCATAAAAGTAGAAATCCTTTCAACTTCTTCCATTTTCAGATTTTCATACCTGACCCGAAAGCTTTCAATTTTTGCAATTTTGACTATGGAATCTCCTTCATTCAGTGTTTCCAAATGATCCCAAATAGCTTTAGCAGAGGACCTATTCGATAATCCCATGATTTTCTGATCTATTAATTCGCTTAGAAGTGCTTCTCTTCCTTTGCAGTCATTTTCCTCATCTTTTCCCAAGGTAGGTGGATTAGGCTAACCGGGAGTAGGAGTAGTATACCCATTCTTTGTAACATCCCAGATGTCCTTTCCAGTATAATTTTGATGTGTCTCCATTCTGATCTTCCATATTCCATAGTTGGTTCCATCATGTTTAGGACTATCCTTCCTGAAATAGTTAGTAGACATTTGATATCCTCAAGCTGTTAAACTTCTACAAAAGAGGACTCAGCTCTATTACCAATTGTTAGGTCCTGGAGACAACTAAGAGGGGGGGGGGGGGGGTGAATCAGTTGTCAAATAAATTCAAATAAAAAACAACTTAACCAACTTAATGCTTAATACCGGTGAACCAGTCTTTTATATCAGTGGATAGTTTTATCAGATAATTGCAATATTGGTAAAGATTAATGCATGAAACAAGATGACAAGGTCAACCACAACACATAACACCAATATTTGTATGTGAAAACCCTGTAAGAGGAAAAACCCTGATGGGAAACCTTACCCACAATCAAATGATACTACTGCAGATAGTAAGTGTATACAAATGGGTTTGCACATGTAGAAAGGCCAAGTGCCTAGAGCTCACTGTTCAAACACAAAATAGGAGTCACGCTAACTACAATTGGATGATGAAATCCAATAAGAATGTACTTCTCAAAATAACATCTTTATATGTTGGATTTAGTACCGATGTAGTTTTGTTTGTCTTCATAAAACCTTCCTTCAACCTTTAGATGATGTCTACATGTATAGCTCTTCTTATTCTCGCATATACCTTCACACAATCCTTTTTCACATTCCACATCTGATCTTACAAAAAAGATCTTACATTTATATCATAACCTAGGATCAATTTTAGTAGTTCGACTCTAAAAGATATTACAATAAAATCAATTTACAAATAAATTAATGCCCGATGCAATAACCGATTCAACATGTCATCTTAATGCATTTACAACAATAATAAGTCATCTCCATTGCGTGCCATGCTGATCTGGAAAAGATAATCCTATCGGTGTATAACCTGGACCTATTTGCTGGTAATAGAAAATATGCAAATACAAATATGCTAATAAACAAATATTAAAGACAAAGTGTCCAAACGATGTCTTCAACATAACTAGGTGTTATTCATGCCATTTTGAGTGCTGCTAATCATTATATCCTACTAGTGTACCAGATACCGGTGACTATGCATGAGTCATTTGCTTGCTAGTGAATGTTGTTGATTCTCCAAAGTGCCAGAGTTGATAAGTGTTAGTAGGTGTTGACATCAATGACAAAACCATACCAAAATACCAACAGAAACTTTCTAAAAACAAAGGTCAAGAAATGTATGGTTGAAGGAAGGGGACAAAAACACTAAATACTTTCATATATCCACTTTAAAACATAAGGCCATCAATAGGATATCACAGATTAAAGTTAATGGTAGAAGTGTTGAAGAGGAAGAATCTATGAGAAAGGTTACCATGGAGTTCTTCTCCGACCTCCTTGCTAAGGATCAATATTTGGATTTGTAGTCTCAAAAGAACCTAATGGATTGTATTCCAACTATCCTAGAGGCAGATCATAACTCTTACCTGATTGCTATCCCTTCCAATGATAAGATTCTGAAAGTGGTCAACTCCTTTGAAGGTAACAAGGTGCCAGGCCTGGATGATTTTCCCATGTTCTTTTTTCAAATGTATTGGCATATTGTTGGAGATGATGTTTCCAGAGATGTGAAAGAGTTCTTTGGTGCTATTATAATTTTGAAAGAGATAAATGGCACTTTTATTGCTCTTATCCCCAAAAAGATGGGAGTTGATTCCATGGATCTTTTCAAAACTACAAGCCTTTGCAACTCTCTATACAAGATTATCTCTAAGGTTCTGACATCTAGAATCCTGAAGTTGCTTCCTTCTATGATTTCTCCTTAGCAAAGTGGTTTTGTCCCTGGAAGACAAATCTTGGACTCGATAGTTTCAGCCCATGAAAACATTCATTCCTTGTCTAGTGCTAAAAAAGAAGGCTTTCTTTTAGAAGCTTGACTTATCCAAAGCCTACGATAGAGTGTACTGGGATTTAATGATGAAAGTTCTCTTGGATTTTTTTTTTTTCTAGAAGTATTAGTCTTATTAGTCAATTAGTCTCTCTGGCTTCTTTTTATGTCTTAATTAATGGATCTCCTTCCCCTTTTTTCAAATCCTCAAGGGGAGTCAGACAGGGAGATCCTCTATCTCCAGTTATTTTTATTATCATGGTGGAATGTCTAGGGAGATGCATTGGAAAGCTAGTTGAGAAGGGGGAGTTTTATGGATTGAGACCATCTTTAGTGGATCAAGTTTGCTCCCATCAATAGTTTGTGGATGATTCTATAATTATGGGGAAGGCTTTAGTGTAGGATTCTAGGAGTTTAACGAAAACATTGGACAATTATGGATTAGCTACTGGGCAACTTATTAATTGGTCTAAAATTTTTGTTTATTTCATCAATACTCTAGAGAGAAGAAAGACAAAAATAAGAAATATTTTGGGGTGTCAATTGGGGAGTCTTCCTGCTTCCTATTTGGGGCTCCCCTTATGCCAAGATCCTCCTGATACTTTTTGGGGATCTTTGGTGGACAAATTCCACAAGAAGTTAGTTGGTTGGAAGGGATCTCTTCTTAGCCAAGTTGGTAAGGTTCAACTATTGAAATCAACTCTTCAAAGTATTCCTCTTTATGCCATCAGCCTTTTCAGAATTCCTACCAAGTATGTGGTGGCTATTGAAAAGATCCAAAGAACTTTTGTGTGGACAGGGGTTGAGGAGAAGAAGAGAATGAGTCTGATTGCACAGGACAAGGTTTGTAAGCCAATAAGAAAGGGAGGTTTGTGTCTAAGAAGAATAAGAGACATGATAGGGAGAATGGAAACTGATATGGGACAACAAGTATAAAAGGCAATATCCTACACTTCTAAGCTTCTTCAATGTGAAAGATATCCTAATTGGATCCAATATCTAGAAAAATGTGTCTAGAACAAGAGATCTAATTGCCAAAGGTGTGAAATGGAATATGGGGAAAGGGAATCTTATAAAATTCTGGGAAGATTCTTGGTTGCTTGAGTCCCCTTTGAGTGAAAGTCTTGAGTGGAGTAGATTTCAAAACCAGTGCAAGGAAAAATATGGATCTATGGTGGGTGACTATTGGCAAGATGGACAGTGGAAGGATTTATCTCAAGTTGATCCTTCCTTGGGAAGTCTGAATAAAATAATGAATTCCATGGTGGTGGTGGAAGATGAAGATCAATTAACCTAGAAACTCATAGCAAATGGTAAACTCATTGTGGCCTCTCTTTATTATCAGCAGTTTTCTAAAATGGAGAGTCCTTGTTGTGCTAAGGCTTGGGCGAAAGGCCTAACCCCTAAAATTATTATTTTCTTCTAGACAACCCTTCAAGATAAAATTCTAACTATTGATAACCTCATAAAAAGAGGTATGTGTATGCCTAGTGTTTGTTTTCTTTGTATGCAGAATGCCGAGACCATCAGCCACCTACTCTTTCATTGTCCCTTCTCTTCTGTTGTCTAGGGAAGATGTCTGGATCACTTCAATATCAGTTGGAGTTTTCCAAAATCAATTCAAGAGGTTTTTAATTCTTGGCAGCACCCATCAAGGAATAAATCCACTATTTTTTTGTGGAAATTGGCCTTACCCTATATATGTTGGGGTATATGGAAAGAGATAAACGAAAGAGTATTTAGAGAGAAGGTGTCTAAGGCTCAAATTGTGTTTGAGAAAATAAAAAGAAATATATTGGAAAATATGAATATCATAGGTGGTATTGGTAATCCTCAAGACAAGGATGATCAAATAATCTTCAAGAAGTGGAGATTAAAAGGTCATGATTACTTTCAAACCAATCCTAGAGAGGGTGTGATATGGGAATTTCCTCCCAATGGTTGGATGAAAATCAACTTTGATGGAGCTTCAAAGGGTAATCCTCGTATTGCGGGATGTGGTGTGGTCCTAAGGGACGAACGGGGAAAATGCAAAATTATTAAAAGAATACCTATAGGAAATCAGACAAATCATGTTGCTGAGGCTATGGCATCTTATCATGGGAAAATGCATATTTTGTAGGGGTTTATGCTACTAATAGGTTTAGGGGTGCCTTTCAAAATCCATTGGTAATTCATGTTCTAGTTCATTCCTTGACTACACTTTCCATTGTGCTTAATGTTTTTTGGGAATGGCTAGGTGATTGTATTGTTTCATGGATTGCAGGTGCCTATTAAACCTAATTTATTTTTAAATCTTGGAGAGCCCTCTCCTTATATGAGAGATTCTTTGTTCAAGGTATTCTTATAGGGAAAATGGTTTAGAGAGCCTTTCAAAACCCTTTGGTTGTTGTCTATTCCCTTAGCTACTTTTGTCTTGTCTTAATTTTTTTTTTCTGAATCTGGTTTGGGGTTCTTACCTAAATGCCTTTGATCTGAAATTTTTTAGTCTAATGTAGGGTTAGGACCCTTTTTCCTGCTAGTTTGATGCTCCAATATAAAGAATCTCTTTCGAAAAAGGGTTTTCTCTTTTTTAGTTTTAATTTTCTCACTGCTAATGAAATCCTCTTATTTCTTAGTTGGTTGTTATATAACAATTTAGACCCTCTCCCAATTACCTAGTCTTTACACTAATTCAAAACATTCTAGTGTGACCTTTTTGAATCTGAACTAGTTAAGTCACATAATCGATATGTTACAATGATGAATTATTTTATATTTTTTTTAAAAACTATTATAAAGTGTGATAGAAAATAGAATTTTACTTGATCATAAATCCTTTATTAGTTTCTTCATATAGTGATGGGTTTGAAGATAAGGTCCTTCTAATTAGAATGTTTATTCAAGATCTCTAACTAATTTGGTTGTTATTTTCTATCATTAATGTATCCTACATTGCATGATAGAATAGTATGTCTTAATTCTCCCTAATTGGACTTTTATCTCAATTTTTTTAATTAAAAATAAAGGTGATGATTAGATTTCTTTCTTTAGTGTTATCTTTCTCTAGATTAATTAATTAGGGATTCTATTAGAAACATTTCCCATGAAATGATTATAATATAAAGATTACATCCATAATAGAACAAATCACCATAATAGGCTATTATAAAGTATCTATACAAAAATATGAAAGAACATTAAATTACCATTACAAACCCATAAACCATAAAATAGTGAAAATAAATTTAAATTTGTAAATGTCTCCCTACAAACACCAAAACTATAACCAAAAAAATCATAAATAGCAAGGGATAAATAAAAACTCAATAATTCCAAAATGTTGAATTCACTATACCACATTACAATCCATTAGGTATTCAGCCTCTATTGCATTAGGGTTCTACATTACATTTGTCAAGACACTATCAACTATAGGATCAAGTAATGGAACCTATTTCATGAAATAAATCCTTCCTATGCCAAGCTCTATGGATCTTATATCTAAAAATTAATAGAATTGCAGAGATGCTAAAGACATCTACTTACCACTTATTATGAATCACCATGAAAATAGCCAACACCTACCATACAATTACATAAAAATTATGAAGAAATGGCAACTTACAATGCACTAGTTTCAATTATTCATCGTTTATAGTTAAAAATCCTAAAGGATTTGAATGGCTCTTAACATCAGATGTCACTAATAATTTTCTTCCATATTTATCACCAGTTCTTCCTTAAACTTCAATATATTCATTTCTTTAAATGTGTAGGATATAGAAAACATATAATCTCTACACTCTAAACTACATTGGGGATAAATACTACCAATCAATATGAAAGCCTCCCATATGCAAGCATTTTAATGTAGGGGACATGATTAACAAAATTAATATTGCCCAAAACTAACTTAAGGAACCTTGAGGAAACTATTTCATTAGAAGTGAAGGTTTAAATCAATCTTGTATCTGTGAGCTGATTTGTTCTTAAGAGATCCCTTCTAATAATGATGCTTGATTTTCATGGTGATTATTACCCTATATACCACCCAAAGGATGGAAATATAAATTGCACCAAAATACCACATCACTGATTATTACCAATAATAAGATAGAATAGTTAAAAACCACCACATTATGTGAATTCAACAACGTTCCATGCATACTACATAAATATAGAAAGATGCTTTAACATGTAATAGATTATTACAATACTATTTTACTAGACCAATATTAATTAACTATTTCTAATACCTCAACTAAAAAATATTTTGAGTTTTCTTTGCAAACCATGTGAAAGTACCGTCTTCAAATACGATAGCATTAGGACTCTTGAAAGTTGCTCTCTTATTCATTTTTGGAGCATAAAGATGAAAGCTTCCTCAATTTCATATATATGGAGATAAAATCCTATTTCTCTTACATTATTGGTAGATAACAAGAGTTAGAAGTTGGATTTTTATGCTTAAGAGCATCAAGAGGCAATGAAGAGGGTTTCATTTTCTCCTTATTTTATTTGTCTATTAATTTTTTATTGGTTCTTTGCCATATATTATTTTGATTTAATTATTAAATTCAATCTCTATGTCCATAACAAACACATATTTAATATAATAGACTTAGAGGTACAAGCATAGCATCCATTCTTTTCTTAAGTTGATCAAACTATTTCATTAGTGTATTGAAGGTTTGGATGTGGTATGAGAAGCATGGGAAGAATAGAGGATGTCTAAAGAGGGTGAGAAGTAATAGGGAATAGAATGGAATGGTAGTGGAAGGAAAAATCACACTAAAAATGAAGATTTGTCATATGATGACAAGAGAGATGATATAAGAAATCATTATAAACATACTTAAATGAATAAAAATTATCTAACTTTAGAATGATAACTTTAGCTTAAACATAGATGATTACAATTTAATAACATGACAAATCTCACACATAATAAACATTGACAAAATAAAAATTTCATCAATTTCAACCTAAGCATTTCATCATTCATGACAAACCTTCTTAATCTAAAATATTATTCAATAGTTGGCACATTGAATTTTAACAACAATTATCTATGATATAAAACATCTTTAAAATATGTACCCTAGCAATTTCAGCTACAACATGTGACAAAATTCCTCTATTATTTATCCTATGATAGATTTTCATACCTTGTTCCAAAAATTCCAATTTAGCATAGGTTGGGAGGATACTAGCAAAGATTTATACCTAACAATCGCATTTAATTGAAAGTATCTAAAGCCTTTCCCACAAACCCATTCTATTCATATCCTGTAATCAGGTGTTCTGTGGGAGCAATTTCTCTCTGGCATTCTGTCAAAGAGTCGGCATGCCTTATCTCATCTCACACATTTTGCATGCATGACTTCTAGGGAGATTACAACTACACCAACTAATAAAATTCCTCTACTATTTATCTTGTGATGGACATCCACACCCTATTCCAAAGATCCCATTTTTGCACAAGAAGGGGGATGTTGACAGAGCTTTACACCTGCTAATTGCATTTGGTTGAAAGCATCTGGACACTTTTTAGTAAACTCATTTGGTGCAAATCTTGCAATCATAGCATTCCATGAGTTGACATTTCTTGGAGGCATTTGGTCAAATGGTTCATGTGCCTCATTGATGGTTCCTATCTTTTCTCCTCCAACTGTGGCCCTATAGAATTGTAGGGCTTAGTTGTTAGATCCCATAGAATTGTAGGCGCCACATTATGTTTATCAACATTTTGGACTGCATAAAATTTCCCAGAGCATGTTCGATGGTAATAAGATATTTTGTTATGGTTTGATGGATGTCTACCTATCAAAAAGCTCCCATATTGGCATAGGTAGGGAGTACACTGGAAATAAACACTGATATGGATGGAAACCTATTTTTCCATACGGTAAGACTTTTGGGCGGGAATAATTTGAATTTGAATGTTAATGATTGTTCATTTGAACATAATAGATGGTAGTAATGTATGTTTAAGCCAAACTCACCCATTAATACGCTACTGGGGGTGGCAACATGAGATTGGGAAGAGGCAGGAATACTGTTTATCAAATGTCTTGGTCTTTTTTCTTTATTTTTAAAGTAATGTCTGCGGTCTTCGAAATTTAGATGAATGTGGGCATTTTTTCTATAAAAACACAAATTTCATTGCCAATTCCTTCTCTGTCAAAAATAGATGTTGAATTATCATCGGAATTTCGATGACTGCAAGCAATTTTTCAAAAAAAATTCAAATTCAGTCACAATATACCTTCTTCGTCGAAAAACTCCATCAGACTTTTAGGCCAAATGTATTAGTGCTTGAGGGATCCTGTGAGATAGAGAACAATGGGACACACCTTGGGAAGTTGAGTTATTCAATATAGCTCCATAACTTGCACCTAGAGTCTCATTGGTTTGTAGACACTTTTGCGTTTCAACACCCCACTTTCCCCGCACACATTTCTGACGCCCACCATGGGCCTCAACCCCATTAATCTTATTATTTTTTATACAAGATAAACATTGAAAGCATGTTGAAAAACTAAGTTAGTGCATGGGACCCTTTCTTTAGTGCATAGAACCCTTTTAGTAGCACTTTTGGTATACTGTGTAGTATGTGAGACTCATTAGTTAGTGCTTTTAGGCTTTTTGTTAGCACCTAATAGTTTGGGATTTATTCTGTATCATCATAACGTATTTGGGAAACAAAGTAGCACATTATGTAATCATCTTAGTGCATAGGGGTTATTTTGTAGCACATCTGTGGCTTTTTATAGTGCATCTCTACAGAAGTCTAGTGTGTGATTCTGGAAGAAGCAAAAAGTTAGGCTTGTATAAGCTCACATAAAATCTAAATCTTTCACTAACTAGTATTCTTGATGCAAGTTACTAACCTTTATTTGCAGGTTGGAGGAGTTTCATTTTAAAATATTTAATTATTTTTGTTTCTAACTTTTTCAAGTTAGTCTTAAAAATAGTTCATTTTCTTGTTGGTTAAAAAGAACAACCTCATTTTCATTTGGTGTTTCTTTAAAAAGAACAAAAAACTTTCAAAGTTTTTGCAAAGGATTAAAAATAAAAAACCTCATTTTCATTTGGTGTTTCTTTAAAAGGAACAACAAAATTTCAAAGTTTTTGCAAAGGATTAAAAAGAACAACCTCATTTTCATTTGGTGTTGCTTAAAAAGAACCTCACCTTCCTTTGGTGCATAAAAGGATCCATTCTCAATTTTCTTTACAAAGGGTAAAAAGAACCTCATATTTATTTTGTGCGAAGCAAAGGAAATTTTTCATTTCGCAACTTCCCTTTTGTTGACCAATATTTCTTTTACTTATATAGAAAATCATTGCTATAAAGGGGTAAAAAGAACACCATGCTTGTCGTAGCAACATCTCCAAATAGATCTTACAAAATCATTTCCTTGAAAGTTAAAATGAACACTTGTGTGGCTTGTATCAAAAGTGGAAGGTATATGCTCTCCCCTTAAAATTGGGTGACCAAAAATCCAAACCACTCTTATGCTTTCTTCATTTTTAAGCATTTAAATCCTTTAGCAAGCTTACCCTCTCGAGTTTCTTTTAGAGTACCATTTAAATGGTCAAAGAGAGGGGAATGACCTAAGTGGGAAATGACTTTATCACCAAGTGTTCCAACCCACTATAATCAAATGTCAAGGCTGATGAAAGTCCCCTTCAATAGTTTTGCTTAGTGATTAGCCTTCCCCCAGTATCTTTAAGATACGTAAAGCCTTTGTTCTAAAGGTTGGGAAGCCTCCCAAGGGAGTTTATCACTGAAGACCGAATGAAAGCCTGATTAAGAACCTTAGCATTAGAAACCTTGAACCGAGTTGGTATCCAAACATTTTCAACATCATAGTGAAAGGGTGGGGAATAATCCACCCCCAAGATCACTCACCATATATCTCCCAAGATAACTACTCAATTGTGAAGCAATTCACTTTGAGTAAATTTCTGGCAAAAGGTAAAAAAAGGGCACCCCCTAGGGGGTGACAAGGTTGTTTGAGTTGACGGAGTATCGAGACTAGTGGGCTATAATGTTGTTAATGACCCTTGAATAAAGAGTCTATCTTATTTGTCTTAATTGTTATCTAAACTTGTGAAAACATCAAGGATTTGAACACATCCTCACAGAACATACACTATTTGTCTAGCATAGGCAAAATTTGTTATCTCATTTGTGTGTCGTGTTTACGATTTATTTTTCAGAAAATTATCCATCAAAAACACGTTACAATCTTGAAATGGAAGGAACGATATAATCGGGGCAACTTAGTGCATCTCCACCAAAACTTATCATGTATCAACCATTCTATAGCATATCTACACCAAAACTTAGTGCTCTTAGTCTTCACTTTAGCGCCTAATCAATTTTAGGCTCAATACACTTTTAGTGGCACTTTTGGTAAATAGCTTAGCGCATTTAAACACCAGCTTAGCACATCATAGACATAACTTAGAACGTTTAGCTTAAACAATAGCACTTTTTAGGGACATATCAATGCATAACTCTTCCAATCAAAATAGTTTCAAACAATCTTGGTCAGCACATAGGAAAGGTAGCTTAATGCATAGAGAACCTTCAATGGCCCATCTGGAACATACATTAGCACATCCAATCTCTCTCTTAGTGCATGGTAAAAACCCAGAAAAATAGAGAGCTGATTAGACCTTTTTAGATAAAATTTGTCACTAGTTTTGGATACCCTTTTAGGTCCTCTATCAAAATTTGTCATGCCCAAAATTTAGGGAAAGAATGGGATAAAAAAAAAAAATTTAAAAATAACTTTAAAACATTAAATCAACAAATATAAAATATTATAACATGTTTCATCTTAACTATGTGTATAGTTAATCTTTTCTACTAGCTTCAAGTACACAAATTTTTAATTAAATTAAATACGGAATCCTAAAATAAACAAATGCTATTTTAACTTTTCAATTTAGCCCCAAAGATTATTCTGAATCCAAAAAACTAAATTTGGTAGACAAGGATACTAGTAATTCCCAACAGTACCTAATAGCTTTTAAGAAGAAACTTAAATTAGTCTCGACACTTAGATTTTTAAGTATATTTCTTTTTTTTCTACAATTAATGAAATATTAGGCTGAGCTAAAACAACTAAATTTATTTAATTAAAAATTAAATATCACTTCCCTGATTTTTAACTCAAAAATAACACAATCTATTTGAATTTAAAATATTAACATCATTAATATATAATTTGTAAACATCTCAATCTAATTAAATAATATTTCATTGGTAATTAAATTCATAAAGAAAGTATGATCTATAAGGTAAATACCTATATTTAGGTTCATCTCCAAAATAATAAAGAATATTTAAAACTAAGGATTTGCTTAATTCTTTAATTTTCATAACTTTCTAATTTTATTTTCATATATGTGTATATAAATAATTATACTTATATATATAAACACATATATAGAAATATATCTATTTAATTAATATAATGATTTTTTTTTCCCAAATTTATAAAAGACATAGCCATGCAAACCCTAGCTAGGGATTTTGCATTATAAAATACTCATTATATTTTAATTTTACCATTTTTATATTAATACCCTAGCCCTACCCGGGCTAGGGTTTAATATTTTATTTTTGATTTGGGTTTATGTGTAGGGCCGAATGGAAAGTCTCATGGCGGTGGCCATGCCGGATGGGCAGAGGCAATGCTCCCTAGTGGGTCACCCCACTGTGGGGGTCGTGGCCCACACAGTGGCCTTGGCCGCTGTGTGAGTCATGGCCTGCACAGTGGCCACAACCCACTGGTGTAGAGCACGGCCCGCACAAGGAGCCGCGGGCCCCTGTGAGGGTCGCGGCCCGCACAGAGGCTACGGCCTTTGTGAGGAATGTAGCCTGCATAGGGTTTGCGTGCCCTATGTGGCTGTGGCCCTGATTTGCTCCCCTCCCCATTTTCCTTTTCATTTTTTCTTCGTGTTTAGTTTTTTTAAAAAAATACAATATATATATATATTCATGTGTAAATAAGTATAAATATATTTATATATATGTATACATTTTTATATGTATATATTCATTTATATATTTATATATATATATTTATCTATTTATATACATTTATTTTGTAGGTATTTCCATGATAAATTTTATATACACATATATATAAGTATATACATGTAATTTGCATGTATATGATCATATATTTATATATTATATAACAGATTTTATATATTGAATAGTCCATAGTATTTTGATTTTAGGTATGTATTCGAATAGAATAGTGAAATAATATTTTTTTTTCTTGTTGATTTATTTCCTTTCGTAAATGTCCTAGATGTTAAGATAAAATAGATGGATAAATAAATTTCTAATTCATTTACAACAAGAGTATAGTAATTTTATTATTTCATTTAAACTGTTTACTATAGGTGTTTTATTTCAATCTTCAACTATATAAATGACTAGATTTAATAGTTTAACCAGCAACTAAATAAATCTAGATTTTATTTAAATAAAAATTATAATAGATTGTGATTTTCATTTTCTCCAATAAATAAATTGATAGACTTTGCAAAAATCTACAACAACTATTTAAATGACAGATTTGGATACTTTATAGCTAAAACATAGATGTACTAAGTTAACCTTAGATTTATCTTATGCATAAAGTAACTCACTGATTTTAGTTAATTTCATACAACAACTGTAAAAAGTTATATTTACATAGACTAGATAATCTATCTATCTTAGCTACTAATTTTTAAAATAAACGAAAAGACAATTCCAAAAACTATAATGTACTATACTGCATTTACAGAAAATAGAATTAAATGATTTATTTACAGCCTACAATATGCATGCAACTCTAATCTATTTATTTCCTTTTCATTTTATTTTGAATGCATAAGAGTAAAATAAATTTCTTGCTTTGCAATTTGTCATAAACACATCAGATATAATATTTTGAATTTTGGAAAAACTAATTTAGGAATACTCATTTCTTTTCTGCAATGAATAGCATACTAAAATAAAACTTTTAAAACGTATTTCAAAAACACTATTGTCACTTTACAATGGGTCTCTCATTTCTAATAAATGAAGACTTTTTCAAATAATAATTACATTTACAAATAATTTCTTGCAACAAATAACTCCTACAACCTTCCACTTGTCCTATTCTTTTCTTCTGACAATCATACATTTTAAATCAAAGCTATGACCATGGAGTGCTCACCTCCTAGCCTAGGCTTACTAGTAGCCACGCCCGAACTTGGAAAACCAAGCCCTAGATAGGTACACACATACAAACATAATAAGCAAGGGAAAAACAACCACAATCACATTCCCAACCAATCCTACACTGCACCACACATTGTGATGTCTTTTGAAGGGTGGTAGTGGACCAAAGTACCCTAAGGAGACTGCAAGTATGGTAAAAGATATAGCCACCTCATGGAAAACCAAAACATATAGCCACCTCATGGAAAACCAATTACATCAAGTGTAACAACCCCACATTCCTTATGCCCCCCAAGGCATTCATGCCTTATTTCCCTCGTTATGACCCCCAATGCATAAACAAACCATGCAGCAAGGGTCTGATAAAATCCCTTGTGATCACTCTCATAATGAGAGCCTCTCACTCGAGGGCTATCACTTCTACCACCCACAAGCCCATCCTCTCTCCTGAGAGTAGGAGGTCTTGTTTACTCCCAAAACACATACATTGCATAAGCACAAAACACTAAGTAAATTTCCAAGAATTACATGCATGAAAACTAGTCTTTCTCACAGGCATTTTTCTTTAAAAGCAACATACAATAAGAAAAAAAACATTACAAGAGAGTAGAACCAACCTTAAACTACCCAAAGGTATGCTAGTTTTGTTGAGGATGAGCAGCCCAATTCCACAAGACTTCTCTTTCTACCCTTAGCCGGAATTCTAAATCCCTAATCCATCTTTTCTTTTCAAAATTCTTTTGTCTCCAAAAATGGAGAGTGGGTGATTACCCCCAAAATCTCTCTTTCTTGCTTAAGAAGACACTAATGTGAGTTCTCTCAAGTTTCTAAAACTGAAAAGGAAAGTAAGGTAAAATGGAAAAGGGAACTCTCATTCGAAAAGGAAGGTTCATAACTTAGTTCAAGTCTTCAAATTTCAATTTTCGCACAACTTAGAAAAGTCACTTTTTAGGGTGTTTAAAAGGTCACATGGGAGTAGAAACTTGCCTAAAATTACCCGTAACCCTCAGGTATACCTTATGGGCTTTAGGAAACCCTATTAAACTGCCTCTAGGTGTCCATTTAACCCCTTTTTAACACCTCTGAAGTTTATTTTCGGGTCAAACCTATGTTGACCATCCCAAAGATTCTTTACCCAAGGCATTTATGGAATCTCATTACATTAATTGAAAAAGCTATAGTTAAACAATTCCCTCCAAGAGAAAAATTTAAAAACTCAAACATAAATCAACACATGTGTCAAGTGACACAAAGAAAATACTTTTACAAAATTGCACATGAAATCTTGTCTCTTGTTGGATTAAAATAAATCAAATAAATAACATTTAACACACATGCATCATCTACTATTACAAATAAAATACGACACAAATGGGGTGTTGTCTCTCCAAATAGACAAACCCTAGTTTTACGAACATACATAGGTCTAGGTTTGGTTCTCCATAATATTTCCATGGTCACATGGATATATTTTCCTGCGCCACTCAAATACACATTAGTAATTTCTGATAACCTCGTATAATATTAAACACATGAATTAGAATACACATCAAACACTTCGCATACAATTTACATTTGAACAATTCAATATATCTCATATCCAAATAAATCCACATAAGCAATTATCATAATTCTCCTAATTTTGGTCCACACATAAAACATACATCTTAATTCTATCCTCATAATAAAGTCCTACAAATCCAATAATGACATACATCATCTCCAATTTATCCTATTCTAGAATCATATAGAGTTCTATATCATAAAGCATATAAATGAAGCATCAACATTCATCAATGTTATCCAATCATGGAATCATATAAGTTCTACATCCAGACATAGCTGACATACGTTAAATCAAGATTATCCAATCAATGGATCTTTTAGGATTTCAAATTTATAACACATTAAAATGTACACCATAAGGTACAATAACTCTATAACTTGGTTCAATTACTTTTCTCACCAATCTATTTGTCTAACACCGTCCATTCTATTGAATTATTGAGCATTTATTAATAGGGTCAAACATGGTCAACTAAGTTAATCAAAGATTGGTTTGGGGAAGGCCTTACATCCTCCTCCCCTAGAGTTTGATTTACTCCTGGAAGTTGCATGAGTAGAATTACCAAGTAGGAACATAACACTTCCCACAATTTCAATGAGTTATTCAGAATCTTAACTTGCCTACTAGAAGGATGAAATACCAAAATCAACTTATTATTGTAATTAACTTACTGTCTTCACAAGGTTAAATTCTTAGTATTTTTATTACATTTCCCTTAGATTCTTAGCTAGGTGTTTTACAATGTTCTATCTTTCAACAATTTACATTAATGCACCCTCCGAATTCATATCAATAACACACATCAACTCCCACAATCAAAGTTACACATATTGAATTTTCTAAGAGTCCTACTTTGTTTAGGATTTGTTTTAAAACATGTTTGTCCTACTGTATTCTCGTCCAAGCATGTTACTTAGGAAAATTGACATCATACTTAACCAAAACGAATCTACTTATCCTACATCAAGGCACCTCATTACGGTGTTAATATAATATTCGCAAAACCATCCTAGGTGCATAATTTCTTCCAACTTTCTCAGGTAACAAGGCATAATCAAATTTAGGTTCCTCAAATCTGACCCTATATAGGGTAGTTTCCTACCACTAGGGATTAAAATGTTTTTTTTTTTTTTTTATATTTCCAGGCTCCAGGGTTTTAAGTTTCATAGGGTACATTATTCGCAATTCCCAAACATTAAGGTACATAAAAATCCCATTCTAAGGGAGTGATGAAATTTATTATTACGCATTAGACATCATCCACGCAATGGTCTCCATTCACATGCTAAACTTACCCATCGACAATTATTACTTTTGCAATTCATTAGGTCTAGATCACACTATTGTTATAAATTTTTCTTGTTCAGATTTCTGCAGTTAATTTAACTTAGGAGGATATTCCTTCCTTTATCTTAATTTGATAAAATATTATTTTTTTTTGTTAATTTTTTGTGCCTACTTTCAGTCCTTGCGGTATTCTCCGGTGACACACTATCAGTGGTTCAACGAACATGATAGACATTTACACAAATCACATCACTAGGGCTAGTTATATCAACCATCAAAATGACCACTTTGATGCTTTACAAGATCAAAATACAAGTTACTTCTATCAAGTCCAATAAAAGAAGAAAAATGCCAGCAATTGAAAAATATTAAAACTAGAAACATGGCAAGTGCCATAGCTCATATAAAAAGAAACATAAATTTAGTGGTCCTCTCTTCATAAAATAAAAATAAAAAGAAAGAGAAAGTTCTAGCCCCTAGGTCACAATATACTTTTCAAAGAAAATCAAAACTAATGTCAAATCAAACAAGAAACAAATTATTATACACAAGAGAGATTCTTTATAATATTGATTTATGAAATAAATTATTATACACAAGAGATTGCAATCAGTTAATAGATCATGTTCTAGTTTAACCTTCACATGCTTACTATTACCGGCAACACTTTCCCATATAAACCACTATCTTTTTAGGGTTATTAACATCCATAATAATATCTAGCAGGTGATTGCACTAACTCTACCATTCTCCGTCCATTCTTCTTGAACTTCCATTACTTATCTTAATATGTTAAACCTTGATTCAATGTTACGTGGTAGCTCAAGTATCGACACTTTCATGTCTTACACACTCGGTTGATAGTTCGGTACAAATTTGACTCTTGTTTTCTTAGAGCCACTTAGGATTTGTATAATGTAATCATATAATTTTACTAGGGACATCATTTTTTTTCTTAGCACCTTATGCCAACTCCTTATATTTTCACCTCTAACATTCTCTTGCCTTCATTAGGTAGGAGTTTGTTGCCAATTTACTAAAACTTATGGTTAAGAGCCATTTTATTGTCAAGTAAGATCGATAATGGTTCACAACAATTTTCTATCCACACATTTCATGACATATTTCAGACAACTCGGAGAGTGGACTTATCCTCTCCTACTTTACTTATGCAACTATGAAATCAAGGGGGTGTGCACTCGAAAGTGACCAACACCCCTCCTTTTTATTAAAATTGAGTAAAAAGGGAAGTTATCTCGTTCCTTATTACTTATTTATATTTACTTACTAGCCCATTTCCGGCCTACCACATCCTTCGATCCCTTTGATCTAAACAAACCATCTTACCATCCTAATATCTAGTTACCCTATTATGGTATAACATAAAGATGTCCAACAATTACCAATGTCTTAAGACTCCCGTAATTTCCAAATTCTTAGCTAACCACATAATTCGGCTCCTTATCAATGTTCTCCTAAAATATTTTATACTTCCAACTAATCCTCATTTAAGCTTTGGTATTATATTACTATTATACTATCATTTCCTAAGCCTTTTCCATCTGCACGTTGTTTCATCCATACTTAATGTTTTCACGTACTTTCACACTTGAGTGCCAAAATTTGCAAAGCTTCTTTGATTGTGCCTAGTAGTTAAATTGTGTTACATATTGTCTTGTACCTAGCGGCTAACCAGGATTGGGTTGCACTTTTCTTCTTAGTTTTCTGAATGAATATTAGTTACTTATTGCTAGATTATAAGGTCCTAATACCTTTATACTCCTTGTACTTCAATGGAGATCCCTGTATGATTCCTAAATCAACTCTATTCTCTCTTCCATTATTCACTTTCTCCAAGATTATCTTCTCATAAAGGTACTAGTTGAGAGTTTTTTTTTGTTTTTTTGTTTTTTTGTTTTTTTTTACTTTCTTGTTTTCCCAATTATATAACCATGGATGAACTTAGGGTTTATTGTAATTACGTGTTTTTACCCAAGAAGTTCATGCCTCCTTTCTCCTTATTTAACTCTTCTATAGTATTACTAGGGTTTTCTGATCAAGGGGATTTCCATTTTTTTCACTTTAGTTATTATTTTCAGGGTTATCCAATTCTAGCTCCACTATATTGCTACAAAAATTGTCCAACAAATGCTCTTAATAGGAACTCTAGCATACAATCTTAAGGTACCTAGTCATTAGGATAGGTTAATGCTTCTATCTGAGATTTGCAAGAGTTCCTTTTAATTCTTCCTCATTTATGTCTCCAATGATGGTCTTGATCTTTTTAACCATGAAAATTTCACATAGCTTAAAACTTAACTTGAACTGTCTCAGTCTTATTTATCTTGTTTATGGTGCCTTCATCTAAGGTCTAATTTATCTTGCTTGATTTGCCATGTCAAGAACATATCTCAATGGATAGCATTCCTTTAGTTACCATCAAAGGTATTTTATTGAAAGATTAACTCCTCATACTTGATTTGATTAGGGCAGTTATTGCATTTTAGGTTCCAATTGAATGGTAACCCCATAAGTACTAAAGAACTAAATTTCATTAATAAACACAAAAATTATTTCATATGAAGAAATAGTTGAATATTTCACAGCCTTTGGGGTTTTATTTAAGCCATAAATATTATGACTAATAAATTCAAATTTTAGGGCTTTTAGTGACCCTTGGAGCCCCTTGAATTGATATATGTTGATCTATTGATCCACAAGAATTTTCACTTATGTTTCACTTTGTTATTTCACAAGTCTTCACCTAGGTGTTATACTTCAAGCCATAGTTTGTTTTCAACTAAGTTATGAATGTAGCCCATGTTCACCAGTATTTGAACCTAGGGCTCTGATACGAAAATGTCATGCCCAAAATTTAGGGCAAGAACAACACAATTTTTTTTTTTTAAAACATAACTTTAAAATATTAAATCAACAAATATAAAATATAATAACATGTTTCATCTTAACTATGTGTATAGTTAATCTTTTCTACTAGGTTCAAGTACGCAAACTTTTAATTAAATTAAATATGGAATCCTAAAATAAACAAATGCTATTTTAACTTTTCAATTTAGCCCCAAAGATTATTCTGAATCCAAAAAACTAAATTCGGTAGACAAGGATACTAGTAATTCCCAACAGTACCTAATAGCTTTTAAGACGAAAATTAAATTAGTCTCGACACTTAGATTTTTAAGTATAGTTCTTTTTTTTTCTACAATTAATTAAATATTAGGCTGAGCTAAAACAACTAAAGTTATTTAATTAAAAATTAAATATCACTTCCTTGATTTTTAACTCAAAAATAACACAATCTATTTGAATTTAAAATATTAACGTCATTAATATATAATTTGTAAACGTCTCAATCTAATTAAATAATACTTCATTAGTAATTAAATTCATAAAGAAAGTATGATCTATAAGGTAAATACCTATATTTAGGTTCATCTCCAGAATAATAAAAAATATTTAAAACTAAGGATTTGCTTAATTCTTTAATTTCCATAACTTTATAATTTTATTTTCATATATGTGTATATAAATAATTATACTTATATATATATATAAACACATATATAGAAATATATATATTTAATTAATATAATTATTTTTTTTTTCCCCAAATTTATCAAAGACATAGCCATGCAAACCCTAGCTAGGGATTTTGCATTATAAAATACTCATTATATTTTAATTTTACCATTTTTATATTAATACCCTAGCCCTACTCGGGCTAGGGTTTAATATTTTATTTTTGATTTGGGTTTGTGTAGGGCCGAATGGAAAGTCTCGTGGTGATGGCCATGGTCGATGGGCGGAGGTAATGCTCCCCAGTGGGTTGCCCCACTATGGTGGTCGTGGCCCAGATAGTGGCCTTGGCCACTGTGTGAGTCGCGGCCCGCACAGTGGCCATGACCCACTGGTGCAGAACATGGCCCGCATAGGGAGTTGTGGGCCCCTGTGAGGGTCATGGCCCACATAGGGAGCCGCAGGCCACTGTGAGGGTTGTGGCCTACACGGAGGCTGTGGCCTCTGTGAGGGACGCGGCCCGCATAGGGTCTACATGCCCTACGCGGCCGAGACCGCGATTTGCTCCCCTCCCCATTTTCCTTTGCATTTTTTCTTTATGTTTATTTTTATTTTTTAAAATAATATATATATATATATTTTCATGTTTAAATAAGTATAAATATATTTATATATATATATATATATATACATATTTATATGTATATATTTATTTATATATTTATATATACATTTATTTCATAGGTATTTCCACGATAAATTTTATACACACACACACACACATAGATATATATATATATATAAGTATATACATGTAATTTGCATGTATATGATTATATATTTATATATTATATAACAGATTTTATATATTGAATAGTCCATAGTATTTTGATTTTAGGTATGTATTCGAATAGAATACTAAAATAATATTTTGTTTTCTTATTGATTTATTTCATTTCATAAATGTCCTAGATGTTAAGATAAAATAGATGGATAAATAAATTTCTAATTCATTTACAACAAGAGTATAGTAATTTTATTATTTCATTTAAACTGTTTACTATCGGTGTTTTATTTCAATCTTCAACTATATAAATGACTAGATTTAATAGTTTAACCAACAACTAAATAAATCTAGATTTTATTTAAATAAAAATTATAATAGATTGTGATTTTCATTTTCTGCAATAAATAAATTGACAGACTTTGCAAAAATCTACAACAACTATTTAAATGACAGATTTGGATACTTTATAGCTAAAACATAGATGTACTAAGTTAACCTTAGATTTATCTTATGCATAAAGTAACTCACTGATTTTAGTTAATTTCATACAGCAACTGTAAAAGGTTATATTCACATAGACTAGATAAACTATCTATCTTAGCTACTAATTTCTAAAATAAACGAAAAGACAATTCCAAAAACTATAATGTACTATACTGCATTTACAGAAAACAGAATTAAATGATTTATTTATAGCCTACAATATGCATGCAACTCTAATCTATTTATTTCCTTTTCATTTTATTTTGAATGCATAAGAATAAAATAACTTTCTTGCTTTGCAATTTATCATAAACACATCAGATATAATATTTTGAACTTTGAAAAAACTAATTTAGGAATACTCATTTCTTTTCTGCAATGAATAGCATACTAAAATAATACAACTTTTAAAACGTATTTCAAAAACACTATTGTCACTTTACAATGGGTCTCTCATTTCTAATAAATGAGGACTTTTTCAAATAATAATTACATTTACAAATAATTTCCTGCAACAAATAACTCCTACAACCTTCCACTTGTCCTATTCTTTTCTTCCGACAATCCTACATTTTAAATCAAAGCTATGACCATGGAGTGCTCACCTCCTAGCCTAGGCTAACTAGTAGCCACCCCTGAGCTTGGAGAACCAAGCCCTAGACAAGTACACACATACAAACATAATAAGCAAGGGATAAACAACCACAATCACATTCCCAACCAATCCTACATTGCACCACACATTGTGATGTGTTTTCAAGGGTGGTAGTGGACAAAGTACCCTAAGGAGACTGCAAGTATGGTAAAACATATAGCCACCTCATGGCAAACCAAAACATATAGCCACCTCATGGAAAACCAATTACATCAAGTGTAACAACCCCACATTCCTTATGCCCCCCAAGGCATTCATGCCTTATTTTCCTCGTTATGACCCCCAATGCATAAACAAGCCATGCAACAAGGTTCCCATAAAATCCCTTGTGATCACTCTCATAATGAGAGCCTCTCACTCGAGGGCTGTCACTTCTACCACCCATAAGCCCATTCTCTTTCCCAAGAGTAGGAGGTCTTGTTTACTCCCAAAACACATACATTGCATAAGCAAAAAACGCTAAGTAAATTTGCCAGAATTACATGCACGAAAACCAGTCTTTCTCATAGGCATTTTTCTTTAAAAACAACATACAATAAGAAAAAAAACATTACAAGAAAGTAGAACCAACCTTAAACTGCCCAAAGGTATGCTAGTTTTGTTGAGGATGAGCAAGCCAATTCCACAAGACTTCTCTTTCTACCCTTAGCCAGAATTCTAAATCCCTAATCCATCTTTTCTTTTCAAAATTCTTTTGCTTCCAAAAATGGAGAGTGGGTGATTACCCCCAAAATCTCTCTTTCATTCTTAAGAAGACACTAGTGTGAGTTCTCTCAAGTTTCTAAAACTGAAAAGGAAAGTAAGGTGAAATGGAAAAGGGAACTCTCATTCGAAAAGGAAGGTTCATAACTTAGTTCAAGTCTTCAAATTTCAATTTTCGCACAACTTAGAAAAGTCACTTTTTAGGCTGTCTAAAAGGTCACATGTGAGTAGAAACTTGCCTAAAATTACCCCTAACCCTTAGGTATACCTTATGGGCTTTAGAAAACCCTATTAAACTACCCCTAGGTGTCCATTTAACCCCTTTTAACCCCTTTGAAGTTTATTTTTGGGTCAAACCTATGTTGACCATCCCAAAGATTCTTTATCCAAGGCATTTATGGAATCTCATTACATTAATTGAAAAAGCTATAGTTAAATAATTCCCTCCAAGAGACAAATTTAAAAACTCAAACATAAATCAACACATGTGTCAAGTGACACAAAGAAAATACTTTTACAAAAATTGCCCATGAAATCTTTTCTCTTGTTGGATTTAAATAAATCAGATAAATAACATTTAACACACATGCATCATCTACTATTACGAACAAAATATGACACAAACAGGGTGTTGTCTCTCCAAATAGACAAACCCTAGTTTTACAAACATACATAGGTCTAGGTTTGGTTCTCAACAATATTTCCATGGTCACATGGATATCTTTTCCTGTGCCACTCAAATACACATTAGTAATTTCCGATAACCTCGTATAATATAAACACATGAAAATTAGAATACACATCAAACACTTCGCATACAATTTACATTTGAACAATTGAATATATCTCATATCCAAATAAATCCACATAAGCAATTATCATAATTCTCCTAATTTTGGTCCACACATAAAACATACATCTTAATCCTATCCTCATAATAAAGTCCTACAAATCCAATAATGACATACATCATCTCCAATTTATCCTATCCTAGAATCATATAGAGTTCTATATCATAAAGCATAATCATGGAATCATATAAGTTCTACATCCAGACATAGTTGAGATACGTTAAATCAAGATTATCCAATCAATGGATCTTTTAGGATTTCAAATTCATAACACATCAAAATGTACACCACAAGGTGCAATAACTCTATAACTTGGTTCAATTACTTTTCTCACCCATCTATTTGTCTAACACCATCCATTCTATTGAATTATGAAGCATTTATTAATAGGGTCAAACATGGTCAACTAAGTTAATCAAAGCTTGGTTTGGGGAAGGCCTTAGAAAATCAACATTCAAAATCTGAAACCAATTATCAGAGAAAACAATTTTAAAATCAAACAAGAATCCTTAGAACAAAAGTTTTGAAATCCTAAAACTAGCTTGAGACAAGACTTTATCCGACCAAAATTAGGCAGTATCGTAACATTGATCAAAGTTTCACCATCTAACAAATTCTATCATAAACAGCATACCAAGTTTAATCCTTAAGTTTTCAAATCAAGTTTCCATATCAGGAGGCTTTTATCCATATCATTTGACACAATTTGTTGTGGAGACAGATCTAGCCAAACCTCTACTTGATAAAGTAAGCTTGAGTTTTCAAACAAAGTATCACAATCCATCATTAACGTCAACCTTTGATCATGCGTGTATGACCACTCCTCATATTTGGAGAAGAACAAGTCTTCATCACAAAACAAGTTGAAGAAGAGACAAACTAGTTCTAAGGCGCTTGCAAGAAAAAATAAATTTCTCTATAGTAATCTCCAACTCTTTGTATCACATCATGCATTCTTACGTCATATGTGGTAATATCTCCAAGGGAAAACAAACGAGTTTGATAAGGAACCTTTGAGAATCAGATCTTACATCCAGAAAGCAGCATTCAACCAACGCCTAAATCATGGAGGAAAGATCAACCCCACTTTGTTCCCATAGATTTGCATTACCTATAACGAAGCTCGACCTGAACCATCGACCCCTAAGAGAGAAGAAGAGGAAGGAACCCCCTTCATAACGAAACATTTTTATTGAGGAGCATAGTCTAGATGCCCATTGAAACTCGATTTTAGATAAATAAACAACAAGAATCACAAGCCGAATCAAGTATGGGTCATCAATTGTCTAATCCTTTTGATGAGTATTCTAATATGGGAGATATATAGATCACCGAGGAGCTTCTTCAAGAGTGCCAAGAGAATCCATCATTTTGAAAACTCATGGAAAGAATTATTGAAGCAGACAAAGAAATAATATGCTCGTGCTTACTAGCAAAGGAGTTAGACTTCCTGAAGATTTTGATACTAAAAACTTAAGGAATCTAGATGAAAGAGTCTTAAGAACAAGGTTGAGAAACTATTCCTATCAAAACCAACAAAGAGAGGAAGAAACACATGACCCAGAAAACATACCTAAGGAAGACAATAACCATGACCGTACTCGGGATAATCTTAATGAACGAGGGGAAGCTCTCCCTCAGAACAAAAATGTACACATGACTACACTTACATAGAAAATCCAAATGCTGCAAAGACAAATGCAAAACATGTAACAAGGTACCACAGTACGGTACTCCTTAGACAAGATCTATCCTTATCCTTTCAACAAAAGATTAAACATCATACCATTCCCTCCTAATTTAGGTATACCTAAGTATGACAAGTACAATGGTAAAAGTGATCCACGTGCTCATGTCAAGGAATTTTGTACCATGATCCTAGAGTTTGCTCACGATGACACCTATTTGATGAGGCTATTTTCAAGAAGTTTGGGAGGACAAACTATGGAGTAGTTGTCAAAACATACACCTCCCATCAAATCATTTGATGAGTTGGTCAACAAATTCATCACATAGTACTCCTATAACATTCAACACACAATCACCATGTTGGATGTATGTAATGCAAAACAAAAGAGCAATGAAACATTCATGGTGTTTCTTCAGCATTGGAGACACATGGTTTCACGGTACCCTTGAGATGTACCTGAGAAAGAAAAAATGGAAATCTTCATTGATAAGCTAAACAGTGAGATAAGTTATCAACTAAAACTCTAGTGCATACCATCTTTCAACAAATTAATAGAGAATGGAATCCAAGTAGAAGAAGCCTGCATCAAGAAAGGAATGTTGATGTTCTTTAAGGAAGGAACTAACTCATCAAGCACTAACCCCTTTAACAACCAAACCAACAACAACTCCTTAGCCAAAACTAGATTTTGGAAAAGAATTGAAAACATTGTTAATGATGGGGTGATTGACGCTAACAATGTGAAATCCAAACAACTAGTGTTAGCCTTATCAAGTAATTCTCTGTCCAACAAAAATCAGAAAAGTGTTACTCAAGGCATAACACTTATCCTCCAACTACCAATCAAGGAACTACAACATCAAATGCCAATAACAATAATCCCAACAACATCAACCAAGGCAATCACAATAACCAAGGAAATCACAATAACCAAGGCACCAAAACCTACCAACAAACCAAAGAGGCAACACCAACAATTTCCCTTATAGACGCATTTACACACCATCGGGGTAGACACTGGAATCAGCATTTCAAGAACATTTTTCAAACAAGATTATCACATTACTAGCTGTAAACAACTTCAAGCCCCAGGTCAAACCATGTTGGTGGAATGACTCACACTTTTATGATTTTCATCGAAACAAGGGACATCACACCAATGATTGCATGAGGCTGAAGAATATCATTTAAGACATGATTAATAGAGGGGATTTAATGGTTGATGGTCTCAAAACAAATGGTGACCATGATGCCTTCAAAAACCCTCTTCCAAATTACAACAAGGGGGGAGTTTCAACATCGAGTGATACCAGAGGAGATCGCATAAATCATGTATACAACAACACCATCAATCACATATTGATAGATGATAACCAAGTAAATGTCATTAAAATCAAGGATAAACTAGACTATGCATTGATCAATGTGACAACCAGAGCACAAAAATACATCTTGAAAGTGAACACATCAACCTCTACAACTATTCCCAAGACTCAATATAACTTGGTTGATCAACTATGAAGAACTCCTGCTCAAATATCCATATTGGAGTTACTCAAACTCTTACCAAAACACAAAGATATCCTAGAACAAGCACTTGTCGAAATAAACATTCCTAAAGATCGGGACATTGATCAATTCTAATCCATGGTGGCTCATATGATAAGGCCTCATAACCTTACCTTTTCTGAACATGATGATGTCTCCTTGAATCATCAACACAATACTCCTCTCCATATTGAAATCTTAGTCTATAAAAATTGAGTAAAAAGAGTATTGATATATGGAGGAGCTAGTTAGGACCCAGAGGCAATTGAGAGGGTGGGGGGTCTGAATCAGTTGTCTATTAATTTCAAACCAAATATAACTTAATTAAACTTGAAACTTAATACCAGTAAACCACACTTAATGCTGGTAGATAGATTAGTAGTTAATATTAATACCGGTGAAACTTAATGCATATAACAGAAAGAGAAACAACATCCACAAAACATAACATAGAGAATGTACATGGAAACCTTGTAAGGGGAAAAACCACTGTGGGAAACCTTACCCACAATTAGATGATACTACTGTAGATAGTAAGTGTGTACAAATGGGGTCTGCACATGTAGAAAGGCCAACTACCTAGAGCTCATTGCTCAATCACAATATGGGAGTCACACTGACTACAATTGGATGATTAAATCCAATGATAATGTACTACTCAAAGTAGCATCTCCAATACTGGATTCAGTACTGGTTAAGCTCTGATAATCACCTTCAAACCTTCCTTGAACCTTATTTATGGTCTGCTCATATGATCTTCAATATTCAAACATACCATGTTACAATACCATATACCTATTACATGTTCCTCTGCTTGTTACATTTATCTCACAAATGAGATCTTATAGATATACAAAAAACCTAAGACCAAATGTGTAGGTTGACTAATTAAGAATATTACAATAAGATCAATTACAAGTAAGTCAAGATGCAATGCATCATGTTGGGTCAATGTAATAACAATAATACTAATCAATAAATCATCTCCATAACGTGTTGTGCTAATCTGGAATAGATAATGCATGTCGGTCCATAACCTAGATCAATTTGTCGGTAACAACAAATATGTCAACTTGATTAGATCAATAACCAAAATACCAAAACCAAGTCTCCAAACCATGTCTTCGACATAACCAAGTGATCTCCAGATGATAACAAGTCATCCTTAGTGTCAGTGAACAATATAACCTGTCGGTGAACCAAAAAATGGTGACTATGCATAAGTCACTGAACTTGACGGTGAACATAACCAAGGATCTCTAGAAGGATAAGTGTTGATAAGTGTTGACATCAATGACAACACCAATTCAACACATCCATAATACCAATAGAGTTGGTCTCAATATCTGTACTTTAAAGCTTATTCATGCATTGGGCTTCTCTAAGAAATCTATAGATCCAAACAAAAAGATTACCATCAAGGCCTATGATGATGAAGAAAGGTCATCCAAAGGAATATTAATACTACCTATTCAGGTAGGACCCATACAAAAGGACACTATGTGTCAAGTCTTAGACATAGACTTAACATACAATATTCTATTGGGTCATCCGTGGATACATGAAATGCAGGCAGTGCCTTCAACATATCATTAGTGCATCAAGTTCCCATACAATGGATAGGAAATATCTATATCAATAGAGAATAACCCTTTTCAGCATTTCAATGGTATGGGGTGTAATGCCCCGCTAGGAAACCCCGAAGGGATAAGCCAAAACACAAGAATAGAGTGCAATTTTTTTATTTTTTATTTTTTTAAGTTACACCACATTAAGATACAACAAGATATCAAAGATTCAGATTACATAGCAGAAGACATCAACTAACACCTAAAGAGTTTCCCAACGAGATTACTTAAATTTCACAATTCACTTAACCCACACAATTAATCCAATAAGCTAATTATCTTAATAACGAGATAATTCTTAATCAGGATAATTTCTTTCAAAAGATGGAAATATAAATCACAAGCAAAGATTCATCCATTAAGATCTATTCATAATCTTCATTCAAGCTTTTCATTTAAAATTACAAGCCATACATCTAATATCCTAACACACTAGAATTTCATCAAAATCATATGAGATCTTTTCAAGCATACTTAATTTCCTTAACAACAACTGAATATATTCCATTACTCTAAGTTACATTCTTTCATATTCCAACTTATTGCATTTTAAAAGATGATTGCATCTACGATAAATCTCATCTAAACCACTTATGCATTCGATCAACATCGTATTCAAGAAGAACTGCATATAAGAATTTAAAGTTAATTCCATTCATCCACTTATCCATTCTAACATAAGCTATTCGTATATGATAAAGCTGAATACGGGAAACATAAGAGAATACATCACATAACACCATAATGATCTCAGAGTTCACCCCTAAAGGGCTACATCTCTGGGTCTGCTCAACTGCAAGACCCCTCTGATAAATAATAAAGTTAAGAATACAAGAGGTTACACCATTACAATCCAGCCATCAAGGCGAAACATAAACAATATACAAACGACCGCATCGGTCAATATTACATAAATGATCCCTGAAAAGGAAAGGATCCAGCTGAACATAATCAAACTAATACAAAGGTCCATTGGAGCATCCACAAACTGAGTCAACACCACCCAAGGTCTAACATGAAACCGATACTCACAAGGGCAGAGACAAAAGGACGACCCACAAAGGTACTCCTAACAGGACAAAACGACAACACACTAGCAAACGTAGGGACAAGTGTCATCACACAACCTGGTACGGTTACCATGGTAGGTCTTCATAGGTCCCGGCCCCATACATTGGGTTACCCTAGCAACCTAATATGAGCCTCCGGCCCATCCAAGCCTCATGTGGACCCACATATCCTCTCGTGAAGACAAGGATGATGGTTTTCCATTTCAGGCCTTCTCACAGCGTGTCGAGTCTATGATAGCACTCGTCCCATGTGTGAGGCACATTTATCTTACTTAGAGATTACATCCTAATCTACTGATAGGTTATCACTTATTAAACTCACTTTCGACTGGTTACCCAGCAACCACTTTGGGTGCGGCCCCCAATCAAAAGCCACTTTCCATATGACACTAGACTATACTCGGACGAACTCAAACCAAGGAATAGGCAAGGTCAGATGAACGAAGTTCGAAAAGGGAGAAACAACCATCTGGTCAAACATGACTCAAAGATGAACACTTACTGACGGTACTCTAACTAGAGACCCGACCAACAATGGTCAACCACAATCCAACATTCGACACCCACACAAAGGATATGACCAAATACGACACTACCACAAAACAATAGTCAACTCGGAACTCAGGACTGAAACAGGTACCCCAAATCATTCCATACGACAGGGTCCTAACAAACAAAGCACGACTTGCCATTACATAAGCAAAAGCGAATATAGAAATTAAACTTGCATAGGAATATTCAACAGATACAATCTTTCCGAATTGATCTAAACATTAAAAGTCGATCAAGTTTTCTACATGATCTATATTAGATTACAGTTATCTACCTCATCTAGGAATAGGTTGTTCTTGGTTTTCTAACTCTCTAAGGTTCAAAGCATTGAACAGACATATTAAGCCATAATGAGTTCTTAAACCAAATTCATATTAATAAAATTCAGACAACCATTAATCAATTAAATAAGATATTTAATCTCCAATAAAACATCATTGACATACTGGTTCAAACCCACCTCTACAGTTTCATATTTTTCAATCCCAGATGCACTATACGGATCATGGAAATATAAATATAAAAAGGGAATCCAAATGTAGATAATCATTTCCAAAATCCAAATATTACTTCCCTACGCACGTATAGAAGAATCCAAAATTAACTGTTAATTAATGAGTATATTTATCAATCCATGATAAAAAAATATACTCAAGTAATAGCTAAAAGAGCACAATCACCCAGTTAATTATTAGTTAATATATAATTATTAATCTTTATTAATAAAATATATTTTACCAATAATTAATGCATTGCACAAATTTCAATTTAAATATCGATTAGTTTATATATATACATATTAATTTCCATTAATTAATATATATATATATAATAATTAATAATTAATTGAAAACTTTATTAAAAAAAATTTTTAATTCAACAAATTTATTTATTTATTCTTTTTTTTATATAAAAAAAAATCATAAAAAAAACATGAAATACTAATTTTTAAAAACTCCAAGGGTAGACCCACGTGGGGGCCACATGGGCTTCTCCCACGCGGGCCTCCCTTTCCCCATAGGAAGGGCTGGGGAGACCATGATGTCGAGGGCCTTGGCAATACCGTCCCCTCCAAAACCACCATTAACCAATCTCTGCGCAGGGTTAAATTCCGTTTAATATTATATATATATATTTTTTTTTATTTGCTATTAAAAATATCATACACAGCAAGGAAAAACACAGTCTCACAGAGGCTGAAATAAATAAATTTTTTTTTGGTTTTTTATTCTTTCATAAGCAATAGTAAAATACCCAGATCAGGAAAGGGGAAAATTTCTCCAAATCCAACAGCATATTGGCCAAATAAGATTGATCTTCACAAATTTAACATCTAATTTGCCAAACCCCCAACTAAATTTCAATTTTATTATTTTAAATCATTCTTAGCAAACCAGAAATTGATTTGAGAACAAAGAATGAAATCTAGGAGGGATAATTCAAGATCTTATTTCCATTCTACTCTATAAATCAATCAAACCGATTTTTCAATAACAAATTCATTTCTTTCAACCAGAACAGTAAATTCTTTTGGCAACAAGAAAACAATTCAGAATCCTACCTTCATACGCAATCCTGGTAGAGATTTACTGAAGAGCCCAACTTGCAAGCTCAAGAATTCCTCCTCCTTCCAGAATCCCCAAGTTTCATCCCCAAAATCTTTTTCCAACCCCATATTTTCCAAAAATATCCATCCTCTAAATTTCCCAAGAATTTAGGTTATAAGGAAGAGTTGACCAAAATTCCATTTTTGGAATTAAAATTTTTATTTAAAATAATCTTCCCAAAAATAATTCTTTCCTATCTATAACAACAAATTAAACTTGCCTTTCAATTCCAAATTGATTTCCTCATTTAATTCAATTTAACCTTTCTAATTTAAAAAGCCAACAGAATACAATTAAATCTATTGCAATTAAATACAAAACTTTCTTTTTTTAATAGCATATACAAAATGCATTTAATATTCAAAATCAGTCATTTAATCGAACTTACTCCCAATTAAGATAAGCAATCCAATATCAACGATAATCGCATAACGAAATCCTGATTAATTTAGTCCATTAAATTCTAATGCACAAATACATATTTAATCAAAATAATTACTAAGGACTAATTAATCAATTTAACCATACACACCAAGCACGCAAATTGAGAAGGTCAACCAAATAGACGACTCGCAAACCCAAACAAAAAGGGATACCGATGATGACTGACGATGCTCACTTGAGCATGACTAAGGTCAACTAGGGTCCTATGACCAACTAATCCAACTCTAAGGATTAAAGAGGTACACTCAAACCTGCAAATCCAGGTGAAGATGAACCTCGCACTCATGCAGCGTTGTACCTGAAATCTCCTACAACCAAGAGTCATACATGCATATATATATATAAACTTAATGAAAGCGTTAGCCCAACATTAATACCACGAAATAGGAACACTAAACAACTTGCCTACAACTAGTGTGAAAACCACATCAACAGCTATGCGTTAAATCAAACATCTGACTATAACATTATATTAAGATAAACTAACCAAGATTAAACCAAGATTAGAAATTGATTAGGGCAGGGGTACTACATGGGGGCAGCTCAAGACAGCCTAGCTCCACACAATAGGGAGGCCCAAGATTCCTCGACATCTGATCATCATCAAGAAGCACTCAAGTCTTTATCTGTAGACTTCAAACAAAAGATGAAAATCAAAGGTCAAGGCATGGGGGAGTACTCTTTTAAACCCTTGTGTCTATCAAAGTTACCCACGTCACCAAAATCTCATGGGCAACCTTCCACACCAACACATCAAGCAACAAAACCCATCACCAAGTTTGATGGTAAATTTATTCAATTGGACACACTACCCAATGAATCAGAAGAGAAAGACATACTTAGTTGGCTATACAAAGATGAAGAATAATTCAGAGCTGCTACCATAGAAGTGGCCATACCAACACAACAATATGGAAAAGGATTCTAGATCATGCAACATATGGGATACAACGACAAAGGATCTATCGACAAGCATCAAGAAGGCATTATTGAACCTCTACAAATTTCTTCACAATTTACTAAAGATAAAACACGACTAGGATATGAATAAAATGTGCCACCTCGACAAAAGAAAAATAAATATTAAAAACCTCAGTGGAGGGCAAAGAAGAAATATGATGAAAAATCATGGTAAGAAGCATTGCACCGAGCAACAGAAACAACAAGGAAAGAACAAGAACATCAGGAAAAGGAAAAACAACAAGAGGAATTGGCCATTCAAAAGGAAGAATCTTCTTACAAGAAAATACACCATCTGTAGGAACTTGTTCATACAAGCATCAAGCCACCACCCACAAAAATAACTATTCACCACAGAGAGATAGTGTATGAACAAATGTAAAGAGTACAAGAAGGATGTTGGCAAATGCACACTCCAATGAGAAATTGTAGGTGATTTAAGGTATTGTCATTGATGGAAACCTTACAATCATGTGATACTAGCAGGAAGACACAAGCATCGACTCCGACAGACTCTACACCGACATACAGATCACTAGCACCAAAAAGGAAGATTATTGGCACCTTGACCGACATGAATTTTGTGTATATATATTTTTTAATTAATTGTAAAATCTTTTGTAAAGCCAACTTGGTGGATTGTAATATGACTCATATATGTATGAGATCATTGTAGATCATTTAATAGGTGAAGTATGGAAAGATAATAGGAGAACTGATATGCAAATTATTGGATAAGGGTTTATGAATGTAGTAGAGCTTAAACTGGTACTGAATCTAGCATAGTAGATGTTGATCTAAAGCAGTACAAGACATTGGATTTGTATAATCCATTTTTGTAATTCAGTGTGACTTATTTTTTAATTGAGCAGTGAGCTCTAGGCACTTGGCCTTCCTACATGTGCAGGCCTCTATTGTAAGAAGTAATATTCTCTTATTGGCTAGTAAGTGAATATTGTGGGTCACAAATCCCACTGAGGTTTTTCCCACACTGGGTTTCCTCGTTAAAATACTGTGTTATGGTGTGTTTCTTATGCTATGGTTATTATTCTTCTTTGCTGCATTATTTTTGGTTTACCAGTACACAGTTTTGATACACTCTTCATGTTATAAGTTAAGAAAATTGTTATACCAGTTAGATACTGATTCACCCCCCCCTCTTAGTATCTTTGGGAATCCTAACAATTGGTATCAGAGCTTGGTCCTCTATTTTCAAAAGCCTAACAACTTGAGGAAGATCTTGACACCGGTAGAGATGGAAAATTTGAGAAAGCAACTAGAAACAACTCTTTTAGACTATGATGCAAAAAAAGTAAAGAATATCAAACTTGAGGATGATCTGAAGGCTGCACAAGATATCATTTGGGGACTTCAAGAAAATTACACTATAGAAAGAAATAAAAGAAGAGAACTTTGTGAAAAGATGCAGAATGATGAAGATGAAAAGGAAACTCTTAATGATCTAGCGAACAAGCTAAGATAAGAAAACACTACAATGAACAATGAGATGCAAGATATGACTATGAGATTTTGTAAAGAAACTAAAAATTGTAAGAAGAATGAAGAAGACTTAGTTAGAAGATTGAATGATGTTGGAAATGAAAACACAAGACTTAGTCATGAAAATGATATGTTGAAGATAGATTTGATGCATACACAAAATGACAGAACTGAACTCATGAGATAGAAAGGAATCTTGGAAAATGAACTGACTGCTGCAAATCAGCACAAGGAGAAATTCAAGAAAAGTTTAGAAGAACTTGTTGACATGTTGAAGAATCAAAAACCTAATGGTGATGCAAATGGCCTTGGCTTTGAAATTGGTGAAAAATCTGGTACTGCAAACAATCATGATCATAGTAAACCAGTAAGACAACCTAATGCTTAAAAATTCAATGGGAAATGCTTTAACTGTAACAAGTATGGTCACAAAGAAAACCAGTGTAGATTTAGAAATTATCAGAACAATAACACACCCACCGGTCAATGTTCTAAATGCAACAAAGTTGGTCATAATTCTGAAAACTGTAGAATGAATGTAAGATGTTATGTTTGTGGAAGATTTGGACACCTATCTAATCAATGCAGAACACAAACTGGCATAGGATATGGGAAAGCTATTCAGAAAAAACAATGTGACTTGTTATGCTTGTAACAAGATTGGACGTATTGCAAAATTTTGTAGAAGTAAGGCATCACCAACAAATAACAAAGGTCCTAGTTTGAAAGGTAAAGAAAAGGTTGAAGAGGTGAAGAAAGAATTCTCAAAACAATGGATCAGAAAGTCAGATCAGAATGTTGATGGGAATACTCCTCCACTGGCAGAACATAGTATCACTCCACTAGCAGGAGACTCTTCAGCTAACTGAAGGAAAATCCTTTGGGGGTTTAGCAACAAATGAAAAACATGCTATTATTCCCTCAGTTGATGGTAAGAAGTTGAATTACTTCTTTACTGACAGATGAGTTAAGTTGTGACTTAATCAACAAGCATTAAATGTGGTAGTTGGAGAAAATAACATTATAAAGCAAGTGTTTTGGCTCCTTTTTCATTCACCGAGGATTCAAATCTTTGAGAGCGCAAAAAATTCTTGAGCAAAGGCATCCTTAGTGAAGAAGTGAAGCAGTTCATCCAATCACTCATCCCTAAGGCAGATTGAGGTATTTATAATCATGGCATCCTCCTGTTCTCCTAAATTTATTGCAAATCCTACTGTGATTGAGGTTATTAAGCACCCTAGACCTGTATTCAAACTAGTTCCCGAAATTGCAAAGAAAGATGATACCCTAGGTGCATTCTCTAGAATACCCAAGGGAGTAGTCTATGTTGAAGACCCTAGAATGTACACACATTGTCATATAAAGGAATTAGGTGATGATGAGATCAAAAACATCTATAGGACTATGATTTGTGATGAATTTGGAAATGTCAAGCCAAAACTCAAGATAGTAGAAACACTAGGTTTTGTGTATATTCTTAGCATTCCTTTTTTTCCTAAGGATATTATAAGAATTGTGCTAAGCAGAGTCCATGGAGAATTATTTTGGTTGGATTCAATCCATAAGATCACCAAAGAAGTAGTAAAAGCATTAATAGGATTACCTTCCACCGATAGCAGACCAGATAGAACTAAAAGGGTCTCAAATGACACAGTGATAGATCTAACCGATGCAACATTTGACAAAAGGTCTCTAAGGGTAAATGATGTGAAAGACATCAATGTCAGATTTGTGGCTACAAAGCTACACATGCAAATAGGTTGAACTCAGTATCTAGCCTATGTATTAAAAGTCCATATGATATGGTTAACAACAATGCTAGAATAGATGTGTGTGAATGGCTCAAAGATGAATTAATATACAATCTAAAGAAGATGAAGGGAGATAAGAAAGGAACCTTTAGATTTGGAAATTTACTTGTATTTTAGTGTTGTATATTACTAAACAAGTACCCAGTATTGGTAAGAAAGATTTTGGCTTTCATATATCGGTAGGAAAGCAACTATTGGATGTATTAAACAACATGGGAGATAACAAGGAGGAAAACTTAAATGAACATTTTCAAGCACTGAAAGCTTGAATGAAGACTAGAATAAGGCTATCACAAGAAATTGTAGATAAATATCAGAAGGAAATATGCTTTGTAATTAAAAAGGATGAAATCTAGATGGAGGCAGATGTCCCTAGGACTATCTGGGTAACTGAACTATGAAATAGATGATAATATCATAGAAACTTATGCAAAAGCCCTCCTTGAAGCACCGAAGGAACCACTGAGAAAGTCTTTGGAAATGCAAAAACAATTGAAAGTGGAATTCAATCAAGAAAAAGGGTTAAGAAAGTTGAAGAAATAGTAAGGAAAGGAACCCAACAGGCAAAGGCAATTAAGGAAGATGTTTTGAAACAAATTGATATCAAGGAAAGTGAGTTGGAAGGACTTCAATCGGAAGCTCATCTTTCACCGGTTGGAACTTCCTCTGAGAGTGATATACCAGCAATATTCAAAAGGGTAGAAAGAAAAAGAAAACCCTCACCGACACCCTCACCTACACCCAGGAAAACAAGACAAAAGCAATAGGCAGTTAGGCCTCATGTTAAGAAAATGACTCCAATGAAGAAAAAGGTAAAAAAAAACATTGCTCCACTAGATAAGCTCCTTAACAAAATAACACAGGATGGAAAGTTGAAGAACATTAGAAAACTATACAATACACTTTCAACTTGATGGAAATTGTTGATGAAATACCCACTGATCTTTACAGAAGACTTGAAGCTACAAGGGTAGCTATTGTTGAGCTAGATAATAAAATAAAAATTGGAAAATTACTTGCAGTGCATCCAGTTAACTCACCAGAAGAAATTGATCAATTAATTAGTGAGGCCAACCAGACTGTATTCTCAACCAGTCACCGACATGTAGCACTGATGGCAAGGAGAGTGAATGAAATTTTAGAAGAAACAACAGATGGATGGGACATATTCTTTGTTAAAAAAGAAGAACATGAAGAACTCAAAAGACCCAAGACTATCAGAGTATATTAAAAAGATAGGAATAAGGGGAAAGGTAGGGTAGGAGGTCCTCCAAACCTTAAGATAACTAACAACTTACCCCCACCTCCTTTTGATACTCCACCGGTAGAAACAGTGGACACACAACCCACTACTAAGAGTATGGAGACTCCTCTAGAGGATACAAATCCTGAGTCTAAAGTTTTGTATACTATGAATATTGGCACACAAGAGGTGAACATTGTGGTAGATAAAGAGACCACTAAAGATAAGAAGAAAGATGTGACCACTGAGTCATCGGCTGTAGATGTTAAGATTAGAGTCAATGATACTATAAATATAAACATAGAAAAACCTACTCAGATAGAGCAATCGACAAAGGACACCACTGGTAAACCATTAGAAAAACTAGTAGATAAAATTGAAAAACCATCAAGAGAACCAGCAATGGACAGTGTAGAGGTACAAACTGAGAAATTGGAAGTGCATACAAAGACTACATCTGAGAAATCGATAGTTGAGACCTCAGAAAAACCTTCTGAGATAGAAGGAGAAATTGGAATAGAAACAGGTTGAGACACAGGTTCAAACCAAGATAGTGCCACCGGCAAAAACTAAAAAGCCTAAACCTTTGCTAATAGAAATGCAAACACAGACTAACCTACCAGAGGTCAAAACAAGCAAGGTTATTACTACAACTGACAACATGTATATTGTGAAAATAGCTGGGTAGACATTCGGTACTTCAATAACTAAATACTGGCCTACAAATATGATTGAGGTCCTACTAGATTCAATAAAGAAAATCACAGAGTGTAATTCACAAGCCTATAAGGCTATTGATGACACAATTCCTATTCTTAGATTGATAGCACCAAAGTGCATTGTAGACAATAAAGATTCTTTAGGACAACTAGACACATTGTCTAAATTGATCACTGGCAAAATTTTGACACTTGATCAAATCAATGAAGACACATTCAAAGAGAGAATGATTAAGGAGAAAGATAAATTATTTGAGGAAATAGTGAAGAAGATCAAGGAGAAAATGGACACTTTATTACCGGAACTAGGAGAGACAATTTGAGATTTCAAGAAATTGTATAGAGATACTTGTAAAACAAATATTCTGACAGAAGACCTAGACAAGGAAATGAGCAAAGCACAAGATGAGATTAATAGTATTGCTGACAATCTGATAGGCACATCAGATTCTTTTTTGGAGATAGAAAAGAAAATTGCAGATCTTGAAGAGAAAATAGAGAAGTTAGAAAAGGATAACGAGAGAATAAAGGATAAGGCAAAGAGCTTAAAATGTAAACTTGGTCCTAAACTAGATTACCTCATTTATTTGAGAAAAGAAATTTTTGATGCTCTGGTTCCTAGACTTAAGACATCGGAAGAGAAAATGCACATACTCACTGGTATAGTTCAGAGAACACAAGAGGCATAATAGGATAGCAAAAGATTCACCAATAGTTTAAATTTGGTTTTGGTAGATATTTTCCAGATTGTAACCCACCAGTTACAAGAATCTAGGCAGGAAACACACTCCATTGACAGTGAATGAAAACCTTTGTCATTGATGTCAAAGGGGGAGTAATGGAGATGAGAAAAATGATCAGAAGAAAGGACATCATCTGCTCAAGGGGAGTAATCAATTTTGAAACAACAATTTTTGAGCATATAGTTTTGGTAAGACAATTTTGGCAAACCATTGTTTTTGGATATACGTTTTTGGATTTTTCTCATGAGTGTTGCCATCAATGCCAAAGGGGGAGATTGTTGGAAAATGCACACTCCAATGAGAAATTGTAGGTGATTGAAGGTATTGTCATTCATGGCAACCTTAAAATCACGTGATATTGGTAGGCAGACATAGGCATCGTCTCCGACAGACTCTACACCGACATATAGATCACCAGCACCAAAAAAGAAGATTACCGACACCCTGGCTGACAAGAATTTTGTGCATATATATTTTGTAATTAATTGTAAAATCTTTTGTAAAGCTGACTTGGTGGATTTTAATATGACTCATATATGTATGAGATCATTGTAGATCATTTAATAGGTGAATTATGGAAAGATAATAGAAGACCTAATATGTGAATTATTGGATAAGGGTTTATGTATGTAGAAGAGCTTAAACTGGTACTGAATCTAGAATAGAAGATGCTGATCTGAAGTAGTACAAGACATTGGATTTGTATAATCCATTTTTGTAAGTCAGTGTGACTTCTTTTGTAATTGAGCAATGAGCTCTAGGTACTTGGCCTTCCTGCATGTGTAGGCCTCTATTGTAAGAAGTAATATTCTCTTATTGGCCAGTAAGTGAATATTGTGGGTTACAAATCCCATCGAGGTTTTTCCCACACTGGGTTTCCTCATTAAAATACTGTGTTATGGTGTGTTTCTTACGTTGTGGTTATTATTATTCTTTGCTACATTGTTTTTGGTTTATAGGTACACCGTTTTGATATGCTCTTCATGTTATAAGTTAAGAAAATTGTTATACCCCCCTCTTAGTATCTTTGGGAATCCTAACAAAGGATCTGATATTGAATCCGAACAAACTACAAAAATAGTATCAATTAGCAGGAATTTGTTCTCACCATATAACATACCTGTTAGAAGCAGCGAATTGATTTGGGATAATGATTTTGAAATTGATTCTAATGATTATGAATGGGGTAGTTGTTTAGATATTACAGAGGACATTGAGATAGATACTTGTTGGTAAACAGATTGTCCCTTTCAAGAAATTTATTTACTCTCTGAACAAAGATGTAACTCTTGTAAGCCCGGTTATGAAAGTAAACAAATTACCAACAGTTGGATGAATTTATTAAAATTCAACCTTTGCATTAGAGGGAAGCTCCTCGTATGATTTGCAATGAATGTAATACACAAATGAAATGTTGACACTTTTTACCAGAAAGTGTAGAAAGGCTTTAGCATTCATCCATCAACACAAAATAATGCTTTCAAATTGAAACAAAGAAAATATTCTAAAGATTCAATTGAGTTCATAGACTCTTATTTACACACATGTTCACCTAATAAATTCAAAGCATAACAAATGCATTGTTGTATTGGTGTCTAATCGATTCTCTCTCATGCCTCATAGGACAAGGGGGATTAGCACAACTTAATCCACAATGAATCTGTTAACAAGTAATGGCAACCATGAATCCTGAAAAACATAGAGATAACTAATCATAAAATGATATCATGCCCATAGCAATTTTCTCAAGAAAGATTACTAATGTTCAAACACACAGATTCAAAGACTGCATATCATAGCACTTTATTGATAATCAATCATTCTATTTTCAAACAATTCATAGGAAAACCAAAATATTATCTGCTACTCAAAATTTTATAGTTTTTTGGACCTCCACAAAGACAAGATTTCTAGCTTAAGTAGCCTCAAGGCTCATAGTTTTTACATAACAAAATTACACTTTAGTTTAACCAAAAGTTAATGAAATCATTTACTATAACAAGAAAGAAAACTAAAACAACAACCACTGTGAGGCTGAGACCTCATTCTTGGATTGACTATACTTCCACAGTGGTAGAGGAGGTTATGGATCTGTCTTGCTTTGCCACAAAGCCATGCCATTCCAAGTGTGCCGTCGAGAAGATCAAGATTACCTAAAAAATAAGGAAGACCAATGTGTTGAATCCTTTGCTTCCACACCTCCTTATCCATGTTCAGTTGTGCCACTTTTGCCTTGTGTACCTCCAAATGATTAGAATAGACTATGAGCATCAATTCGATTCTATCCACCTTTGAGAAGTCATTCGTGGTCAAAGATTTCATCATCTAAATGAATTTTATTCTTTCCTGAAAGACCTTGGTCATATCTATGGCTGCCTCAATTGTCTTGGCATCATCTTTCATTAGTTGGATGTCAATGCACTTGAGATCCTTCTGCATTGTATCGATCTAGTCTATCAATCCTCTAAGCAATTTGGTGGACTCTTCATGACCTTGTTTGACGATTGAGTTATGCAACTCCACATTCTTCCTTGATACATACAATACATTATCATCCAGATTTTCTACTGGTTTTTCAGCCAAGAACTTCATCACCCCATGTTTTTTTATATCATTCATTTGCGTAAGGACCACCAACCATTTGATCATTTCTTTCTCCCAAGCCACCATTTACAGCTCTAATTCCTTGTTCACATTTTCGGCATCTTTATAAACCTTCACTAGATTGATGATATAATCATATCCCTGTTGCATTATAAGATCCAACAATTTATTGAACATTTCTATAACTATTTTGTTCCTTTGAACCTGGTCCATCATCTTCTAATTGGCTAGAGATTTGGGATCAAATGATACCAGTATATATGAAAAAGGTTGGGGGTTCGGATTATGGATGGCATTGATATACTCAGCCATCTAAGTAACAACTTGTTTCAATTCCCTTTTCTCTTTTTCATCCTGTCATGTTCTTGAAATTATCCTTTTTGTGAATGATTCCAAATTCTTAACATCCATGACACATAAAGCAATTCCCAAATCTATCTTTTCACCTGTAAAATACTCCTCAGTAGCTTTGTCTACATCTTTCCCTAGAATGGGTTTGGCTATCTCGACCATCCAATGACCTATTGCTTCATCTACTTCAAGCATTGTCTGTGTCTTGAGTTTCTTCATCTTTGATGCCTTTCCCAAACATATACTGACCATGTCTTCCATAGGGATTTTAATTGGTACTACACTCCATTTCTTTCCAATGGTAGCTTCCAACCATCATGGTGTGTTTGCAGGCTCTTTAGGCAAAGGAGTTGTCTGTATATCAAGTGAAGTGACAATGACCAAGGTGTTCATGGGGTCCTGCCAGCTTTCCACTTCTTTGCTCGTGTCCATTTCCTACATCACAGGTTCATCCAGATCCTGTTGATCCATTGTTTTGTGTATCTCTTCACTAAGGTCTAGGTTTACAACAACTTGTTTCAAAATGGGCTCCCTACTCTTCTTCTTACTCCTGGACCGAGTTACTCAAGCAGCTGTGAAACATGATCGTGACTTCTTTGATTTCTTATGTTGGATTTTCTCAACAATAGGCCTTGAAACTCCTGCAACATTTACAATTTCATTGGTGGAAGAAATGGGAGACTGAGTCACAATGTGTGAATCAATTCTTAGTTCATGTGAGGACATGTGAGATCCCTCCTTAAACTTTTGGTTTCTCAACCATTTTTCTGTTCTTCTCACAACATTGAAGGTTCTAGTTTGAATACTGTCATCCTCCTTTTTATTCCAATCAATTTCTGGAATTGGTTTTCCTTAAACCTCTATTTCAAACTCAGGATCTAGGACATCTTCCACTATATCTTTTGATACTCCAGATATATTGATTGGAAGCATCATGGTAATTATTTCTTGCAAAGTTAACCTTGACCACAGTCTTTTCCTTACCTCATATTCATCACTGCAATTCTCCTAGTAATCCTCCAACTGAGGCTCATGAAAAAAATACTCATCCACATTTAGGTTTTCAATGGCATAACCTCTACTGTCAAACTTTCATCTTGCCACATATGGCTGTAGGTTCATCCTCTTGAATTCTAATTCCAAGTCTAGAGTGCTAGATATATATTTGCAGCTATAGTATCTGAGTTCAACAAGGAATACAACTCAAGACTCTCCCTTTGTCCCCAATCTCTTATCAACATGAGCTAGCTACCTACTCACCTCTATAACTACATAGCTATCAAAGGCATACCTAGGCAGCTTGAATGGTTGACCCTCAAAACCACCTACCTGTAGGTAAGTAAACCTACGAAATTGAATAAAGAAGCTACCATATATGCTTATGAACTCCATTTCTTCAACATAAATTCTCCTATTCACATCTCCCTAGAGCTCAAAAGAATTTTTTCCCATGAAGACTCCATTCCATCTATCAATTTTCTCAGCATGTCTCTAATGTTGTAATAGGGGATAATAATTATACACCCTCATCCCATCTACCCAAGGTTCACTTAGAAAACTAGGCCAATCCCTTGTACAAGATAGTATGTAGAAAAGATAAGAAGAAATATAAAAACCTAATATTCCCACAAAATTACTCAACCCTTCATGAAGTCTTTCTGCAATTACCTGAGACCAATCAAGACACCTATCACCAGATAACAACACCTGGATGAAAAAGTACATCCAATCTTCCCAATAGAAAGAATGTGAGTTTCCCTTCACCCTTTTCAGAAGTATCACAATATCCCACACTTATGTGATGAAATGCTCTCTATTCAGGGGCTTTGACAACCATGACCCTCCTTTTTGAACTTTTAGGAGCCAACTCCTAGCAATCACACTCTTGTACTTACTCTTCTTTTCTGAGAAATAGGCATACGAGTTCCCAATGGTCCAGTCCTCGTATTCCTCCTTGTGCGGAATTCCCATTGCTATCATTACTATTTCTCTATTGATACTGACTAGCAGGTCACCATTACTAGTTTTGATGCATCTGTTCTTTGTATCATACTTATTCATGCAAGCCATCACCAAATCCGGACATGTTGCGACAAGTGGAAATGCAGCAGCTTCAACAAGACTGCTTTTCACTATTTTCTCTCATCTCCATGCCACTTGCCCCTTTGTTGGCATATGGTTGGAGATTTTTTGCCACATGTCTCCTTAAGAATGACAAGTGTCCATTTCCTCAACCTCCTTCCAAATTCTTCAATCATGACCATCAATTTATCCAGACTAAATTTGCACCATTGATTCTTGCCACCTTACCTCTGGTCATGAAAATCTCATAAATACCTCCTCTTTTGGCTATGAGAGGGACCCTTGATCATTTTTATCAATATTCTACCAATGTTACATTAGTATTTTCTTAGCAATTAAAGCATTAGCATCATAATCATAGTGTAGTGTCATTGTAATTAAATGGATTTCATAGTAGTTTCAATCATCATAATGTAGGATTCACATTTAGAATAGATCTTGCATAATTTGTATATCAATTCCTATCTCTTAGGTTGTCACTTTTCTCAAATCATCCAATTGAGAGCCACCAAATGAACTGACAAAGTCCTCAAGACTAGGGAGTGATGAGACAACATTGGGGAGTATTTTAAATTGTTTCTTTTCATTTTCCTCATTTTAATGTTTCATTGTGTATATGTGTTGAATATTTATTAATGGACTAACCACTATATTTTTGCACATCTATCATTTATTTCATGCTTATTATGCCTATCATATTTAGAGTACCTTTTCGGACATCTAGAAGTAAAATGTACTATCTTATTACAATAGAAACATTTCAAAGGCAATTTTCCATCATACTTACTAGCTCCCTTAGGTAATCTTTGGGCAATCAGGGATTCAAGCTCTTCTAATTCTCTTTCCTACTCAACCATTTCTCTTCTTTATTTCTCATATCAATACAGTCTTCTAGAACTTTCTCCTAGATCATATCTTTGTCTTTCAGATATAGATGCTTTGAATGCAGGCTTAGTCTTTCCATGTGATTCACCAAACTCACTCAACTCAAATGCAACAATCTTCCCAACTAGTATATCTCTAGTTATGGTAGTCACACTCTACATCTCATCAATAGCTACGTTATGTTTGTAAGCATCTGATAAAGATCTCAACACTTTAGTAACAATTTCATCTTCTACAAGAGTTCCACCAATACATCTGATATTCATGACAAGTTTATTTACCTTACCCATAAAGATATGATTGTTTTCATCATCACTCATCCTTAATTTTTCATATTTCCCTTTTAGGTTCTGCAACTTAGCAACTTTTACATGTTTATCTCCTTCATGCAAGGTTTCAAGCTTCTCCCAAATCTGATGTACAGTCTCCAATTCCATCACATTGGTCATCTCAGAATTAGTCAATGCACTTAGTAAGGCTTCCTTCAATCTAATGTTATTCTCTGCTTGTTTGATCTCATCAGGAGTAACTGGACCACTCTGAGGAATAGTGGAAGAATTCTTTATAATCTTCCAGTAATATTCTCCCAGACATCTCAAATACACTTCCATCTGACTTTCTATATGGTGTAGTTAGTTCCATCAAACCTCGCACTCTCTTTGTTAAAGATGATGCTCCCACTTCCTATTTCCATCTTGAATCTCTTCAAGTGGTAAAGCTTCTTCTAGAGGATCTATCTCTGATACCAGTTGTTAGCAACAACTAGGAGAGACAAGTGAGAGGGGGAGTGAATCAGTTGTCACCGGTAAACCAAAACTTAATCACAAGAATAGATCTACACAACTACAACAATAAGAAAGATGAACACAATAATAGCATAACAGAACACCAAGATTTTGACATGGAAAACCAGGTTAAGGTAAAAACCATGGTGGGACCCTACCCACAATGAAATGATACTCTATAGTAGTATGTGAAATAATTACAATGGGGAATGCACGTCCATTTAGGCTCACTACCTAGAGCTCATTGCTCAAAATGATATATTCCCTAAAGGATACAACCCTCACAGAAGGATCACTATGTTACAAGGAAGTACCACTGACTTATAAAATGAGTGGACAATAATCCAAATTACATGAACTAAAGAAATAGTATCTAAAAGGGCTTGATTATAGCTTTAGTTAAACACAATAGTCTGCAACACTTCAAAGTCTGCTCAAACTCAACATCAAAAGATAGAATTGTAGGTTACACAAACAACTTCTCTGATAATGAAAAGACACCACTAATACATGAAATACATGAATAATGCATCTATATATACTAGTTACTAAAGATCATCAATCCTAGAGTAAGGTCGGCTCAACCAAAAGACCAAATAAGAAGAATCTCAACACCCGATACAAAGATCAACTACCGAATCAATATTATGACACAAATGGAATAACATGGACCCAAATCAAATGAAAAAACATGCTAAACCACCAAAAATATATCCAAGATCAACCACAACACATTAGACCATAAAAAAAGGTCTGATATAGCATGAACTATTAGAATCCAAGAACACTGAGAGGGGGGGATGAATCAGTGTTATGCCAGAATGTTCAAATTTAACCTTATTATAACGTGCATTAACCAACTGGTAAACTGATACATATATAATTTAAATAAGTAAAGAAATAAATAAGCCAATCGCACAAATGAATGCCATAACATAGAGAATTATACGTGGAAAACCTCAAAGAGGAAAAACCACGGTAGGATTTATGCCCCATAATATCAATCCTCTAGCCATATGAAAAGATATTACATAATATGGGGGTGTGCACATGAACGATGGATTACAACTTGGAGTACACTTCTCAACACAAAGGATTCTCACTGACTATAGTCACTTTGAATAAGAAGACATAAAACTGAACTCATTTAATGCATCTGCTATGCTTGATTGAGTACTGGTTCAAGCTCTAACTATTCTGGTGCTGAAACCCTAAACCCTTACCAGAATAACCTCTTACATGAATGTCCTCACATACATGATCTTCTCATTATCAATATTCCTCACATTACAATTATCTCTCTCATATCTCTCATATTTCACATATCACAAAATGATCTAATAAACTGACCTATATACCCTTACAATCTTTCACGACTTATGTCAGCTTACTAGATAATTACAAAAAGAATATACATGTTAGCTCAATACATATATATATAAATATCAAAATAAATTGTCGATTGTCAGATCTCCCAAATGATGTCATCCTCCTATACTGGTATCCTATTATAAGACATGTTGGCCTGCAATGTTGGTACCCATAGAATCCTTCCTACCAATGAAGATACCTATTATTGCGGGTGTGGGTGCGGGTGCCGATGAAGTGTCTGTTGGTGAAAAACCAAACCAAGGAATGAAAGATGGAACATGTTACCATCAATGACAATATATGAAACAAATCAAATGAGTGTCAATTACCAACAATCTCCCCCTTTGGCATTGATGGCAACACTCATGTGAAAAATGATAATGATTTCCATCTACTGGTTTCACCCTCACACTACTTCCCCTAAGATGAATATCCATCTATGATCATGATCTATACAAAATACTACATATCTCCCGATGTCAAGAATATATTTCTCACCTATACCTCCCACTTTGACATCAATGCCAAAAAGTATCAAAAATTGGGATGAAGAATGAAAGTCTATACAAAGAATGTGTCCCAAAACACCTTACCAGAGTTGAATATACTTGAAAATTTCTGAATAGAATTTCTCCAAAATCTCTAGATAGGTGTCCCAACCTGATTTGAATATGTTGGAAATAGATACAAGTACATTAAGAATGTGAGCATAGGACTCTTTCTCCTTAAGCTCTATTGGTGTGGGTTTACCAACCATATCAATGCATTCCTTCTTATGTACACTCAATGAGTCTAATTTGGGACTAACCAATCCTTAGAGCCCTCTAGCTCTCCTTATGATTTTGTCTTTTTCCCTTTCAAGAGCTGAAACTTGCACTTTCAATACCAAAATTTGTCCATCAATAGATGTAGTCAAACAATTTGAGCCATAAAAATAATTGACTATACCTACAATTTTATTGTGTGAATCCTTAATACCTTTATCTATATCTATTGTATGAAATCTTGTGTTACAACATACTTTGTAAATATTAGTAAATTTCCTTAAACCATTTTCAATTAACTTCAATTTATTAGTAATCTCTTTCTTCTCTGATGCAATCATCTAATCAAAAGTATCTCTCTTGGCTTGTGTGAATATCTCCAATGCTTGTCAGTTAGATATCTATTGTAAAGATTGAGTGTCCTTAGAAATGTGCTCAGTGATTATTTTGAGCTTGCTAGATGGGCTTTCTCCTTTGTCAAAGTACCACTCTGGGACAACTCTATGCAAAATTGGGATTGGCTGATCAATAATTCCTTTGTCCATAGATCCTTCCTTCATCATCTTCTATGCAACCATCATCATAAGCTCAATAGAACTCATCTCAGTTATGCTCTTCTCCTCTCCCTGTGAGGTGTCAATTGACAATAATGATGTGCTTGCTACTGATTCTATTGTTCTCCATTTTGACACCTTTTGTTTCTTCTCTTTAAAAGTGAAAATTACTACCTCTGTGCTACAATGGAAGATAACAACAAAAGTTAGAAATAAAGACAAGAATATGTGGTTCCAGAATTAGGACACCTCCTACACTTTAAGCTTATAAAGGCTTGGGCAAGTGAACCCTTTTAAAGACTATTCTCTCACAAAAATAGTAAATGGTTTGCAAAAACCCAGTGTAAATTCCTACAAACTTTCCTTACTGACCAGTACAAATAACCTTAATGGAAAATTGATTTGACTTTTTAAAAGAGGATCACGAAATGAAACAAAAACCAACAGATAAACTAGTGCCTTATCTAGGCAATAGAGTCATCTACAATAGACTACAACCTGACAAGAGAAACTAATACACAAATCACAAATTCTTGATCTATCAACTATGAATATGCCTGACATATATAGAGTCCTAATCTGCACTAGACTTCATCATCCAATCCACACCAAGAGTACTGATCTTAATGACTTTGTTCAAAGTATTTAATATTTTTATCCTTAAGAAAAAGACTCAAAACAACTTCATTAGATGCCTAACAAATCATTCAAATGAGCAATCCTTGATTACTTAAATGAAATAAACACCAACACAGTGACATAGAGACAATACAAGTCTGAGTTTAAATTCTCTGGACTGTATATTTCATTCCTCTATCAGAAGGTTACAAGTACTTCATATTTGACTTAGAAATTGCTAAGACAGAAGCCTGTATTAAATTTTGCTAGAGTTTAGCCACACAAATTGTCTCCCTTTTCTAGGTAGCCTTGGTATCCTTTTATAGAAATCAAGATGCAACAAACTTTGGGTTACCTAGAAGAAAAATCTTACCCTAATAGTTGTTTATTGTAAAAGTTATATTTTTGCACCATTGTAGTTGAGGGAGAAATCTAACATTCCTTCTGGGATGCATGCATCATTAATTCACTGGGCATTCACTTGGAAGATGGCTAAAAGGGCAGACTCCTATTACCCAAAATTAGCTGCAACAACTGAGAGTTTCATAATATCGGTGGATCATCTTGTGCCAGAGCATTGATGAGTTCTTATCATAAAAGACACAAAGTCGCACACCATTATGTTCTTCGCATATCTCCCTGTAGATCTCCTAGGTACCTCTCACCAACCCATTTTCATCTTGAAGCAATGTCATATGCAACTTGCATAGCTTTGCCAATATTTCTTTTGAATATTTAAAATTTCTTTGGTGCCAACAGATCAGGAGGCCTTCTCTTTGAGTACTTTTCCTTTAGTCACCAAGTTGCCACCTTTAAAGTTTAGATGAGTTTCCATAGTGGTATATCGATAGCCATCCGATCATGGGAAACTAACATACCTTTTAACTTCCCTGAGTAATCTGCTTAGAAATAGGCCCCACCACCTAGCATCGGGTTGTTAAAAACTTAACTGCTACTGCACTTGGCCTATAGAAAATCCAATCTTTCTGACTGAAGAATAAACCCTAAGATCCCAAGGCCACTACCCCAAAAATACTTTCTATGGGTTTCATTTGACTACGAAATCAGATTCCTTGGATCGAGAGCCATCCACTGATATTTGAAAAATCCATATTTGGGCAAAAATTAACCCTCATAGATACTAGCCAAATGTCACCACCTGGTTCACTTGTGAGTCCCTCTGGACTCCACCTATCTTGCCACTCATCAATCACAAAGTCATGGCCATTAACATCTGAGCACCTCCATCTTGCGGTATGGCGATAACCATAGATCTTCTTTGAATGTTCTTGTTCTTTATTTTCTTTGGACTTCTCTTCCTACGGGTCCCACCACTTAGTCGCCAAGTTGTGGCTATTAGCTATCATGTAACTTCATGTTGTGACTTGGTGAGAACCATTGATTATCCTTGGATCACTATTGATCTTCCCTAATTTGTCTAGCTTTTACCTCACCTGGGTGGCTCCCTCTATCACTTTCTTTTCTGGCAGGCCCAACACATGGCACATCTTGATTTGCCTTTGGATCCATCTACCTGCCACCTTGGAATTGCCACTAGACTTGGGGCCGCTGTGATTCTTCTTATACTCCTATTACGTGGCATTTCTTGACTTGCCCTGAGCCCACCTGGACTACCACCTCAACCACCACTTGGTCAGTCGCTATGTCGCATGTGATAATCATTGGCCACTTTCACATGGTGGTATAGCAACGGTCGTAGATCTTCCCTCAAACTGTGCGATCCTTAACTCCTGGGCTGCTTTCCTTTTAGTGCACGTTCTTTGTTTCCAAGTCTCATGGGATACCTGGTGAGCACCTTTGGATCATCTCACCCAACCATTGATCTTCCTAAACCCACTCAACCTTTAGCTTCTTTGAATGGCTCTCACCTATGCCCCGGTGTCACCACTTGGCATCTCTGGATTAGCTCTTAGATCTTCCTAGAGTCCACCTATCTAGTCAGGCTTGCCACTTTCTTTGGTTTGTTTGGCATCATCCTTTTGGCCAAATTTCTTCTTTGGCTATCCATTTTTGTGTCTCATCAAAACCATAGTTTCATCGATGCCTTCACTTTTAGATGAAACCGGTTGAAATTTATTTGATGTGCCCTCTATCGATGGAACTGAGCATTCGAAAAACTACTCTCATGTCTTATAGACACCATAGTTTCATCAAAACCCTTCATTTTGATGAAACTAATGCCTTCAGTGAGTCCCTTCAATGATCCATCGAAGCCATGGTCTGCTCGATATACACCTTGATGATATGCCACCTGTCTGCCATGTGGCACCCTTTGATTGACTTTGGAGTTTACAATTGGGTGCCACCTATCACAAGGGTATTCAATCTGAGCTCTCCACTCTAACACCCTAGCATGACCTCCACTAACCATTGGAATGAATCGCTTGCCTTAACTACTTGTACTAACTACTGGCCATGGTTCACTACTTGTGGTTTGTTGCCAAGTCACAGGTGATATCTGGTGAGCATTTACATCACGACATAGCGACAACCCTTGGATCCATTTTGATCACTGTTGATCTTTGTTGATCTACTTGACCCTTAGCCCCTCTCTGTGGCTACATCCTATGCCATGGTTCTGCCATGTCACCACTAGACCTTCCACCTTATCAACTATGAGTCACCAGATGGCACTTCATGAATTGCTCAGTGCTTACCTCGGCGCTACCTGGCCTGCTCGTTCATCAGTTGCCAAGTCACAGCTGTTAACAGTCAAGAACTTTCATCATCTGATATAGTGATCATCATCTGATCTTCTACAACCTACCCACTATTTAATTTCTCCTTTAGATGCAATATTTCAGGTGCTTTGATATGCACATAAGGGGCCCACCACTTCTGAGCTACCACTTGCCAAAAGCTCGTAAGCTTTGACACTTAGGATGTATGGGCATTTGCCTGTAAACTACAAAAATGTTCCTCCCTGCAACCAATGTGGGATAAAAGGTCTGCCTTAGCCCTTTCCATCAGGTCATTAGGATCTCTCCAAACATGCAAACTCAATGGATGATGCCATCTTTCCACATTCTGCAATTCTTTGTACTATCCATCGGGTCATCGGGATAACTTCTAAACTTAATTTTTGATGGCTGATGTCACCACTGTATTACCTCCTCTACTTGCACCATGTCATTAGGTCCCACCAATTAGTCATCATGTCATGGTTGTTAACCATCGAGCACTTTTGGGTTGTGGTATAGTGACAACCGCAAGATCAACAAGAACTTGCTCAATCTTTAGGAAGCCTGACAGAGACATAGGAAAAGACACAGGACTTAGGAAAAATTAAAAACTTATCAGAATCTGCCCAGGCCTAGACTTAAAAGGGGGCCCCTTTTGATGACACACAAACCCTTCCACTTAAGTGAAAAAATAACGAGCAAAGACTTTGGATAAAAAGAAAAGGACATATTGAACCATGAACCTTGAACCGATTTGCAAATGGTTCAAAACAGACATAGCACATTCCCACTTACTTATTTAAAGAACATTATAAAGCCATGATACATGCAAGAGAAGCAATTGAACCTTGAATCTTGAACCAAAAAGGTTCAAGGGTTCAAGTTCAAAGAAAATTACAAAAATGCACTTTCCTTACCATAAAACAAAGCCATGAAGAGAAATCCATAAAGCAAGGCTTCATTGGGTCAACAAATTTAGCATGATTTTTACGAGTCCCAACAGTTTCCCTTTCAGATTCCTCTCCCTTCTCTAATCATTTATTAACTTTAATAACTTCCTTTTCTACACCAGTGGCTTCACCACTTGGTGCAGTATCAGTTACTATCAGTTCCTCCTTATGAATTGTATCCTCACCATGTACATTCTAATTTGGAGGACTATTGTCATCAGCATTTATAACCTGTACACTCTATGAATCTGTTGGTATATCCACATTTGCTAGTATCACCTTTGTGTCCTATACATTAGATTCTACTGGGGGCTCTACATCTAATGCCTTATTATCTTTCAAAATTGTAGATGATGTACCTACTATAACTTTTCCTTTCCCTTCAACTGGGATGTTTGTAGTATCGATTTTAGCTTTTGGTGAAGTCTAGAAATGAGGTTTGTCATTAAAGAATTGAACCCATGCCTTGTGGGTCTCACTAATTATTTCATTAACCCTATATAACATAAAACTAACTATTATGTGCTTGTTGGCATTTGCATGAAGATTTCACTAATGATATGTTATGTTGTTATTGATGTCAATTGATCGGTAATGATATTGTTGTAATAATGTTTTGTAATAGGTAGGAAGAGATAGTGAAGGAAATTGTAACCAGTAGGTAAGTTTGTGGAATGAACCAGTAAACCCTACCTGTTGATTTGATAAACCCTAACCGATTAAGTTTGATGAATTGGTTATATTGGTTTATGATTTGATGATGAGTGGTAATGATTATGATACGTATGCTTATTGTATGAAGAGATTTTCAAAGTGATTTTGGCACATGTAACGGTTTTTGTCTAGGGAATGAGAAAGTATATTGCATGTGATGTAAAGTGCATGATGAGTTACTAAGTTCGACGAAGCATTCATCAAGGAGTGGTCGAGGGTTTCTTGATTGATGTGCAAAGATTTCTATGCAATCCAACGGTCATACTTGAACTGAATTGTTTGTATTATCCATTAGTGAATTATGTTTTTATTGTGTTACCGACCTAATTTATTTGTTTATAAGGTTGATGAATTGTTTAGTTTCAAAGTTGGGAAAGTTTTAGTTGAGTGTCTGGTTGTTGAACTAGATGATGTAACTACAGTTTGAGTAAAGATGGATAGGAGCATGCAAAGGATCTGAACAAGCAAGTGTAGTGCTATCCAAACAGATCAACAAACTCCTATTGTTTTCTAACAATTATAGAAAATTGAAATCCCCTATAGAAAATTGAAATCCCCTAACCAGGTAAGCTCTAACAAACTTGGTGGTATTCAAATCCTCTAACCAGGTGATCCATTAGCTTGGATTTCAAATCCTCTACCAAGGTTACTCCTTACAGGGTATTGCTTCTAACAAGGCATTATAGTCAATCCCTTAACCGAGTGGTCCCTAATAGGATCTGTTCTTAACATGACTTTTGTATAACTTTAACAGGTTATGCTCCTAACAAGGCAAACTTTAGAAGAGTTCAAATTTTTATCTTGTGAGTCTCATGTCACTGTGGTTTTTCCCATTTGGGTTTCCCTATCAAAAATATTGTGTCAAGCGGTGAATGTTTTTGTGGTTATGTTATTTGATGGACTTGAAAATCATTGAGAAGGGGGGTGAATTAGTGACACCAAAAATAAAACTACTTCAAACACTAACTAGTAGATGAACTTAACAAAGCTTTTAAACACAATGCATGCAACCCAAAACGATATAACAACATCCACAAAAAGTAAAGCATCCACCATAGCACAAGTGTTTGTATGTGGAAAACCCAAATAGGTAAAAACCACAGTGAGATGGAACTCACAAGTTAACTATCTACAGTAATAGATAACTGACTAGTTAAGGTCTACAAAGTGCTTTGTTAGGAGTAAATCTTGTTAGAGATCCCAAATCCATATTAGAAGCTTATACCCCATTTAAGGTAGTACCGTGTTAGGAGTAACCTTGATGGAGGATTTATGAATCTAAACTAATGGATCACCTTATTAAAGGATTTATACATTGAAGCTTGTTAGAGCTTACCCGGTTAGGGGATTTGATTCTACTGTAATGGTTAGAAAACAACAAGAATGGTTTGATTTGTTCTGAGTAGCACAATACTTGTTTAATCAAATCCTTTGAAACATATTCAACACTGCTCTTCTACATACTCTGCAACCTAACTCTTTTTCCTTTCGCACATAACATAACACTTTTGACTATATAAAATAATTCATTGTGATGTCAATATTTAGACCTTATGATTTCATGTCGGCCTTAAAAAGTCATAACACAATTTCCTAGGTGCGGTGTATCTAGACAAGTGATCATAACTCATCACAAAAATTTCCACCAAGCAGTCGATGCAAGTAACTCATCACAAAATGTGGCAACTCATCACAAAATTACCAAATACCAGTTGGAATAATCAAATACCAGTTTGAATAAAACATATGAATTGTTGTCCTGAAATCTCCGCTTGATTTCCATCTTGATCTTCATCTTGATGCTGACTTAGTATAATCACAGACTATCTCTTATGCACATACTAGTTAACGCAAAGTACCAGTTATAGATAAACCTCTTAGTATAACCTCTAACATACGAGTTGACAGAGTAAACAATTGAAGTTACACCGGTAGTCAATATAATCATAAGTGTGTGTGGGAGTGTTTCATCAATGACAACAAATGATGAATACATTACAATCATCATCAAGCCAACATTCTTATGACCTTGATTTGCTTAACTGCATAATCCACTTTGATAAGTCATGATAAGCGGCAGCATTATGAAATGGAGTTTTACTTATGTCAGTAAAAGCATTTGGGTGTTTATGAGTTTCAAGTTGTTTACTGTTAGTCTGTTGTAATAGTCAACCAATTTATCTTGAGGTTTTTTACCTTGACAGTGATATTCCACCGATAGTTCTAAGTTTACTCTGAGAGAGTGATTTTTTGAGATTGGTGGAGTTAGTATCAGTTTTTCTATCTACTGATTCACCCCCCCCTCTCAGTAGTTGATCAGATTCTTATTTTTTCATCATACCATCAATTGGTATCAGAGCATCTTAGGTTCTCTAAGGTCTAAGTCTAACAGCTTGAGGTAAATATCTTGTAGATCATGATGAAGAAGGAAGGTCCAAAGTTTAATAGAGAGAAGTATAGGATATGGAGTGATAGAATGAAAATTTATATCAAGAGTCTAGGAAATCAATACTGGGAACATGTTGTTACTCAATATGTTGTACCTAGTGGGATTATGACTGATGATTAGAAGAAAGAGAAACAAGAAAACAATCAAGCATTACAAGCTATTATCAGTTCTTTGTCTGATGCAGAGTATGTAGATGTTCATGGTCTAGAGACTGCATATGATGTATGGAAGAAACTTGAATAGATTTATAGTGGTGATGAAAATGTAAAGATTGCTAAAGAAGAGAGTCTAAGAGGAAAGTTTGATGACATGTAGATGGCTAAAGGTGAGAATATCCAATAGTATGGTCAAAGGATAAAAGAGATAGTCAGTGAGATTAAGAGTGCAAGAGTTAAAGTGGAAGATGCCACAATGATTAGTAAGGTACTGATAACTCTGCTACCGGTCTATGCTATTTGAGTTGCAACCATTCAGGAGCTAAAGTATATTGACAAAACTAAGGTAACCCTTGACTCCATCATTGGAAAACTTACTGCTTTTGAATTAAATGGTTATGATGGTAGTGTGCAGAAATTTGAGTTTGCATTTAGAGCTTCTATTTCTAACCCATCTAAGAGGAAAAGTAGAGATGTCAGTCATAGTTATGAATCTAGATCTAGTAGAGAAGATAATGATGAAGATAGTTTAGTTGAGCTTGAAGCATTTTTGGCCAAGCAGTTGCCCAGAGGTACTGGTAAATATAGAGATAAATTACCTTTGAAATGTTTTGGATGCAACAAGATTGGACACATAGCTGCTAATTTTCCTAATGGTGATAATGAGCACAAGTGAGAGAAATTCAAGAAGTATAAGGGAAAAGGAAAAAGAGATTGTCTTATTTCTATTGATGGTGGTATCACTGATGAGCAATCTGATGGTGATGCTAATGAAGATATTGTGTTTGTAGCTATTAAAGAGGATATATCTAATCAGAAGGCAATAGTGTCTCGAATGGATAATTTTGATGATTGGATCATTGATAGTGGTTATTCACATCACATGACCGATGATTGGAGAAAATTTATTTCTTTAAAGGAATTTGATGGAAGAGTTGTAAGATTTTGTAATGACTCACCTTGCATGGTTGAAGGTAAGGGAACTATTTCTCTTAATGGAAAGAGTAGTATAGATGATGTCTACTGGGTTGAAGGTTTAAAGTACAATCTTTTGAGTGTTGCACAACTCAATGACAGAGCATACCCATTGGAGTTTAAGAAAGGTATGTGAAAAATCTATTGGAGCAAAGGTGAACTAATTGTAACCAAGAAGAAAACTAAAGGTAACCTATTTCACTTTAATCCTAAAGTCAACAACTATTTAATTGCAAAAATAGATGATAGTTGGCTTTGGCATAGGAGATTTTGTCATATAAATTTTGATAACATTGTTAAAGTGAGTAATTCCAAGATAGTGAGAGGTTTTCCTTAGTTGGACGAACTGGTTAATGCTCTATGCAAGGAATGTCAGTTTGGAAATATGGCATCCTCAACTTTCAAGAGAAAATATTTTTCATTGGAACATTTGTTAGATTTGGTTCATACATATCTTTGTGGACCAATATGGACTAAAAGTATTCAAGGTGACATTTACTTTATGATCTTCACTAATGATTTCTAAAGGATGATGTGGGTCACATTCTTGAAGGATAAGACTGAAGCATTTAGTAAGTTCAAGGCATTCAAGGCCTTAGCTAAGAAAGAGAGCGGTAAGAAGATAAAGTGTCTGAGGACTAATCAAGGTAGTGAATTTACTTCTGAGGAATTCACTAGATATTGTGAAGAAAATGGTATTAAAAAAAAAAAAATTGCACCAAGGACACCACAATAGAATGGTATTATAGAGAGAAACAATCGGTTAGTTGTTGAAGCTGCTAGGACAATATTGATACAAGGAGGTGTAGAGAATTTTTTTTGGAGAGAAGCTGTCAATACAACTAACTACACTATGAACCAAATTCTAGTAAAGAGAGGTAAGGACAAGACTCCTTATGAATATTGGTATGGTAGATCACCTAATTTTATTTATTTCAAGATATTTGGAAGAAAATGTGTTATTAAGAGAGGTGACTATGTTAGAAAATTTGAGGCTAAAAGTGATGAAGGTATATTTCTTAGTTATTCCACCAAGAGTAAGGCCTACAAATATTTTAACAACTAGACACAGAGAATTATTGAGAATGTTGATGTTCAAGTGGATGAATATCCTAAAGTATCAGAGGAAACCAGTGTGGAGAAAAAGGATGAAGATCCTTGCGTTTTGTTTTTGGAACTAGAAACTGTGAAACGTGAAACTGGTAAAGCAAATATTGATGTACCAGTTCTACTAGAATAGGTAACTTTAGAAGAAGATTATGATAATGAAGAAGATGAACCTGAAGATAATGATCATGTTATTATGAGATATGTGAGACTCAATCACAATCCTGAATAGATTATTGGAGATAAGGATGCTGGAGTACTAACCAGAAGAAGAATCAGAGAGAATTGTTGCATGATCTCCACTATTGAGCCAAGAACTTCTAAGGAAGCATTTGATGATGATCATTGGGTTAAAGATATGGAGGAGGAACTAGATCAAATTGAGAAGAACAACACATGGACCCTAGTATCCTGACCGGTAAATAAAAATGTGATAGGTAGTAAGTGCATATTCAGGAACAAGTTGAATGAAGATGGTGTTGTAGTTCACAACAAAGCTAGATTGGTTTGTAAAGGTTATGAACAAGAAGAAGGAGAAGATTATGGTGAGACTTTAGCACCAGTGGATAGACTGGAAGATGTAAAAAATTTACCTGCATTTGCAGCACATAAGGGGTTCAAGGTATATCTGATTGATGTAAAGTCAACATTTTTGAATGGGATACTGGAAGAAGAAGTATACATTGAGAATCCAAATGGTTATGCTTTGACTGATTAGAAAGACATGGTATGCATATTGTATAGGGCTTTATATGTATTAAAGTAGGCATTGAGAGCATGGTATGAAAGGCTTCATGCACACCTGATGATGATAGGTATTCTGAGAAGTAGTGAAGATAGCATCCTATATCTCAAATCTGAAGGAGATAAAATATTGGTCAGTGAATTATTTGTAGATGATATCATATTTGGAGGTAAAGATGAAATGAGAAATGATTTTGCAAATGAAATGAAAAATGAGTTTAGAATGTCTCTAGTGGGAGAGATAAAAAATTTCAGAGGCTTGCAAATACAACAAATGAAGAGTGATATTTTCATCACACAGTCTAAGTATGTGAAAGAGGTTTTGAAGACATTTGGTATGAGTTACTGCAAACCAATTGGGACACCAATGGTTAGAGGTTGTAAGTTGTCTAAGGAAGATGAATCCACATCTGTTGATGAGAAGGAATATAGGTCAATGATTGGAAAATTGCACTATGTTGTACATAGTAGACTGGATATAGCTGATACATTTGTCCTAGTTGCTAGATTCCAAAAGAATCCTAAGGAAACACATTTGATAGAAACCAAGAGAATTTTTTAGATATTTGAAAGGTACTGTTGACTATGGATTATGGTATCCATATGGAGGAAACTTTGACTTGAAGGTGTACAAAAATGCAAATTGGGAAAGTAATGTTGATGATAGGAAAAGAATAACTGGTGGAGCATTTTTCCTTGGAGGAAGACTTGTTTCATGGAGTAGTAAGAAGGAGAATTGTATATCACAATCTACTATTGAAGTTGAGTATGTTGTAGCTTATATGAATTGTGCCTAGGCTATCTGGATGAGGCACATTTTGGAAGGTTTTAAGGTGAAGATTTTAGAACCTGTAAAGATCTTATGTGATAATTCAAGTGCCATAAATATTTCCAAGAACCCTTTTTTGCATGTATGAACCAAGCATATTGAATTGAAGTATCATTTCTTGAGGGAAAAAGTGTAGAGTAAAGATGTGATCTTGAAAAAATTTTATACCAAGGAGCAGCTTGCAGATATCTTTATGAAACCTCTGCCTAAGACTACTTTAGAGTATCTTAGAAGTCATATAGGGGTTGTACCCCTTCATGAGGTCAATTGAACATGATGTAGATTACATTAGTCCCAGAGCAACTTGTAGAATTTTATAGCAGGATTGGTGTAGAAGTGGAGTTATTCCATGCGGAAAGCATCAAGTTATAGGTTGTTGATGCTGAATAGTGAAATTTGACATTGCATGTGTTACTTTCAATTTGGCATTGTTTTCAAATGGGGAGAAGAACTATCTGATTTGTATGGTTGATAGAGAGAAAGAAGACAAGCTAAAGACAAGGTGAATACTTGGTAATGTAAACCAGGATTCCTATTCATAGTCACAACACTCAATGGTAATTATATTTGTATTACCATCAATGCCAAAGGGGGAGATTGTTGGCATTTTCATGAAGATTGCATTAATGATATGTTATGTTGTCATTCATGTCAATTAACCGGTAATGATATTGTTGTAATGATGTTTTGTAACCAGCAGGAAGAGCTAGTGAAAGAAACTGTAACCGGTACGTAATTTTCTGGAATGAATTGGTATTCCTAAGTATTGGAGAGTTTTACAGGTAAACCTTACCTATTGATTTGATAAACCCTAACCGATTAAGTATGGTGAATTGGTTATATTGGTTTATGATCTGGTGATGAGCGATAATTATTATGACACGTATGCTTATTTTATGAAGAGAGTTTCAAAGTGATTTTGGCACATTGATGTAATAGTTTTTGTCTAGGGAATGAGCAAGTATATTTCATGTAATGCAAAGTGCATGATGAGTTACTGAGTTTGATGAAGTGTTGATCAAGGAGCGATTGAGGCTTTCTTGATTGATGTGCAAATATTGCTATGTAATCCAATGGTCATACTTGAACCGACTTGTTTGTAATCTCTATGAGAGAATTAGGCTTTTGTTGTGTTATTGACCTAATTTATTTTTTTATAAGGTCGATGAGTTGTTTAGTTTCAGACTAGGCAAAGTTTTAGTTGAGTGTGTGGTTGCCGAACTAGATGATGCATCTGCATTTTGAGTAAAGGTAGATAGGAGCATGAAAAGGATTTGAACAAGCAAGTGTAGTGCTATTCAAACAGATCAACAAACTCTTGTTGTTTTTTAACAATTATAGCAGATTGAAATCCCCTAACTGGGTAAGCTCTAAAAAAGCTTAGTGCTATTCAAATCCTCTAACCTGGTGATCCATTAGCTTGGATTTCAAATCCTCTACCGAGGTTACTTGTTATAGGGTATTTCTTCTAACAAGGCATTATAGTCAATCCCTTAATTGGGTGGTCCTAACAGAATCTTTTCTTAACAAGACTTTGTAAAGCTTTAACAGGCTAGGCTCCTAACAAGGTGAACTTCAGAAGAGTTTAGATAGTTATCTTGTGAGTCTCATCTCATCATTGTTGTGAGGCCCTACCTAACTCATCTTAGCATTTCAGTGATTTTCATGTTGAGACTATTATGGATGCTTTATTTTTATGCATTGTGGATTTAGAACTTATATGATTCCATGATTTGGATAACATTGATATATATTGATGCTTAATTTTTATGCATTATAGATATAGAACTCTATATGATTCTAGAATAGGATAACTTTGTGATGATGTAAGTCATTATTGGATTTGTAGGACTTTACTATGATGATAGAAATAGGATGCATGTCTTATGTATGGATCAAAATTATGAGGATTATGATAATTACTTATGTGGATTTATTTGGATATAAGATAGATTGGTTTTCTTAATGTCAAATTGTATGCAGAGTGTTTGATGTGTATTATTACTCATGTGTTTAAATATTATATGAGCTTATTTGGAAGTACTAATGTGTAATTGAGATGCATAGGAAAATTATCCATGTGACCATGGAAATATTATGGAGAACCAAACCTAGACCTATGTACGTTTGTAAAGCCAGGGGTTGTGTATTTGGAGAGACAACACCCTATGTATCATATTCTATTTGTGAAAGTAAATAATGCATGTGTGTTAAATTGAATAATTTGTGTAAATCCAACAAGAGACAAATTTCATGTGTAATTTTGTAATGTATTTTTTTGTGTCACTTGACACATGTGTTGATTTATGTCTTGATTTTTGACTTGTCTCTTGGAGGGAGTTGTTTCAACCATAGATTTTTCAAACAATTGAATGTGGTTCTAAATTTCCTTGGGTAGAGAGTCTTTGGAGTGGTCAATGCAGGTTTGACCCGAAATTTAACTTCAGATGGGTTTATAAGGGGTCAAATGGACTCCTAGGGGTAGTTTAAAGGTGTTTCCTAAAGTCCATAAGGTATACCTATGGGCTAGGAGTATTTTTACGCATGTGTCTACTCCCATGTGACTGTTTAGTCACCTCAAATGGTGGGTTTCCTAAGGTGAGCGAAAATTGAAATTAGAAGGTGCCATCTAGGCTAGATAACCTTCCTTTTTGATGAGAGATCATTTTCCACTTTTTCTTACTTTTTCCTTTCTCAGTTTTAGAAACCTATGAGAACTCTCACTGAGGTCTTTTTAGGCAAGAAAGAGAGATTTTGTGGGTAATCACCCACTCTCCATTTTTTGGAGATCATGCAATTTTGAAAAATACAGTTTTGGGATAGAATTTTGGCTAAGTGTAGAAGAAAGATTTGTGGATTTGGGCTGCTCATCCTCAAACTAGTCTTAGCAAACCTTTGGTTGGATTGAAGGTTGGTTTATATTCTCCTTATGTTTTCCTTTTACGTTGCATGTTTATGTTAGAAAGATTGTTTGAATGTAAAAGTTGTTTTCTTGTATTTTCTTTTGTGAAAATTATTATGTGATCCTTCTTTTACTCTTTTATGCATTTCTTGTGATTTGGGAGTAACCAAGGCCTTCTACTCTTGGGAGAGTAGGATGGTCTTATGGGTGGTAGGAGTTTGACAGCCCTCAAGTGAGAGACTCTCATTTTGAGAGCAAACTCAAGGGGTGTAAATGTGACCCTTGCTGCATGACCTGGTTTGTGCATTTGGGGGTCATAAGGGGAGAAAGTATGGCATGAATACCTTGGGGGGGCATAAGGAATGTGGGGTTAATAAACTTATGATATATCTTGTTTGCCATGAGGTGGCTTTGTGATCTACCATTCTTGTAGTCTCCTAAGGGTATTTGGTCCACTACCACCCATGTAAAATCATCACATTTTGTGATGAAGTGTAGCCTTGGTTGGGAAAGTGTTGTTGTGTGTTTTTCCCTTGCTTGTTGTGTTTGCATGTGTGTAACCTATCTAGGGCTTGGTTCTCCAAGCTCAGGGGTGGCTTCTAGTAAGCCTAGGCTAGGAGGTGAGCACTCCATAGTCAAGCCTTATGATCTATTTGCAGGTTGCTTGGAAAGGAAAGAAAAAGTCAAGCTAGGAGTTTCCATTTTTACTTGGTTGCTAAAAAAAATTAAGAAAAGGGATGCTATATTTTCATGTTGTAGAAATGAAAATAAAAAGTTGCATGTTGTATTTACTTAAAAAAAAGAGAGAAAATGTATCTATTTTAGTTAAAGTCCTCATTTAATAGAAATGAGAGACTAGTTGGGTATCTCACCCATTTGTATTGTTGGCTATATTGTATTTTAAATACACTTTAAAGATATGCATTATTTTTATTAAGTATTATTTTGTTGCAAAAATGAAATGTTTATCTTGGATTAAGTTTCCTATAGTTGATGAAATAATATTTATTGTATGCATGTTAGTTTTGAAAATAAAGGTTCATTTTATCTCCTTATGCATATTGAAATAATGGGAAATGAGTAAAGTAGAAAGCTTGCATTGTAGTAAAAGAAAAAATTTGCATTTAGTCCTAATTACTTATTTCCAAATACATATCATGGTTTAATAAATTTAACATGCATATCTCTCAGATTTATTTAAATGATTTCTAGTCTAATAAAGTTGCTTCTTAAATTTATTTAATTCTATCATTTTAATTAATTGCAGAAAATAAATCTAAAGTTAATTAGTCTATCTCTAATTTTAGCTACGTGGGCTTTTAAAAAAAAAAAGAAAATACATTGTTTTAAATCTGAAAATTTTAATTAATCTGTTTAAAAGTTCAAAAAAAAAACATAATATATATTTTCATAGAGAATTCAGCCCTAGATATCTTATGCATCTAATATATATATATATATATATATATATATATATATATATATATATATATATATATATATATATATATATATATATATATATATATATATATATATATATATATATATATATATATATATATATATATATATATATATATATATATATATATATATATATATATATATATTTAAATTTAAAATATATAAACATATATTTACATATATATTAAACAAAAAAAAAGAAAATAAAATAAAGGAATTCTTTTTATTTAAAAAAAAAAGATTGATCGAAGGTTTTCGGGCCGAACCCACTGTGTTTAAACACAGTGGGCGACGCGGCTTGAGCCACCACTGTGGCTACCCACAGTGGGTGGCACAGGGGCTGCAACTGTTGGCAACCATAGTGGTCAGCTTGGGGGCCTCCCACTAAGGGTAACCACAGTGGAAGGGCACCTAGCCCGCCACTATGTTTACCCATAGTGGGCGGCGCCCAGCCGCCACTGTGGGTAACCACAGTGGTGTCTCGGGGTGCCCACCGCTAGTGCCCTAACAGTCCTCCTCCAAACCCTCTGTTGCTCCTCCTCCATGGCCACCACTCCTGCCTCAGCCCTACACAATAACATAGAACCCTAACCCGGTTCGAGTTAGGGTAGGTTTGAAATATAAAGGAAAATATAGAATGAGGGTAAAACAACAAAAAAAAAATCATGAAACCCTAACCCAATTTGGGTTAGGGTATTTCGAAATTATAAAAAGCATAAAAGAAAAGGTTAGTGTAATTTCTTTTATTTATAACATTAAAATTTTAGGGTTCATGGTTATTTTAAAGTTTAAGAACTTTAGACAAAAGATATATATATATATATAGTCGAATATATGAATGTATAAATCTAATTATAGTGTAATTATTTCATTTATACATTAATATTTTATATACATTTATGTAAACAGTTAAATTTGGTGTTTTAGATTTCCAATTATTGTGGATTTTAATCCCTTAGAAAATTTATAATGAATTTATTTTGTTTGTAAGTTATTTGATTATAGGGGATTATTTAGTCCACCTAAATCTAGGCTATTTCAAACTAAATTTTATAGGGCAATTTATATTATGAATTTAATTGACCCTTTAGTCGAATTAGTTTAATACACATTATAATTATTGTTAAATTGAAAGATTGGTGTTTTAAAAATCAAATTTGCTAGGGTTAATTTAATTAATTCCTACAATGATTAAAAAGATTAATTGAGATTTATAATATCCCTTAGTGATTAATTTAGGGGTTTTTGCTTAAATGAATTTATTATTTATTAATTGATGAGATAATAATAAATTCTCTTGGAGAATTAATATTCCGCACTTAATTTAAATTATTTTCGATTACTTGAGTTAGTGGTTAGAGTCAACTCAAAACAAAGTTAAGACAAAACTTGTTAGTGTGTTTCATATTAGCAAATTTAATATTATTAGGTTGTTTTTTAAAAAAAAATTTATCCCATTCGTGCCTAAAAGTTTGGGCATGACAGTTGTTTTTCCCATTTGGGTTTGCACATCAAAAAAATTGTGTCAAGTGGTGAATGTTTTTGTGGTTATGTTCTTATGGTTGATTTTCTTAACTACTTAATTCCACTTTGATAAGTCATGATAACTAGTAGCATTATGAAATGAAGTTTTAATTATGTCAAAAAAAGCATTTGGGTGTTTATGAGTTTATAATTGTTTACTGTTAGTATGTTGTAATAGTCAACTGGTTTATCTTGAGGGTTTTTACCTTGATGGTGATATTGCATTGATAGTTCTAAGTTTAATTTGAGAGATTGAATTTTTAAAATTGGTGGAGTTAGTATCATTTTTTCTATCTACTGATTCACCCCCCCTTCTCAGTAATTGACCAGATTCTTATTTTTTCATCATACCATTAGTGCTTCCTTTGAAAAATTGTTTTGTCTACAACCTCAAGTGTCATATCTAACTCATTTGGAGTAATAGATCCACAAGTAGTTAATAAATCTTGAATCTTTATGCACTTATCCTCCTGGATAGCTGATAATGTTCTAACATCTAGGTTGTCATATATTTGTGCCAGTATTTTCTTTTGAATTTCCAACAAAGATTTCTTATATATATCCATATACAACAAAACTGCTTTTTCAACTTCTCTCTTCTCATCATCATTTAATACTCATAATAGAATTGTACATTTTCAACATACAATCCTTATTAATTTCATCTACTAATTTTGCACAAGTCTTGGATCAAATAATAGTTACATTATCGGATACAATAGTAAGGTCTATGTTATCCATCTTATTTCTTCCAGTACCAGATGGTGCAGAAGGTGTTTCCTTTGGATCTATTTTCTTTTTCGGTACCTTGATTGTGACCTTCCTTACCAGTTTCTTCCTTGCTTCTTCCTTAGACTCTTCACCTTTCTTCCTCAATACCCTCTTAAATTCTAAAGGTGTGTCATCTTCAGTTCTAAAGTCTGATGAAATAGGCTCACTGAAGACTTCAAGCTCTTTTCTCTTCCTTCCTTTTTCCGGAATAATGTCCATTAAGGCCTTGATGTCCCTGGGATACTTGTTCAACAAATTTGTTGGCTTTACCTTGTTGTTTCTCTCTCTTCTTCTTTTTAAATTCAATTTGAACCTCTTTCTTCTTTTGTTTTGCAGTACCAAAGGATTTCTCATCCTCATCAATAGGAGCATCAATTAACATCTTTGCATAAGCATCTAAAATTTGAGCATCAACCTCATAACCCATCTCCTCTATCCATATCTTTAGGAGTTTGACTGCTTCCATTACTGTTTCATCCTTTTTAACCATAAAGCATATCTCAGTTGAGTATTTCTCAACAATTTGTTTAGGAACCCTCTGTATGGATTTCACTACCTTCTAGAATACATTGAAATAACCCCAAACCTTATCATCTCGCTAACTACACAGACTAGCAATAGATTGTTACAGTTGTCTTCATACCATGATATCAAATTCCCATTGTCTCTTCACAAAATCAGGAGTTTCATTAATGAAAAATAGCATCAAGAAGAAAATAACATTCCCATACTAGAATGTCCCCTTTTTTTCTCCTTTAATCTTTCCAAGGTTAATTAAAAACTCATCTAACAACCATCCACCAAGATCTAACTTCTCATTTTCCCTTATTGTCTTATGTGCGATATAGATGTTGGAGCTAGAAAAAGAATTGAGACAATTGGATTGAGTTACCTTATACCCAATGATCGTGCTGCCAAATTTGAAATCTCTATCAGTGATAGTGTTGACCCTCATCAATCATCGGTCTGAAGTTGTAGCTATGAGTTTGCTAACCTAATCATTAGAAATATTTTTCTCCAGATGTTGACCAATCTGTGGAAAATCGATGATGGCCCTAATGGCCTCCTTCATGATATTATAGGGTCTGTCCAACCAAATTAACTCTCCATGAACTCTTCTCAATACATATTTGATGATCTCATCTTTAAATTTGGGGATATCAAGAATGCCAGTAAACCCTAGATCCTCAATATGCTTATACTCAAGTTTGATCTTTCCGGAGTCACCCATCAACTTGCTCATACACATACTCTTGATATCACTGGTACATAGATCTACAATGTGGCAGTGAATGTATGATTTGATGTCTTCCACATAAACAACTCCTTTTAGAACATAGGAAAATGTTCCAACTGAATCATCCAAGGTGTCAATATGCAGACATTGATTGAAAATCGGCCTAGGATGATCCCTAACCTTGACAATAGTTTGATTTGCAATGAAAGTGGGTGAAGAAGATGATCCCACTTCCATGATGAAAGATAATTTTGATAAGTACCTAAGAAATGGTTGCTGGTGAAACCCTAAAGAACTCTTCCAATCACTAGTTGAATCATTGAAGAAGATATCTGATCGCACTGAATCACCTTAGACTCACTCTTAATCGCTCAAAATGCAAGGTGGTCAGAAATGAAGTCGAGTCAACCTTTTAGCCTCCAAGAAACCCTAATCCATCATTGATATGAATGACTTCTGGTGAAACATACTGGATCTCAGTCGAACATCTCCATGCTGAATAAATATCTTTCAATGTCTAGAACATCTTCCTGATCTCCTTCCCGGGGCATATGCAATATGTTCATGAATTTTGTCTACCCCTAAGGCATCTGCCTTAGTTATTAGATGAGCTTCCTATCAGTGCAGGAGAAACCTCCTCTATTGGTTGAGTAACTAGAGCATAAAACTAAACTCATTTAATGCATCTGCTATGCTTGATTGAGTTTCGGTTCAAGCTCTGACTATTCTAGTGCTGAAACCCTAAACCCTTACCCGAATAACCTCTTACACAAAAATGCTCACATACACGATCTTCGCATTATCAACATTCCTCACATTACAATTATCTCTCTCATATGTCTCATATTTCGCATATCACAAAATGATCTAATCAATTGACCTATATACCCTTACAATCTTTCATGACTTATGTTGACTTACATAGATAATTACAAAAAGAATATACACATTGGCTCAATACATGTATACATAAATATCAAAATGAATTGTCGATTACCAGATCTCCCAAATGATGTCAACCTCCTATACTAGTATCCTATTGTAGGACATGTCGGCCTACAATTTCAGTACCCATAGAATCCTTCCTACTGATGAAGTGTCTGCCAGTGAACAACCAAACCAAGGAATGAAAGCCAAAACATGTTGCCATCAATTTCAATATATGAAACCAATCAAATGAGTGTCAATTGCCAACATGAACAACATCACCGATTAGGATGAACACGTAATTTATAGACAACAACCAATGAAGATCATCAAACCAAATAGGACTTGATTAGGAAACATCAAAAAACATGTTAGAATCAATCGCAATAGCTGCACCAACACCACTTATCAAATATTCATCAACCAACATCTGAAACATAGGAAAATATAAACAACAACAACTACCATGAGAAAAGATAACTTACATGGCTCCAAATCATGAACCATCTAACATGAAGATACTCATGAATTTCTTTAACAATATCCCCAAACCACATAGCAAGAACTGATCATTCTAGAATATACTGGAGGAAATATTGAGCTCTATAAAGCACTGATTAGAATAACAAAACCACCAACCAGATCATGAAACATGATCAACCAAACTTCAAGTTCACTAAAACAAATCAAGAATGATACAAGGATACTAGAAATACTCCAATACAAAACCATCACCCCAATAGACCAATCTGTAATCACCGGATCACCAAGCACATAGGAATATGTTGACATCAATGATAATAACATATCCTAGCAGCAACAATATACAATAAGGGGTTGGGGATTTGAACTCAAGTATTGATTGATAGATAACTGAGATTGATTGATCAATGAACTCAATCGATTGACTTGTTAACTCAATCGATTGACAAGTTAACAAGATTGATTGGAAAGTGAACTGAATAGATTAGCCAGTTGACTAAGCTAATTGAGGACATGACTGAATAGATGGATTAAAAGACTAAATAGATTGAATAGTCAAAAAAGGTTGATTTGGAGTGAAAAGGGGATGATTGAAAAGTTGACTTAGTTAACTGATTTGATCAATCAGTTATGATTTTCAACATGTGTTGTAGGAGATTGATTTGAAATTGAATTTCATTTTGATTTTGCATTTGAATTTGGGTTTTTGAATGCTGAAATGCTTGCAAAAATAACTGAAATTTATTGAAATTTAGATTTGGTGAAATGTTAATTTGGGGAATTGTGAAATGAAATTAGATGAAATTAATTGGAATTATAATTTGGGGAATGTGAGGAGTAATTAATTAATTTAAATAGTTTAAATTAAATTATTTAAACATTATAAATTGAAATAATTAAATAATAAAGATTATTTAACTAGGGAATAAATCGTATTAATTAAATAATTAATATTTAATTAATGTTTGAAATAGGGTAAACTGATTAAAATGATTGGAGTATAGAAATAGAATAACTAGAAGTTTTGAATGATGATTAGAAGAAATAATTAGTTTAATCAAATAATTAAAGAATTACTTAATCGGTAAGTTGAATAATGAGTATGCGATCGATGAGACATTTTTAGGTATATGCATTTGCCCCTCTTTGACACAATGTCGAGATGAAATTCTTTCAAAGAAAATAAAAAAAAATTCTGCCCCAGTATGCCCCGGTGACACTTAGGGTATAAATATGCCCCCTCAAAAAAAGCAGTACAAAAATTATGAAATTGAGACCATTTTTTTGATACCATGTGAGTGAGCAATCGTGTGAAGTTTCATGCCATTTCAAGTCCGTTTGACTAGTATACAAGTCCTTTGAAGTTTAGGGGGACCATAGTTGTTAGAGTGGTAAAACCCTAATTTTGGTTATAAATAGTGAATTAGCCCTTTTTATTTGGTCATTTGCATTTAGTTGATCTTTTGGAGCTCTCAGTGATTTATCTTTTTTCTTGTGAGTTTGGAGCATTATGGTGGGTCATAGAGCTAGACTACACCTCTCAGATCGAGTATGGACGTATCAGAGACTACTAGGCACAAGAGGCATGGCACATATTTCAAAATTTCTCTCATTTTTGCTTTTTTTTTTCTAAATTTTCCAACATTTTTCTTTTTGCAAAAAATTTAATAAATGTGCAATTGTTGTTTCTATGTGCATTTGATTTTATTGATTCAAAATTGCTTAAAGTGTGTGCATTTTTTATAAATAATTTGCAATTGATGTAAATGATTCCTATTTGATATAAGTGGTATGCATTTGCAAATTTTAATGCACAATTGCTTTAATTAGTTTGCATTTGACTATTTGTAATGTGCAATTGCAAAAACTAGTTTGCATTTGTTGATATTGATATTTTTCCAAAAAAATTGATGTGATTATTGTCATGTGAATATAATATCTTATATTTTTCCATGTTTCTCTTCCAAGAGAACTTCTGAGTACTGATTGGCAAATAGATGAGGCTAGATGGTCTCGATAGATGTAATGAGTTGTTACAGGAGGAAGTTACCCTAATCAGACATTTAGGACTATACCATATATTGCATCTTCTCAAGTTTACAACAAATAGTGCCATGTTCACTGCATTAGTTGAGCGGTGGCATTCAGAGACATGCTCCTTCCATTTTCCCATAGGATAGGCATCAATTACCTTAGAGGATGTGTGGTGCATTTTACATATTCTGATATATGGTGCCAGAGTGACATTCGGTCGCAGAGATGGTACCCAGGTTTTTTGTGATCTGTTTCAGTGTAGCAAGTCGGATTTATAGATACAAGGTAAGTATGATAGCTCTTGGGATTCATTTGATTATGATGATCTTATCATAGTGTTGTGTAGCATTTTTTTTTGTCTGTTGATTCTTGATAGACAAACACATGGATTTCTAGTTGGATGGGGTCTTTTGATCCATGATATGATACTCCATATGAGTATTTTCTTGGAGTCCATGTTTGTTAGCCACTTTATATCATCAGATGCATGGCATTGTATACCTTGGAAAAAAGTCCATTGGTTGTGGTATTTTCTCTAGATATGGGCTTGGGAGCACATAGCCTTCTTTCATGTGATTGTTCATGTTGATCTTTGTGTTAAGAAACCATATGCTTATAGATATACAACTAGTTTTAGAAATAGGGTATTAGGGAACACACTTTATTTGAGACACTAGATTGAAATTTTATAGTATTTAACATGGAGACCATAACTTGATTTCCCCAGTTGGGTCGATGATACACAACACTTTCCATATTATCATCGATGGAGATACTTGATTGGTCAAGATATTGGTACTCATAGGATTACTAATATTCATCTTTCTGGTCATGTATTTCATTAGTTTGGAGAGGTACAAGGTGTTCTTGATGTGATCACATATTTTTCTTAGATTACTCAAGAGATCGGTGATTGGGGGGCTTGTGTATAACCTCATGTTGCTATAATAGAGTTTGATCTAGTTCAGCCTTTGCAGTGGGGTTGGTTTGTGGGGGTTGTTGATCCTAGTGCAACACTGCAATATGACACTTGGTGGGTTTGGTAGATGCCGGTGCCTTTGACTGATCCTATGATTCTTCTCTCTCCTTGATAGATTCTCCATAGGATGGCACAGTGGGGGAGAGGGAAAGGATGCAGGGGAGGATGAGATAGAGGAGAAGGATATATTGGTCTGATTGTCATTGCAACTACAATAGAGGTTGAGCAAGAGGAGGAGGAGGATGAGGATGTTGATATTGGTGGAGATACCAAGTCACTTAGAAGCTCAAAGGAGGATGAGAGCGAGAGAAATGATTCAAAGATAGGATCATCTAGCAGTGATGAGGATGGTGGAGATGATGAAGGTCAGAATATTGAGATGGTCGACGTAGGAGGTATGGTTATCATAGGAGAGGATGGGGATGAAGAGGATCTATAGGTACTTAGAGCACAAATTAGGACTTTGGAGGATGCTCTGCCTAGGGTATGGCAAAGATGTGTTGATGATAGAGAGGAGTTTCAGAGGGCATACAAAGCCTTGGATATGGAGAGGGATAATCTTATATCAGATATGGATTGCTTCCAGGAGGAGAGAGATAGGATTGTTGGAGAGAAGAATCAAGTTGTTGTTGAGACGGATCATGTGGTGCAAAGAGCACTATTGACTATGGATTTATATGATCATCTTTTTGGTCCAAGTACTGATACACGAACATAGGAAGATAGGTTTTGCACTACTACACATGAGGCTATATACTATTGGTAGGCATATGAGAGAGCCATTCCTTAGGATCAGAGGGAGCCTAGCTATCAAGCATACAGATCTCGAAGCAAATCTAGGAGGGATAAGAGTCATCAGACTAGCAGCAAAGGAGTGATGGGTCCACCTAGGGCATCGTCAGGACAACCTGAGACGGGATCGAGTAGACAAGATCCACTTGGAGATATGGGTAGTGTCAGTTGACACTTTTGTTGAGATTGAGTTTTTGGGTCATTTGTACTTTTAGACACATTATCATTTTTTATTTATAGATGATATGCATTCTGGCGGTGATCTATATGTTTGTGTTCTTTATGATGATGCATGCTTTCTATTATGTAGTGCTTATGTAATTTATGCTTTCTGTGTGATACAATTTTATGATATGATGTGATCTATGTGCTTTACATGATGTCTGTGATACAATTCTATATGATACGATGTGATCTATGTTCTTTATATGTGTGCTTGAAATGTATATCTAGCTTAAGTGTTTGGCTTTTATATGAATCTATGTGAGATGTATATGTAATTAATGCACCTAGATGAAATTTAAAATGAATTTATAATGATTATGATGCAATGTGATAATGAAACTAACATGATATGCCTGTAATTTTGTAACTATAATAATAATGCAATAATAATGAACTACATGTTTTTGTAATAGTACTTATGCAACTATAATGCAATGCAACTATTATGAATGGAACTTCTAATGCCTTAATGATAATGCAACTAACATGTTTTTGTGATAACCTTGTGTCAAAAAGTTTATTTTATTTCTTTTTCCCTTTGAACAAGAGGAATTGTTAGTGAGTTTAGAAAGAGGTAGTTGAGAAGAGATGATGAAGGATAGTTCAATCCATAAAAACTGATACTAATTCAAGAAGGAGTATGTTGATGCAATTAGCACGATGAGATTAGAAATGAATGAGATGAAGATTTTGATTGATGAATAGTCTCCTTGTCTCTATTAATAGTGCAACACATTTTCATTATTGAGCCTTCTTATGCAGCAATGAATCTTTATACTCTACGGTATAAGGAGCTCAGATGTGTAGATATCTCATTGTAAAGAAACAAACATGTAGAAAACAAGGAGTGAACCCTCCATTATGGGAATTACACTATGAGTTGAGGTACGTGTAGCATTCACAAGAAGAATGCTCTTATCACAGACAAACCCTAGAATGATTGCCCCAAAATTTTATTGGTTCACACCACAAACAACAAATAAATAAAAGAATCATGCCCATCATGGCTCCTCTATTCTTATGTGGACATCCTTGAGTAGCTAGAAACATGATCTTCGCCAATTAGTAAAAGATAAAACCAAATTAGACAAAACTCAACAGCTAAACTGATTGTGCCTTTGCTTTGATTTGTTTGATCTAATGGTTGATAATATCTAGTTTTAGAAAGTTGCGGACCCCATTTAAGTTTGATCTATCTAGTTTTGAGTGTATCCTCTTCTGTTTAAGACATGATATAGATCACATTGATAAGGATAGTTTGATGATTGATAAGAATTGATTAGTTTGGTTGCAGATGTTTGTTTAAGATAGTTATATCCTTTGTTTAGCTTTGTGCAAAGTATTTGTTGGATATCTACTAGGGTGTTCGTTTCTTGCGAGACATTTTATTCCAAGTTTTTGATTATTTTTCAATTTTTAGTTTGTTTGCGATTTTTTTTATGTATTTGTATTTTGGATGCTTTCTCAATGTTTTTGTGCTTTTATAGGATCATATATGATTTTTTTTGGATTTTGTTTTTTTTGATGTTTTTAAATGTTTTTGGTTGATTTTTGTTGTTTTTGAATGTTTTGGTGTTTTATTTTATATTTTAGGGTTTTTGATGTTATGATTTTTAGGATTTTTTCAGTTATGCCCCCAATTATGCAACCTATATGACATGACGATCTAGGTGATGAATGTGGAGACAATGAGTTTTCCTATTTAAAAAAGGATGAATGTGTTTTCCCTCATTCTAAAATGTACTGATTGAATTGAAGGTGTGAAATGTTTCAGAGATAGGAGTTCAATCCGTTCTTAGAAGAGTTTAGACCATCCAACCTAACACACTATTTAACCAAGATTTATGAATGGAAGCACGAAAAACTTCACCAATTATTGAAACTTTTATCTTTCTTTTGCTAGTGTGTGTGCATTTGAATTCATTTCCACCCTTGTAACCATTTCAGACCCTTGGAATCCTATGTGGCTAGCTATGTGTGTTATTGTGACTTGAAAAGCATCTTGGATAGAGCCTTGCTGCTAGCAAGCTTTTAGGGCTCTGATGAGTTTATGCATTGTAATCTCTCAAATATTGCTCCATTTCCAATAGGTGTCCATAGCCCTGATGGAGTTACTTACATGTTCCCATAGTCAAGCTTTTATTGCACATGATATTTCAATTATATATCATTGCTTATTTTTCCTTTAGAAGGATATTGCAATAGCATTTTTATTTTCTTGCCTTGACTTGTAAGTAATAAAACATACTTGGGTATGACAATTATAGTAGCGCTAAAGTAGAATTGAGGATTTTTCACTAGCCACTTGACCAACTACATATTTGTAATGACTTATAGCTTATTGATTAATGTGTGAGATATAGCAATTGATATATTTTGGGTAATCGAGGCTCGATAGTGAAACCTCTACACAACCATAGATAAAGCTCAATGACAAGGCGATGTTGAAGATGAATGACTAAAGACCTCCTAAATACTTCATGAACAAGTATCTAGGAAATGAGACAACCTTCTCTCCTTTTAGTGCTGACATGTGAATGACTCATACAATCATCATATTTTTTTATTGATGCAACTATATGAGCAAGCAAAGATTATATGCTATGAATATTGTGAATACGATGCATTTAGGAAAGAAGCTATGTGAGATGCAATGCTTATAAGGAAAAATGATATGCAAATATAAAAAGTAAATGATAATTACAAACCTAGCCCTTTAGATGTAATATCTTTTTAGGTGCATGTTATTCATGGGATCTAGAAGTGGATATCCCTCTATTGTTTCTAAGTGATAAGAACCATTTCCAACAACCTTTGTTATGACAAAAGGACCTAACTAGTTAGGTTTGAACTTTCCTGGTTTTTCACATTCTGTGAGGTTTCTTTGATTTTCTTTAAGGATAATATCACCAATTTTGAAGAAACGTGGGTTTACTCTTTTGTTGTAGAACATCTCAATCTATTTTGATATCCTTATAAATGCTTGAGAGCATTTTTCCATTTATATCTATAACTCAATTTCTTGCAAACGTGCTACTTTGTAGTCTTCTTCTGATATGATGTGTTTCAAAAAGACTCTTAGTGATGGCAGTTCTACCTTGATAGGTAAAATGGCTTCCAAACCATATAATAGAGAGTAAGGTGTAGCACCAATATCTATTCAGACACCAATGTGATAGGCCCAGAGAGCTGGATTCAGGTGAAGGTACCAGTCTTGTCCAACATCATTGACAACTTTCTTTAAAAATTTTGAGATAGTTTTATTTGTTTCCTTAGCTTGACCATTTATTTAGGGATAGTAAGGCATTGCAAAACATTGTTGGATGTGAAATTGGTCACAAATTTTAGTCACTTGATTTTTGAAGGGTCACCCATCATTAGTTACAATGCACATGGGGACTCCATATCTGCAAATAATGTAGTTCAAGATGAATTTATCTATCTATTTTCTCATTATGTAGGTCATGGGAATTGCTTCAACCCATTTGGTAAATTATTCAGTAGGTGTGAGTATAAACTTATATCAATTGAAGGAGGTAGCGTTTATTTTCCCCACAAGATCTAGACCCCACTATGAGAATGGCCATGGTGATGTTATTGGTTGAAGATATTGAGTAGGTCCATGGATCAGGTTTCCATGTATTTGCCAATAATAACCAATTCTCAACAATGTTTTTTCTAGAGTAGGGCCAAAAACATGTGCCCCACTTATCTCGTCATGAACTTCCTTTAGGGTTGTTTCTACCAACTCAATATTGAGGCATCTAAGTAAAGTACTATCTAAACCTTTTCTATACAAAGTGTTGGCAATGATTGAATGTCTTGTAGCTTGACATATGAGTGTCTTTCTTTGGTTGCATGAGAGATCAGGAGACACCTATTGATCATGGAGGTAGGCATATATATCTCTATACCAAGGAGATTCAGGTCCTATTATCATGCATACATACTCAGTGGATGGTATTTCATATGTTGGTACCATGAGTTGTTCCAATTGGAATTCAAAGTGATTTCCATTGTTAGGCATATCCAAGAGAGACCCTACTATTGCCATTGCATCGGCTAACTTGTTTTGTGCTCTTGGTATTTTCTCAAATATTACATTGGTGAAGTGTGTTGGAATCCAAGAACACTGAGAGGGGGGGGGCTAAATCAGTGTTCTATTGGTAAAACTAATTATGAACTTATTGCTTATGAATCGGCTAATAGTAAATAAAATTATAGTACATAAACCAAATAAAAAACAAAGAAGAACAACCATAATACCAATATTTATATGTGGAAAACCCTACAAAAGTAAAAACCATGATGGAGCTGATACCCACAATATCTATATACTTGATCAAGGTATACAAATATTACATAGAAGGGATTGCACATGCAATCAGGCCAACTACCTAGAGCTCACTCCTCAAACATAATTCTCACTGACTTACACAACATTACATAGTGATTACAAAAAAAAATGAACTTATAATATGCATCTAACCATGCTGGATAAGTTCTGGTTCAAGATCTAATAACCCTCTCTGTGTACTAGTTTGTTGATGTTTTGTTATGCCCTGTTCTGCTACCAGTTGAGGCTGTGCATGTGAAACTGTACACTAAAGCTTCCTATCAATGACCAAAATGCATACCATCAATCTCTAATTCACTCACAACCAAAATCACATTCTAAATCATATATATAATCTATCACTAAAAGATCTCCTTCAATACCCTATTAACTTGTTAAACATGTCAACCATAATGAAGAGAATAAACTTGTCGATTGTTAGATCACATGCATAATATTGATGACCATGTCGGCCTTCACTTTCTAGCAAAAAATACATGAAAGAAATAATTAGGGCCACAAGATATCTTAGTCGGGTCCTATCCTTAACTGGGCTCCAAAAAAAAGTTATCGGGATCAAGACTTAACTGATTGTAAAGCAAAGTGAATATATCAGTTGAGTGTAGTCAATACCGGTTAACCCAAACAAATAAAAATGATAAATCAATGAATCTCGATAGAAGATATAGACACTAGAAGATGAGTTTCCATCAATGACAACCATAAAATCCATTTGCCTTACCAGCTGAGTGTCAATTACCAACAATCTCCCCCTATGGCATTGATGGTAACACTCATGTGAAAAATGACCATCCTTGAATCTGCCTCTGAATCTGCTCCCCTCAAGATGTGTATTCCTACTATATACATCTGATATACTCCCCCTGAGTGATATATACATTTTTCACTATATTCCTCCCCCTTTGACATCAATGACAAAGCAGGGTGCCCACAAAGAATGTTGTACAAAGATATACATGGTAGTTCTATACAAGCTTCAAAATATATGCATACATAGTCCTCAAAAATGAAAAGTAAGTGTCCCAACCATTCTTGAGCGAGTCAACAATGGAGGTGAATCCATTCAAGAGACTAGCATAATATTCAACAACCTTTGATTCAGTGGGATCCTCCTTCTGTATATTAGAAATACATTTAGTCTTATGAAATAATGAATTATCTAACTAGGGACATATGAAATTCTAGAGCTCAGTTGCTCTATTTATCATACCATCCCTTTCCTTCTCTAATTTCCAAATTTGATCCATGACCACCAAAATTAGACCATCTAAAGAACTAGTTAGGTTAACTACCAAGTTATAAGAATTAGAAATTTGAATCAAGTTATTCCTAAAATTTGAGATTTACTTGTCTATAGAGGCTATAAGATTTACAATAGACAAGTCTTGCAAACTTTACCTCCCTCCACCAATGCTGCATTATTGGATTTCAAGAAAATTTAGAGTTTACCTTTCTTAGATACAATCATTTACAAAAATGTTTGTTTATGGGCTTCAACAAATTTGTACTTAGCCTCAGTTATTAAAATATTGAGCAAAGAATCATAATGCTTAGGAATAAAATTAATAATCTCCTTCAATTTACTAGATGAGATTGCTCTCTCCTATGTCTAGAATTGAGCTACCAACCGATTTAAAACTTAAAAAGTGTTCTTAATTGATTATCTGTCTTTTGAGTCCTCCTAAGCCAACTCCTAAGTTGCTTGAGCCTAGAGTGCAATTGCCACCAAAATATTCTTTGTCAGAGCCATCTGGTGATAAGGCTTGTCAAAACTGATAGAAAATTGTGATAAATTTTCTTTGGCTATGGATGAAGTGTAAATTGCCAAAACAAAAGAAAACTTTGTTAGAGTTTCCTTGCCTTTGTCTACCGAAGATGTATCCTTTGAATCTTTTATTTCCAATGCACCAGTGGCTTTGCCACTTGGTGCCTTATCTTGATCCTATGCATCCTCAACAACCTTATTTCTTGTATCCTTTTCCTTATCTATATTGACATAAATATCCTATATATTATCTGTTGGGCTATCATCTATTGCAAAATTGGACTCACTATCTAGTATAGTAGTAGTCGGTAGAGTGCTAGCTGATTGCTCACTATTTTTATTTTATTCCCCAATATTTGTCAATTTCTTGTCCCCTGGTAATTGTATATTATGTGATTGAACAAAACTAGGACTCAATTCATATCCCAAAATCAAAAGAATTCGGACCCAGATATCTATTGTCTCCTTCCTGATTTCTTCAAATCTTTCTAACAATAAATTTTTTATCCAGTGCTTTGGATTGAATTCATATGTACCTATTTTATTTATTAAATCTACCATCTCTGGAGGGGTTATTATTGGATAGAGATTAACCAATTTTGTCTCTCTTATTTTGTGGTCTAGAGTTTGAGCATGTAATTTCCTAGCATCTAGCTTATCATATAATTTCCTAGGCAAAATTTTCTCTAATTCAATCAATGCTCTCCTGAAAGAATCAAGATATAAAAGAATAGGTTCCTCAATCTACTTCTTATCCTTCTTATAAAATTCATCAAAGAATGTAGAAATGTTGTCTAAATTACCACGATTAACAATCTGATCAATTATGTCCTGAGCATTTAATTTCTTCTTACCAGTTGTTCTCTTGGCTTCCAGTTTAGACTACTCATCAAACTTTGGCTTGCGTTTATGTACAATGGTTATCTTGGGTGTCTTCCTAGGAGGCTCCATAGCCAATTCTTTATTTTTCTCCACCCTCTTCTTCCTTACCACCCTTGCAAAAACTTCTATCTTCTTTGAAACTTCCTTGATGTCTTCATCTAATTTTGTTTCCTCAGAAGAAACTATCATATATTTCCTAGCCACCTTCTATTTTCTCTTTACTGGTTTGGTCAACTTAGGATTGGCAAGCTCTCTTGATGATGCTTCTAGTTTCTTCGAAGACTCGGTAGATACCAAGACCAAATTGGGAGTGGCCTGAGCTACCTTATTTTCTTCCCTCTCTTCATTCCTTTTTTGTTTCATTTCTTCTTTCCTCTGAGCTTGAAGGAGTTTGACCTTTTGTTCTACTTTATCCCTGCCATGTCCTTCACTTATTAGATCTTTCCATTGTGTTGTCATTGATGTCAACTAATATAGCAGGTTACTAGAATAGCCTGACACCAGTCAGTATGGGATGCAAACCAGCCTTATGGTCATGGATGTCATCAGTATAAGTTAGTGCTGAGAAGAACAGACTGGTACCCAATATGTAAGCTAGTGTTAACCTGTGAATAGACATTGGAGATAGTTGGCATAATGTCAATGCCAACCAGTGAGTGATATGCTGGTAGAGTTTTGTTGCCAATTGATAAGTAGGTGACCAGTAAGAAAGAAGGGTGAGATAATGAAGAATGTTCAATGCAACTAGTATGCAAGTATGATGATAATCAACAAGACTCCCACTAGTTAAATATGTTGTCCCAGGATGAAGAGAAGACTAAAGAAAGAATAATACTGCATGAGATCAAGGAGGATAAAATGAGAATCCTACTGGATAGATCCTCTCCACCAATTGGAATGTTAGCAAGAGATCAAGATCCTCTCCTACCAGTAATGAGCAGATTGTGCACTGCAGTCCATCTACTCCTACCAGGTAGTTTGTTGGTATTATGGATGACTTTGTCATGTTTTGTATTGGTTTTGTCATTGATGTCAACACTTGTCTTCTTGGAGGTTTACATTATGGTTCATGGGTATGGTTAGTGGCTTATGCACAGTCACTGGTATATGTTCACCAACAGGTTATATTGTTCACCAGCAACGATGATAACTTGGAGATCATTTGGTTATGTCAAAGACATGGATTGGAAGTTTGGTTTTGGTGTTTTTCTTATTGGTCTAATCAGGTTGACAAATTTGCCTTTACTGGTAGATAAGTCTAGGTTATGGACCGATACATGTGATCTATTCCAAATCAGCACGATACGTCATGGAGATTGTTTATTGATTGGTTATTGTGGTAAATGTATTAAGCTAACATGTTGTATCGCATCAAGACTTATTTATAATTGATTTAATTGTAATATCTTTAGTGAGCTGACCTATTCATTTGGTCTTAGGTTTTGTATATATGATTGTAATATCTTATTGAAGATCATGGTAATCATGAATGAGTATGGATATTGAAGAGTGAAAATAAGCAAATCCTTGTGAAAATCACGTAGAAATTATTTGAAGGTTGAAGGAAGGTTATGAAGGTGTTTTGACACTCATGTTCAGAGCTTAACCGGGACTAAATCTAGCATTGGAGATGCTATTTTGAGCAGTACATTAACATTGGATTTAACCATCCAATTGTGTAGTTAGTGTGAATCCTAATTGGTGAGTTAGCAGTGAACTCTATGGAATTGGCCTTTTTGCATGTGCAAACCCGATTTGTATACACATACTATCTGCAGTAGTATCATCTAATTATGGGTAAGGTTTCCTACCATGGTTTTTCCCTTACCGGGTTTCCACATAAAAATCTCTATGTTATGTGTTGTGGATGTTGTTTCTCTTTATGTTTCATGCATTAAGTTAAACCGGTACTGCTATATCTATTAATGTGTTATACCGACACTTAAATTTGGTTTATCGACATTAAAGTTAAATTAGAATAACTTGCATTTGGATTACAATTTATTGACAATTGGTTAACAACTGATTCACCCCCCCTCTCAGTTGTCCTTCCCGGGACCTAACAATTGGTATCAGAGCTTAGTCCTCTTTTTGCAGAAGCCTAATAGGTTAAGGAGATCCTATGGCAACAAATATTTTCAAGAAGGATAGCCCAAAGCCTTATGGAACTAACTATGGCATGTGGAAGATCAGAATGGAAACACATCTGAACTGCATTAGAAGAGATATATGGGATGTTACAAAGAATGGCTATGTTACTCTTATTCTAAATCAACCTCATCCACCAACATTGGCTAAGGACATAGAAAATGATTGCAAAGCAAGAGAAGCACTTTTGAGCACATTATCATATCAGTAAATCATGGGATTATCAAACTGATCTACTACTAAAACTATTTGGGATAACTTGGAGACATTGAATGAAGGAGATACCACTGTCAAAAATGCAAAACTGGAATGTTGTTAGGACCCGGAGGCAACTGAGAAAGGGGGGTGAATCAGTTGTCTATTAAATTCAACCCAAATATAACTTAATCAAACTTGATACTTAATACCAGTAAACCAAACATAATGTCGGTAAGCAAATTAACAGTTAATATCAATACTGGTGAAACTTGATGCATGAAATAGAAAGAGAAACAACATCCACAACACATAACATAGATATTTGTACGTGGAAACCCTGTAAGGGGAAAAACCACGGTGGGAAACCTTACCCACAATTAGATGATACTGTTGTAGATAATATGTGTATACAATTGGGGTCTGCACATGCATAAAGGCTGGCTGCCTAGAGCTCACTGCTCAATCACAAAAATGGGAGTCTCACTAACTACAATTGGATGATTAAATCCAATGATATTGTACAACTCAAAGTAGCATCTCCAATGCTGGATTTAGTACCAGTTAAGCTTTGATTATCTCCTTCAAACCTTCCTTAAATATTCAAATGATGTCTGCATGAGTAGCTCTTCTTATATTCGCATATACGAAATATCACAACCTTATCATACCGTATTACATACCATTACCTTAATCTCACATATGAGATCTTACATATATACCATGTCATGCCCAAACTTTTGGGAAAAAACACAACTACAAATTTTTTTTTGAATACTTAATTACATGCATCTCATGCTTAAATAGTTGTGACAACTAAACAAGTTGTTCCAAATGTAATCTTAAGTGATATAATAATGGGTTTCTAAAGTGAGTGATGAATGAAAATTTAACTAGAGGCCTTAGGTTTCGATAAAACTCCTTGACGATAGAATTATAATATTACTAATATAACAAATACGATAACTCCTATTATCAAACAGAACAAATTAATTTTATAAGGACAATAATAAATCCACTCAAATGTCCCTTTTATTTCAAATGTGAAATATAATACTTAATTAGATCAACTTCTACTATATAGACGTTAATACAATTACTTGGTTCAATATCAATTATCTATCTAATAACAAGTTTCCTCCATCATTGTTATTACATCCTTCCTTTAACTGGATTAAATTTTGCATCTATTAATTAATTATTAAGAGGACTTTAACGTAATAATATTAATTAATTGAGCAATTAAAAATTTGGTGTGCCAAACATTAAAATGTTAATTGCTTCATTCAATATAAAGTTCCATCTAGGTTAAATAAGTTCGCAAGATCAAGATCATTGGCTTATTTTAGAAATATATATAATGCCACTACAATATCCCCTTTCAAATAAACATTTAATAACCTATATTAAATTGTTTCATCTAATTATAAATACCATTAAAATCTCTAAAATGTAATTGTATAACTTACATTAAGTTTATGTATTACTTCCCCAAACATTAATGTAAATATTTAATATTCAACATTTACGTTACCTCTAGGTTAAATTTTAATCATTAAACTTTATAAAATTCCCATCAATAAACCTCTTTAATAAATCTACTCAAAAAGAGTCTATTATTTCTCTATAAATAATTAATCCCCAAATATAATAAATACTGACATTAAAAATACTTCTAAAACTTAATTTTAGTCATCATACTATTTAAACTTTTCATTAATAAACTTTTCAATACATTTACCCAAAATATGGAAATAATATGATTATAAATAATTAATTCCTCATACAAGCAAAACCAACCCAAATAAATAAATAAAAATTTAAACAAATGGAGATAACCCATTTCAAATTTTAAAAGGGAACTCTCATCTTTCCCCCCACTTTTATTATTTTTTTAATTAATTTCTTTCATAACCCTAACTAGGGTTTGTTTTATTCTCTTTCCTTTAAAATTATAACACTCACATTCTTCTTTCTTCTCTTTCTACTTGTATTTACCCTAACCTGAAATTGGGTTAGGGTTTTTTGTTTTTTTTTAGCAGGTGGAAGATGGTTCAAGACCAAAGGAGAGAGAGGCCGAAGAGATGAGTCGCGGAAAAAGGGAGGGAGGCGATGACTTGCACCACTACGGTTTCACTGCAATGGTGGCTGAACTGTCCACTGTGGTTAACCCGTAGTGGCGGCTGAGCCGACCACTATGGCTTAACCCGCAGTGGCTGTCAAGCCACCCCTGCGGCTTAACCCGCAGTGGCGAGCTAGCCACCCACTGTGGCTTAACCCATAGTGGCGAGATAGCCACCCACTGCAGCTTAACCCACAGTGGTGGCCGAGCTGTCGACTATGGTTTAATCTGTAGTGGCGACCGCACCGCACTGTGACAAGCCTAGAGGGAGGAGGATGGGGTAGATCCCTCGGCTCCCCCATCCCGATCCAAGGTCAAAATGCTTTATTTTATTTATTTATGTATATATATATATTTTAATATATATATATATACATATAAATATATATACATATATATATATATATTAATATATGTGTGTGTATATATATATATAAATATATGTATATATATATGATAATATATATTAATATATATACATAAATAAGACAACAGGTTATAAAATATAATATATAGAATATATTCATATGTTTTTGGCAATAAGGCATATGTAGATTTCTGGTAACATTTTTATTTTATAGACACATGTATCTTTTATTTAGGCTTATTTATATATATTTATATATGTCTATATAAATGTGTATATATATATGCATGTATTTTTAAATTCATATACTTATGTCCATATGTTTAATCTATTTGAAAGGTTGATTTATTTAACCTGATTAAATAAATGTTACAAATATATGCACAAACTTAATGATTTATTTTTATTTTTCTTATATCTATGTAAATTTCTAGATTTCTCTTCTATGTCTAAATCTGTATTTTTCTAATCACATAAAAGCATATTTTCTAAACTAACAGATTTAAATAACTGTATTTCTTTTCATTTTTAATGCCATATAGTTAACTATAGGAAAAGATTAATATATCTACTTTTATTTTTCTGCATTTTGTTTTTGAAATGAATGACAGGGAGAAATAAATTACAGCAGTGTGATTATAGTCTAGAAAACACTTAGGAACATTAAAAAAAAAAATGCAAAAACTATTATTTCCCTAATATATATTTAACCATATTTTGCTCTAGGAAATAAACAATTAGAACTAAATAATTACTTTTCTCTTACTAACATTCATGCCTTACTGTTTCATTTATTTCCATTATATTTTTTGCATTTTTTTTGAATAAATGCAGAACTATTATTACTCTAATATCCATTTAACCATATTTTGCAATATCAACTTAACAAAAAAATGCATTTCTTATAAGAATACTTTGAACACAATATGTCAACTTTACAAATGGGTGAAATACCCAACTAGCCTCTCATTCCTAATAAATGAGGACTTAAATAAATAAATACATTTCTTTTTAAAAAATAATACAACAAAAAACTCTTCTCTTTCATTTCTACAACTAAGATACCACAATAGGAACAATTCCAAAACTTTTCCTTCAATCCCTTCCCAAAGCAACCTGCAATACAAAATCTCAAGGTTGTGACCATGGAGGACTCACCTCCCAACCTAGGCATACTAGAAGCCACCCCCGAGCTTGGAGAACCAAGACCTAGATGGGTTACACTCAAGAAAACACAAACAAGCAAGGAAAAACTCAAAACAAACACATTCACATCCCAAGGCTGAACTTTATCACAAAATGTGATGTTTACATGGGTGGAAGTAGACCAAGTACCTTGAGGAGAACTGCAAGATAATAGATGACAAGCCAACTCATGGCAACCAAGAACACAACATAAGTCCATCTTAACCCAACATCCTTATGACCCCCAAGGCATACATGTCATACTTTCTCCCCTTATGGCCCCCAAATGCATAAACTAAACTATGCAACAAGGGTCACATAAACAAACCCCTTGAGATCACTCTCTTAAATATAGCCTCTCACTCTAAGACTGTAAAACACCTTCCACCCCCAAGACCATTTTTCCCTCGCAAGGGTAAGATGGCCTTGGATACTCCCAAAACACAAGAAAATGCATACAAAAAGAAATAAGAGAAAGATCACATAAAATACAAGGGATGCAAACAACTACATTTAAGCAATCTTTCAAAATAGATTTTCAACATACAAAGTAAGAAAATGAACCAACCTTGAATTCTACCAAGGGTTTACTAGGGATAGCTTGGAGAAGAGTAGCCCAAATCCACACTTCTTTTCTTCCACACTTAGCCAAAAATTCTATTCAAAACTTGTTTCAAAAACTGCAAGATCTCATCTCCAAAGATGGAGAGTGGGTGATTGACTTTCTAAGTCTCAATCCTTTGCCTAAGAAGGCTTCACTCACTCCTTCCAACCTCTTGGATAGAGTGAGAGCTCCCATTGGTTGGTCTTCCCTAGGTCTTACACACTCCCTAATTAAGGTACCTCAAGAAAAGGAATGAAATGGGGAAGAGGAATGACACATACCAAGAAGGTTATCTAACTAAGGATGGCACTCCCAAAGATGAAATTCGGCCATCTTGGGAAATCTAGTTTTTGGGGAGGTTAAACAAGCCCTAGGGAGTGGACACATGGCCAAATTTGGCCCTCATCCATAGGTACCCCATAGGGCCCACTAAAAATTCTCCAAAAATGACTCTAGGAGTTGGTTTAACCCTTTGAAAGTCCACCCAAAGTTTACCTATGGTCAACTCTAAGTTGACCCTCCTAATGGCTCCATATCCTAGATTACTTGGGACCTTCAAGAATAATTTGGAAATATATCATTGGTAAAATAAATCTCTCAAAAAGTGACATGACAATGCCAACTCAACATACAACATATGTGTCAAGTGACACTACAAAAAGAATTCCACATCACAAATACACACCTGGAAATTGTCTCTTGTAGGATTTACACAAATTAATAAATACAATTTAACACACATGCAAATATTTATGTTTACAAGTAAAATATGATACATACGGGGTGTTGTCTCTCCAAATAGACAACCCCTGGTTTTATGAATGTACAAAGGTCTAGGCTTGATTCTCCATAATGTTTTCCATGGTCACATGGATAGTTTTCCTGCACATCTCAATTACACATTAGTAATTCCCAAATAGCCTCATGTAATATTAAACACATAAATAAGAAAACCAATCAATCACTTTGCATACAATTGACATCATACACATCAATTTACCATAAAACCAATGCAATCCATATAAAGCAATTATCATAATCCTCATAAATTCCAACCATTCATAAGGCATGCATCATAATTTCTAACATCATAATAAAGTCCTGCAAATTTAGATATAGCTGACATATGTTAGATCAAGTTTATCCAGTCAGTGGATTATATAAGATTTCAAATCTATAACACATCAAAATGTACACCGCTAGGTGAAAGATTCTGTAACTTGGTTCAATTACTTATCTCACCAATCTATCCATCTAACATAGCCCATCTTATTGAATTATATAATTTATAAATAAGGTCAACCATGGTCAACTAAGTTAACCAGAGCTTGAGTGGGGAGGGGCTTTACATTCCAAAACTTAAGACCAAGTGTGTAGGTCAGCTCACTAAGAATATTAAAATTAAATCAATTACAAGTAAGTCAGGATGTGATGCATCATGTTGGCTCAACAACAATATTAATTAATTAAACCATCTTCATAACATGTTGTGTTGATCTGGAATAGATAGCACATGCCAGTCCATAACCTAGAATAATTTGTCAGTAACAATGAATATGTCAACCCGATTAGACCAATAACCAAATCACCAAAACCAAGTGTCCAAACCATGTCTTTGACATAACCAAGTGATCTCCAGATGATAACAAGTCATCCTTAGTGTCGGTGAACAATATAACTTGTCAGTGAACCAAATACCGATGACTGTACATAATTCACTAAACTTTCCTGTGAACATAACCAAAGATCTCCAGAAGGATAAGTGTTGATAAGTGTTGACATCAATGACAAAACCAATGCAACAAATCCATAATACCAACAAATGTTACTGGGTCAGGTATGGAAATCTGAAAATGGAAGAAGATGAAAGAATTTCTGCATTTATGGAAAGAGTTAATGAAATTGTTTTAGGAATACAATGTTGTGGAGGATCCTTTAGTGTAGATGAAATTGTATCTAAAGTTTTAAGAGCATTGCCACTGGCTTACAAAATGAAAATAACTGCTATTAATGAAATGAGAACAATGCCTAATACTTTAGTTTTTAGAGATACTTTGGCTGGAAAACTTTCAGCATTTGAACTTGAGGAATTTGGTCATGTTGCTACTGTTAAGACTGAGTTAGCTTTCAAGGCATCATAATCATCATCAGCATCATCGTCATCTAAAAAAAATGATTGGAAAGAACTTTATTAAAAAGAACTTGAAGATATGAGGAGAGAAAATGAAGAACTTGAAGCACTATTTGCAATGAAAATGCCTAAAGGTCCAACAGGAAGTAAGTATGAAGGTAAAGTACCTTTCAAATGTTTTAATTGCAATAAAGTTGGTTATATGGCATCTAGATGTATTGATAGACATGTGAGATTAAGGGAGGAAGAAAAAAGATCATAAACACATAACCCTAAATATTAGAGATATAGATTCAAGAAAAAAAGAGATAAGTCATGTTACTATGTAGATGAAGGTGTTACAGATGAAGATCTAGCAAATAACGGATGGGATTTTATTGCAATAAAGGAAGATCAAATGACACCTATTGTCAAACCGGTAGAGCAGGCACTGGCAACTAAAATTCAAGAAAAAGATGAATGGATTATAGATTCCAGATGCTCACATCATATGACTAGTGATAAAAGCAAATTCTTATCATTTCAAGAAATTCATGGAGGTCTAGTAAGTTTTGGAGATGGTAAAGCTTGTTTAATCAAAGGAAAAGGCACTATATCTTTGGTGGTAAGCACAATACTGAAAATGTTTATTATGTAGAAGGTTTAAAGCATAATCTTTTGAGTGTTGGTCAGTTAGTGGAAAAAGGATTTCAATTATAGTTCAAGAATGGGAAATGCAAAATCATAAACAAAACTGGATTGGAGATTACAACTAGTAATTAGACTAAAGTTAATATCTTTCACTTGAATACTAGTGATACAACATGTTTGATTGCACACATTGATGAAAGTTGGTTACGGCATAAAAGACTCTGTCATGTGAATTTTGATTGCATATTAAAGATCAGTTCAACTAAGGCAGTAAGGGATTTACCTAAGATTGTGAAACCTCATAATCGGGTATGTAAGGAATGTCAAATGGGAAAGCAAGTTAGAACAACATTTAAGAGCATTACTAAGAAATCAAATAATATTCTTGATCTAATTCATACAGATTTGTGTGGTCCTGCAAGAACAAGAAGTCTTCAAGGAGATAGATACTTTATGCTAATAATTGATGATTATTCTAGAATGTGTTGGGTTACTTTTCTCAAGGAGAAATCCAAAGCTTTTGGAAGATTCAAGATATTCAAGGAAATGGTAGAGAATGAAACCGGAAATAAAATCAACTGTTTAAGATCAGATCAAGGAGGAGAATTTATGTCAAGGGAATTTAATGCATTCTGTGAAGTGAATGGAATCAAAAGACAACTATCAGCACCCTAGACACCCCAGTAGAATGGAGTTGTAAAAAGGAAGAACATAACTATTCTTTCAATTACAATTTATACTTTCATCTATAACACCTTCTGCTATATCTTATATATATGTTATCTATTGGATCTTATATAAATGTTATTTGTAGAATGAAGGTGTTACAATTTATACTTTCAATAGAGTTCACATCAAAAGTGAAATCGGTAAGACCCCTTATGAAATATGGTTTGGTCATATTCCTACTCTTAAATACTTCAGAATATTTGGAAGAAAATGTTATATTAAAAGAGATGAGTATATTGGCAAATTTGATCCTAGAAGTGATGAAAGAATATTTCTTGGTTATTCATCTAAAATCAAGGCATATAGATGTTATAATAAAAGGTTACAGAAAATCATTGAGAGTGCTAATGTGAAGATAGATGAACACTTTAGAGGAGATTCAAGATCTATAGAACTGACAGTTGAAATGATTATAAATGAACCAGAATAGAATCCACTGGTATAGAATGAAGACCCAGTCACACCGACATCATCAAAAAACTCAACAATGATTAAAGAACAAAAACCTATGAATGTTAATCAGAACAAAACTAGGTATGTAAGATTGAATCATTCAGAGAATCAGATAATTGGAAACAAGAATCAAGGTGTTATGACTAGAGGAAGACTAGCAAATGAAGAGGTATGTTTAATTTCTCAAATTGAACTAGCATCTATTATTGAAGCATGTAAGGATGAACAATGGATAAAATCAATGGAAGATGAATTATAACAAATTGAAAAGAATAATACTTGGACATTGGTTCCCCGACCTAAAGACAAAAATGTAATTGGAACTAAATAGGTTTATAGTAATAAACTTAATGAAGATGGAGAAGTAATCAGAAACAAAGCAAGATTAGTTTGTAAAGGTTATTCACAGAAAGAAGGAATTGATTATAATGAAACCTTTGCATCGGTAGCTAGAATTGAGGCAGTTAGACTATTTCTTGCATTTGTAGCTTATAAGAACTATAAAGTCTATAAAATGGATGTAAAATGTGCATTTTTGAATGGAGATCTTGAGGAGGAAGTTTACATTCAATAACCTGATGGATTTTCTTTAGTAGATAATAAGGATATGGTTTGCAAGTTAAGGAAAGTTTTATATGGATTGAAGCAAGCTCCCAAAGCTTGGTATGCTAGATTGGATAATTATCCTTTGAAGCTTGGTTACACAGAAGGTAATCCTGACAATAATTTGTATTACAAGGTTACCAATGATGATATTTTGGTTATTGAGTATTTGTAGATGATATCTTTTTTGCAGGTGAAGATGAATTATGTAAGGACTTTTCTAATCAGATGCAAAAATAATTTGAAATGTCTATGATTGGAGAGATAAAAATATTTTTAGGTTTGCAGATTTCACAAACTGATAAAGGTATATTCATATGTCAAACTAAGTAGTTGAAGGAACTTTTGGAGAAATTTGGTATGGAAATTCCAAACCGGTAAGTACTCCTCTGACTACAACTGATAAATTAACATTGAAGGATGGTTTAACTCCTATTAATCTGATAAGGTACAAATTTGTGATTGGAGGATTACTGTATTTGATACAAACAAGACCTGATATAATGAATGCAGTATGTATTGTTTCAATATTTCAAGGAAATCCTAAGGAAAATCATGAATCAACATTAAAAAGGATTTTTTAGTACCTACAAGGCACAACAAATCATAGTTTATGGTATCCTAAAGATGAAAATTTTGATTTATGTCCATACACCGATGAAAATTAGGCAAGTGATGTAGATGACAAAAAGAGTACCACTAGCGGTGCATTCTTTCTTAATAGCAGATTAATTTCATGGATATGTAAGAAGCAGACTTGTACATCATTATCAACAATAGACTCATAATATGTTGCAGCAACAACTAATTGTACTCAAGTATTATGGATTAAGCAAATTTTGAAGGATATAAAGGTAAAATGCAAAGAACCAATAATCTTTTATTGTGATAATTCAACAGCAATTGATATATCAAATAATCTGGTATTTCACTCTAAGACAAAGCATGTTTCTATTAAGTATAACTTTCTAAAAGAGAATGTTGAAGCAAATGAAGTGAAATTGGTTTATGTGAATACTAAAGAGAAAATTGCAAATATCTTTACAAATCCTTTGTCTAAGGAAACATATGAATATCTTAGAGAGAAGCTTGGGGTAATTTCCCCACCGGGAGAGATTTAGATGTTGAAGATTGGCATTAAACCGGTAGGAACTCACAGAAAAAATCTTTTTTCAGCTTTGATGGAGAGCTACTTCTCAGGGGAAGTAGTTGGCAGAATGTTAAGTTTTGAATTCTTAACTACTTTGGCATTTGATGTCAAAGGGGGAGAGATATCTATGGAAAAACTATTAGGATTAATGAAAGTCCCAAAGATACTGAGAGGGGGGCTGAATCAGTATCTAACTGGTTAACAAAACATTTAAACTTATTAAGTATTTTGCATTCCAAAACAGTGTATCGATAAATAAGAATTAATGCAATAAACAGGAACAATAAAGATAGCATAGAAAAAACACCATAACACAAGATGTTTAATGAGGAAACACAATGTGGGAAAAACCTTGGTGGGATTTGTGACCCACAATATTCACTCACTAGCCAATGAATAAATATTAATTACAATGAGGGGCCTACACATACAAGAAGGCCAACTGCCTAGAGTTCATTGGTTAATCTACAAAATAGAAGTCTCATTGACTTACAAAATGGATTATGAGAATCCAATACAAAGTACTACTTCAAATCAGCATCAACTATGCTAGGTTTAGTGCCAGTTTAAGCTCATACTATAACCATAAACCTTATACAAAATCTGCCTTATGCATTCGCATATATATTCCTTATTATTCACTCATTCCTATCCGATCTCTCATCTATATCAAAATGATTTACCATATCTCATACATATATGAGTCTATTACAATATTCCATGTTGGCTTTATAAAAAATAATTACAATTAAATACAATAAACAAAATTTTATTCCTGTCAGCTGGGGTGCCAGTATGCATTATTGCCGCTATCGGTGAAGTGTCTGTCAGTGCTAATACCTAGCAGTGATTTACTCGATGAATGCCACAAGGTTTCCTAAAGGTTTCCAGTAGGTTGTCATCAATTACAACACCATCATTTCTCATTAGAGTGTATAATGCCAACAATCTCCCCCTTTGGCATTGATGGCAACAGTCATGAGAAAAATCAAAAAACTGTTTCCAAAAGGTGAATTCCAAAAAGTTGCCAAAAATATGTGCTCCCACTGAGCAAATGATCTTCTTTCAATAGCCATTTTTCTCTTTCCACTACTCCCCCTTTGAAATCAATGACAAAGGTTGTCAAAATTTATCAAATGAGTGCAAAATTTCACCTTAAGGTTTGTAACTGGTTGGTTACAATTTGAAATATATCAGCCAAAACCAAATTTAAACTCTGCATGAATCTATTGTTATCATTCATGGTTGCCTCAGTTTCTTGGATCGTGTTGGTGAGATGATGCATATTCTCTTCCGGTGATCTTCCCCATTGAATTATTGCCTTAAAGATCTCATTTCTCAAAGAGATAGGTTATCTAGTTTAGGACTAAGTTTATACTTACGCTCTCTGGCATTTGCCTTGATCCTTGCTTTTTCCTTCTCAAATTTCTCCAACTTTTCCTCAAATCCTTCTATTTATTTCTCAATAACTGATATAGGTTCGGATGAACCAATAATGTTATCAACTATATCATCAATTTCTTTTTGTACTCTTCTTATTTCCTTTTCAATGTTCTTGGTCAACAAATGTGGCTTGCATATTTCTCTATATAGTTCCTTATACTCCAAAATTGTTGTATTCAGTGTCGGTAAAAGTGTGTTAATATGTTCAGTGCACTTCTTTATTGTCTCCTTAAAGAATTTTTTTGTTTTTTCCATTTTCTCTTTCAGTGTATCCTCATTTACTTTATCAATTGTTATTACATTTCTAGCAATAAATTTAGACAATGTGTCTATCCTAAAGAATCCCTTACATGATCTACATTACATTTTGGTGCAATCATCTTAAGAATAGGTATTGTATCATCAATTTCCTTGTAGGCCAATGCATTATAGTCAATTATCTTCTTAATAGAGTCCAGAAGTACCTCTATCACATTAGTAGGTCTGAATTCAGATGTTTGACCAACTGCCTTTATTATTTCAGTGCTTCCAACATTTTTTACCAATTTTCTTGTATCAACCTCTGGTGGATCAGTCTGAGTTTCCATTTCAGTTAGCAATGGTTTGGGTTTCTTAGTGATTATCAGTTTCACTATCTCAGTATGTACCTGTGCCTCTATCGGTTTCTCTGTTGGTTTCTCTGTGTTATCAACTACCGGTATCTCTATCTCTGTCTCTATAGGTTTCTCAGTGCCAACATCTATACTACCAGTATTCATTCCACTATAAAAAGGTTGCTTAGTATACTTTTTTTGCTCTGTTTGCTCTATGTGTATAACAACCTCACATTTTATGTCAGTTGCTCAACAATGTTTCCACTACTAGCAATATCATTTTGTACCTCTGTCATGTCCTTCTCAACAACAATGTTTACTTCCTAAGTATCAACATTCATGGTAAATAGAATTTATGATTTAGGGTTAGTGTCATTATGTGTTATGTCCATATTTTCAGTAGTCAGTTTATCATCAATATGTACCAGTGTAGTATCCAAGGGTGGTGGTAAGTTGTCAGTTATTTTGATGTTTGGTATTCCACCAACTTTACCTTTCCCTTTGTCCTTGTCCTTCTGATATACTTTTAATGTTTTCTTAGGTTGGTTTAATTCTTCTTGTTTTTCCTTTTCTACAAAAAAGATATCCCATTTATCATTTGTTTCCTTTGCAATTTCATTTACTATACCAACTATTAAGCTTACTTGTCGGTGACCAATAGAAAAAATTGATCTGTTTGCTTCACAAATTAATTCATCAATTTCCTCTTTTGAGTTAATTGGATGTATAGCTAGAAGTTTTTCAACCTTAAGTTTCTTGTCTAACTCCATTACTGCAATCCTCTTTGAATCTAACCTTCTATGTAGATCCTTTGGTAAGTCATCTACCACTTCAATCAATACTTTCTTGTATATGTCCAGATGTAGAATTATACTATTTTCAACACTTTCCTTTTTTGAATTAGTGAATGTGTTATACAACTTGCTCACATTTGCCAAGTTACCATCATCAGTGATTTCATTCAGTAAATTATCCAAAGGTGGTATTACCTATTTCTGTTTCTTCTTGGGTGTTAACTTCTTTGTCGATTGTCTTACCGCTTGTTGCTTCTTTCTCATAGTTCTAATTTTCTTGGGTGGAGGAGAGGGTACCGGTGAGGTTTTTCTCTTCCTGTCAACTCTCTTAAATTCAGCAAGTATCTCACTGTCATATGATGTACCAACTAGTGAGATATGTGCCTCCGGTTGCAATCCTTCCAGTTCACTTTCCTTTACTCTAGTAAGGTTCATAACATTTTCTTTTATTTCCTTTACCTATTTTGATGCATCTCTTATATACTTTTCTCTTCTCTTCCTTTGTTTCATTGTTTGTACATCACTCTTAATTGTTTATGCACTACCAAAAAAAATTTCTATTGGTTCTCTAGGTGCTTCTAATAGGGCTTTAGCATAAGTCTCAATAATATTCACATCAGCCTCATACCCCATTTCAATTACCCATACAGTTCTAGGAAGAACTGCTGCCATCCATATTTCATCTTTCTTAATCACAAAATAGATTTCCTTATCATATTTATCTACTATACTTTGTTGTAGTCTCTCTCTAGTTTTCATTTTGGCTTGGAAAGATTTGAAATATTCAGTTATATTGTTTTCCCTAATAGTACCCATGTCAGTGAAAGCTTCTTGCAATTGTTTTCCTATCGGTGTGTCATATCCAAAATCTTTCTGTCCAATACCAAGAATTTGTTTTGAGAATTACAACATAAGGCATACCAAAAGATTACCAAAATGAAATGTCCCTTTCTTTTCACCTTTTATCTTTTTCAAGTTATCTACTAGTTCATCTTTCAGCCATTCACACACATCTATTTTTGCATCATTATTTACCATATCATAAGCACTTTTAATGCAAAGACTAGAAACTTAATTAAGTTGGTTTGCATGTGTAGTCTTGTAACCTAAAATAATACTTATGAATCTCACATTGATATCCTTGATGTCATTTACTCTCAGAGATCTACTATCAGATGTTGCTCTGGTTAAGGTCATGACTATGTTGTTAGGTACCTTCTTTGTCTTGTCTAGTTTGCTGTCGGTTGAGGGTAAACTTGTCACTACCCTAATTTCTTGCTGGGTGAATTTGCAAACTGAACCTAACCAAAGAAATTCTCCATATGCCCTACTTAGGACAATTATTACAACTTCCTCCAGAAATTCAAGGATGTTCAAGATTTTCACAAAACCTAAAGTCTCAATAATCTTGTGCTCGGGTTTGACATTTACATTTTCACCACAAATTACAGTTTAAAACATTTTTAACACTTCCACAGAACCTAATTCCTCAATATTGTAGTGAATATAAATTCTAGGGTCTTCAACATAAGCTACACCTTTAGGAATTTTTGAAAATGCGCCTATGGAATCATCTTGCTTAGCTATCTCAGGAATAATTTTGAAAACAGGCCTAGGGCATTTTACAATTTCCACAACAGTAGGGTTTGTAATAAATTTGGGAGTAAAAGAGGAAGCCATTTGAAAAATACCTTAAGCTACCTGATAATTTTTGAGTGCTTGAAAGAAATCGCTTCACTTCTTCACCTTGAATGCATTCACTCAAATTTTGCGCTCTCTGCTAGTTTGAATGCTTGGTGATTCAAAAATGAAGGAAAACTAATAATTTATAATGAAATTTCTTTCAACAACCATAATAAATGCTCTTTGGTTAAGTGAAAACTTAACACATCTACCAGTAACAAAGAAGTCTATCTTCTCACCATCTACCAAGGGTAATGTGCATGATGTTCAACTTGCTGCAATACCCCCAAATGGTCACTTCTTAGTTGGATGAAGAATCTCCTGTTGGTGGAGTAATACTCTATTCTACCAATGAAGGAATAGTCTCATCAACATTCTGATCTGTCTTTCTAATCCTTTGCTTTGAAAATTCTTTGTTTGCCTCATCAACCTTTTGTTTGTGTTTCAAACTAGGTCCTATATTATTTGTCGGTGAAGTCTTGCTTCTACAAAATTTTGCAATATGTCCAATTTTGTTACAAGCATAACAAGTCACATTATTCTTCTAAATAGCCTTTCCATATCCTATATCAGTTTGTGTTCTTCTTTGATTAGATAAGTGCCCAAATCTTCCACAAACATAACATCTTACATTCATTCTGCAATTTTCTAAATTATGACCAACATTGTTGCATTTGGAACATTGACTGGTGGGTGCATTAATGTTCTGATTATTTCTAGATCTACACTAATTTTCTCTATGATCAATCTTGGTATAGTTAAAGCATTTCCCATTAAATTTGTAAGCATTAGGTTGCCTTACCATTTTACTATGATCATGATTGTTTGTAGTACCAGAACTTTCACCAACTTCAAATCCAAGTCCATTAGTATCTCCATTAGGTTTCTGACTTTTCAGCATATCATCAAGTTCTTCTGAACTTTTCTTGAATTTCTCTTTGTGTTGATTTTTAGTTACCAACTCATTTTCCAGAATTCCCATTTGTCTCATAAGTTAAGTTTTATCATATTGCATTTGAATCAAATTTGTCTTTAACCTATCATTTTCATGTCCGAGTCTTAGATTTTCATTTCCAACATCATTGAGTCTCCTAGTCAAGTCATCTTCATTCTTCTTCCTATCTTCAATGTCTTTACAAAATCTCATAGTCATATCTTGCATTTCGTACCTCATAGTCATGTTTTCTTGCCTCAATTTGTTCACAAGCTCATTAAGAGTTTCCTTTCCACCATTATCATTCTACATCTTCTCATGAAGTTATTTTCTTTTATTTTTATCAATAGTAATATTCTCTTGAAGTCCTCGAGTGAATTCTTGTGCAGTCCTTAGATCATCTTCAAGTTTGATATTCTTCAACTTCTCTTAATCTTAGTCTACAAGAGCTCCTTCCAATTGTTTTCTTAACTTCTCCATCTGTACCAGTGTCAAAATCTTCCTCAAGCTATTAGGCTTTTGAAAATAGAGGACTAGGCTCTGATACCAATTGTTAGGATTAATGAGAGTCTCAAAGATACTGAGAGGTGGGGTGAATCAGTATCTAACCAGTTAACAAAATATTTAACCTTATTAAGTATTTTGCATTCCAAAATAGTGTACCGATAAATAAGAATTAATGCAATAAATAGGAACAATAAAGACAGCATAGAAAACACACCATAACACAAGATGTTTAATGAGGGAACCTGGTGTGGAAAAAACCTTGGTGGGATTTGTGACCCACAATATTCACTCACTATCCAATGAATAAATATTAGTTACAATGAGGGGCCTCCACATGCAGGAAGGCCAACTGCCTAGAGCTCATTGCTCAATCTACTAAATAGAAGTCTCACTAACTTACAAAATGGATTATGAGAATCCAGTACAATGTACTGCTGCAAATCAACATCAACTATGCTAGGTTCAGTACCGGTTTAAGCTCATACTATAACCATAAACCTTATACAAAATCTTCCTTATGCATTCACATATATCTTCCTTATTATTCACTCATTCCTATCCGATCTCTCATCTATATCAAATTGATTTACCAGATCTCATACATATATGAGTCTATTACAATATGCCATGTCAAATTTACAAAAGATAATTACAATTAAATACAATAAACAAAAGTTTATTCTTGTCATCTTGGGTGCCGATATGCATTGTTGCCGTTGTTGGTGAAGTGTCTGCTAGTGCCGGTGCCTACTGGTGGTTTACTAGATGAATGCCATGAGGTTGCCTAAAGTTTGCCAACAGGTTGCCATCAATGACAACACCATAATTTCTCATTAGAGTGTATAATTCCAACAAAAACATTATTCCTTGGGGGAGAGATTATTCATTGGGAGAGATATACTTTTTGGTTTTGTTTTTGTTTCTTTTATAGAACTTTGTATTGATCTATCTTTGGGAGATTGATTGCTTTACTGGTTTTGGCATTCTTTTTTTTGGCACTTAGATGTTTTTCCATCTAGTGTTGCCATCAATGCTAAAGGGGGAGATTGTTGGTATTATGGATGACTTTCTCATGTGTTGCATTGGTTTTGTCATTGATGTCAACACTTGTCTTCTTGGAGATTTACATTATGGTTCACTGGTATGGTTAGTGGCTTATGCACAGTCACCAGTATATGTCCACCAATAGGTTATATTGTTTACCGACAATGATGATAACTTGGAGATCATTTGGTTATGTCGAAGACATAGATTGGAAGTTGGTTTTGGTGTTTTGCTTATTGGTCTAATTGGGCTGATAGATTTGCCTTTACCAGCAAATAAGTCTAGGTTATGGACCAGTACATGTTATCTATTCCATCTCAGCACGACACATCATGGATATTGTTTATTGATTGGTTATTGTGGTAAATGTATTAAGCTGACATGTATCACATCAAGACTTATTTGTAATTGATTTAATTGTAATATCTTTAGTGAGCCGACCTATTTATTTGGTCTTAGGTTTTGTATATAAGATTGTAAGATCTTATTGAAGATCATGGTAATCATGAGTGAGCTGACCTATTTTTTTGAAGGTTGAAGGAAGGTTATGAAGGTGTTTTGACACTCATGTTTAGAGCTTAACCGGTACTGAATCCAACATTGGAGGTGTTATTTTGAGCAGTACATTAACATTGGATTTAACCATCCAATTGTGTAGTCAGTGTGACTCCTAATTTGTGATTGAATAGTGAGCTCTAGGCAGTTGGCCTGTCTACATGTGCAAACCCCATTTGTATACACATACTATCTAGAGTAGTATCATTTGATTGTGGGTGAGGTTTCCCACTGTGGTTTTTCCCTTACCAGGCTTCCACATCAAAATCTTTGTGTTATGTCTTGTGGATGTTGTTTCTCTTTATGTTTCATGCATTAAAATAAACCGGTATTGCTATATCTATTAATTTGTTATACCGACACTTAAATTTGGTTTTTCGACATTAAGGTTAAATTGGAATAACTTGTATTTGCATTATAATTTAATGAAAATTGGTTCACAACTGATTCACCCCCCCTCTCAGTTGTCCTTCCTGAGACCTTACATAGGTAGCTGAAGACACACACCAAATGACCAATGTGGAAAATGAGGAAGCCTATGATATGTGAAACTAGAGATGTGCATTGAATTAGCAGAGAAGGTATGATGAATACATGGGAAAGATAATGAAGAATGAGAAGCAAGGAATGATGATTTTGTCACTTTGACAAACTGGCTAAGAGGAGAACCTATTAGATGAAGGAGAATGAAAGGCTTTCTATTTGTGGATATAGATTCACTTCACAATGCAGATATAGATGAGTGTAGGAAAAATGGAGATGTATGGCATGATAATATCATGCACATTATCGGTATGCAAGAGGAAACATGTCAACCGGTAAACATGGATATTAGTATGCAGGAAAGAGCCAAGATGCAAAGTGAAGTGCTCCCAATTAGGTGAAGATGTGCATGATAAATACTACAAACTCACAAGGTTGATGATCAGGTCAACATGATTCATCAATAGACAAAGGAGACTGCATGACATGAAGGGTAACCAGTTGATGTATATGATGAATAATGATGAAAATTAAATACCCAGTAGATATTGAGAGGGGGGGTGAATAAGTATAGACAAAAACTTCTTTGAAAACTTAAACTACAAAGACTGCACTAACTGGTAAACAACATCATCGATCTAAATCAAGGCAATACTGGTAAAATACTATGACTGTAAAAGTCATAAACCGGTAATACTTAGATCTTCACAAAGCCTAATATCTCATTTCCACTTCACCCATATGCTTAAACAAGTAAAACATCATAAATATAATGACCACTAGATCAGCTTGCATTACTGCTTAACAGAAAACACTTAAAACATCACATGAAAAGCATCACACATAACACACTTATTTTTCACATGGAAACCCAACTGGGAAAAACCACGGTGGGGATGAATACCCACAAGTTGTTCTTGAACTCTTTTGAAGTTTGCTCTTTTAGGAGCCTAGTCCAGTTAAAGACTTTACAACAAGTTTTGCTAGGAACCAATCCTGCCAGGGATCACCCGGTTAAGGGATGGCTAAATAGCCGGTTAAAGGTTAAAACCCTATTAAAGGTTACCTTGGAAGATGATTTGAATAACTCAATGATTTTGAGTCACCCTATTAAAGGATTTACAAAAATCTTGTTAAAGCTACCCGGTAAAGGGATTTTCCAACTGTTGAAATGGTTAGAAGTCAACAGGTAATACACTAATCTGATAACAACACTCAATGCCAAGGCAGATGCACTTCAATTCCTTTTCCTTAGCAACCAAACTCTGTAAATCTCTACTCACTCCTTTGGTCTGGAAAGAGTCACCTCACATACATTCATTTGCCAACAACTTCAAATGAGAATCATCAGTGACCTTATAGAAAATAATTAGTTTGGTAGCCAAAACCTAAAACCCTAAGCATCTAGGTTAACAATACAGTCGGTCCAATCTTGACCATTCAAAAATATTACATAGAGTAAAATAATCTTGAACAAATCTTAATATGTTCTCCATCATTCGTTCTTCATTGCTTCTTGAAGTTGATAACCCATCACACGCTTTCCACCATTTACTAGGATTTTGCACATTCTCGAGGTAGATAGAATCAATCTTCTTCATGCAAGATCCTCAAGGAGATTCTTCATAAGCACAAGGATGATGTGGTAATGTGATCTAATCTTCATCTCAATGCTAACTCATCATTGGATTTCATTGGTTGAATCACACATAGTTAGAATGAATCAACCAGAAACCCTAAAGGTGAGACTACTAGCCAGTAGTCATATCAAACGAAACCCCGATACAAACTTTGCATATACCGGTTCACACTTCATCATACTGGTTCATTTTTTGCACATATTAGGTCATACTATCATACTGGTTCACTTGCTAGTTTGCATACTTCAATATACCGATTCACACTTCAGCATATTGACATCAATGACAACATGCATTATCGTCATGTCATCAAACTTTGCTCATATGCCAACAATCTCCCCCTTTGGCATTGATGGCAATAAACAAGGATATCTCTACATCTTTTTCCATATTACTTCTCTATTTCACATATGTCTTCAATACTGCAGATATCCTCTCTGTATCACATCTTCTCTCCCATTGACAACAATTCCAAAGTGGAGGCACAAGCTTCCAAGTTCCACTATGTTGCTCCCCCTGAGGAGTAGCATCCTTCAACACATCAATCCTGAAAATATTTGACAATGTAATACTTGACTGATGTGGAGCACATACCTTTAGTTCACCTCTTGAATGGGTAACACCCCTAATTCACCTCTTAAATAGGTAAATGCAGCCTTTGGTAGAGCCTTGGTAAAAATATCTGCTAACTACTCCTTACAGAAAATGTGTTCCAATACAACCTCTTTGTTTTGAACTTTCTCCCTCAAGAAATGATACTTGAGCTCGAAGTGCTTGGTTCTAGCAAGCAATACCAGATTCTTGGAAATATTAATTGCACTTGTGTTGTCACAAAATACACTCACCGGTTTAGATACAGGGACTTTGAGACCACTTAATACATGCTTCATCCAAATTGTCTGAGTGCAATTCATAAATGTTGCTACATATTCTGCTTTTAATATGGACTGAGAGATACAACTCTGCTTCTTTCTCATTCATGAGACTAGTCTACCACCAAGAGAGAATGCACCATCAGTTGTTCTCTTCCAGTCATCCACATTACCAGCCCAATCAACATCAGTAAAAACTTTGAGATTGAAATCATTATTGTATGGATACCACAATCCATAATCTATAGTTCCCTTCAAATATCTAAGAATCTGCTTGACTGCTACCAAGTGGGATTCTCTTGGACTTTTCTAAAAACATGTAGCAATGCCCATTGCATGTGCAATTTTTGGTCTACTGTGTACTACATAGTGAAATTTACCAATCATTGACCAGTATTCCTTCTCATTCACCAACGCTGAGTCATCTTCTTTTGACAATTTACAACTAGTCATCATTGGTGTACCAACCGGTTTGTTGTCTTCCATGCCAAAAGTTTTCAACACCTCTTTGACATACTTGGACTGAGTGATAAAGATACCATCTTTCATTTGTTGAATCTATAGTCCCCAAAGAAATTAATCTCTCTGATTAGTGACATCTCAAATTATTTCTTCATTTCATCTGCAAACGCATGGCTCATCTTGTCATCACCAAAAATTATGTCATCAACAAACACTTCATACATCAAAATTTGATCTCCTTCTATGTTTAGATAGATATTGCTATCTTCACTTGTTCTTTCAAATCCAATCTTCACAAGATGGGAGTGTAAACGTTCATACCATGCTCTAGGTGCTTGCTTCAATCCATACAAGGCTTTATGTAGCCTACATACCATATCACTATCTTCTGATAGGGAAAACCCATCTGGTTGGTCTATATACACTTCCTCTTCAAGTATTCCATTCAGGAATGCATATTTTACATCCATCTGATACACTTTGAATCCTTTGAAGGTTGCATATGCAAGTAGCATTTGAACACCTTCTAATCTAGCTATTGGAGCAAAGGTTTCTCCATAGTCTTTTCCTTCTTCTTGAGCATATCCCTTACATACCAATCTTGCTTTGTTTCTTACCACTGTGCCATCTTCATTCAGCTTGTTTCTAAAAACCCATTTGGTGCCAATAACATTTTTGTGCTTAGGTCAGAGTACCAAAGACCATGTACCATTTTTTTCTATCTGGTCAACTTCATCTTCCATAGCTTTAATCCAGTCTTCATATTTGTGTGCCTCTTTAAATTTTTTTGGATCAAATTCAAAAATCATGTAAGAATTCTCTCTGACCTTTCTTCTTGTAAATATTCCTACATCCTTATCCCCTATGAACTGCTTTGGATCATGATGTAGTTTTACATACCTAGAAATGTTCTTAACTAATTCCTCTTTCTTTTCCTCTTCATCCTCATCTTCATCTTTATCTACATCAGCATCTACTGGTGTAGGAGCATTGTTACTTATACTTGGTTGTTTTGCAACCAGTTCCCAGAAGGTTACATCTGGTTCATCTACCTCTTACTTGCAGTTGGTTTCTTGGGATTTCTCAGAGGTTTCATCGACTCTAACATTGATACTTTCAATAATTCTTTGAGTCCTATTGTTAAAATACTTGAGACCTTTTCTCTTGGTGGAATACCCTAGGAATATTCCCTCATCACATTTTGCATCAAAATTGCTCTCGTATTCACTTCTCTTGATATAACACTTGCTACCAAACACTCTAACGTAGCTTACTACCGGAGTCTTACCAATCCAATACTCATAAGGAGTTTTATCCTTACCTTTCTTGATGAGTACCCAGTTCATAGTGTAGACTGCAGTGCTCACCGCTTCTCTCCAAAAAGTGTGAGCAACCTTCCCTTGAATCAACATCATTCTGGCAGCTTCAACTATAGTTTGGTTGTGATGGACAATTGCCTCTTGATGCCATTCTCTTCATAGTACTCACTAGAAGTGAACTCACCTCCTTGGTCAATTCTAAGGCATTTAAGCCTCTTACCGCTTTCCTTTTCAACTAGTGCTCTGAAGGATTTAAACTTTCCAAAAGTTTCAAACTTGTCTTTCAATAATGTGACCCACATCATTCTTGATCAATCATCATTTAGAATCATAAAGTACCTATCTCCCTGAACACTCCTAGTTTTCATAGGACCACACAAATCAGTATACACAAGATCAAGTAAATTATCTGCTGTGAAAGATTTACCTCTGAAGGTTGAGGAAGACATTTTCCCTAGTTGACATTCTCTGCACAAAGGATTCTCTGGTTTGTTCAGCACAGGCAATCCTCTAACTGCCTTGATCTTACTAGCCTTCACAATATTATCAAAATTTACATGGCAGAGTCTCCTATGCCATATCCAACTGTCATCAAACTTAGCCATTAGACATTGACTGATATTTGTATTTAACTGAAATAAGTTACCTTTGGTCTACATACCAGTGGCCATCAGTTCACCACTCTTTCCTTTTATTTTGCACACTCCATCTTTGAATTCTAGAGTGAGTCCTTTATCATTCAACTGGGAAATACTCAAAAGGTTATGCCTGAGACCTTTTACCCAATACACATTATCAACACTACTTTTTCCATTTAGAGAGATGGACCCTTTGCCTTTTACCATACATGGTGCATCATTACCAAATCGGACTACACCTCCATCATACTCTTCCAAAGACAAAAAATTTCTCTAGTCAATAGTCATTTGGTGAGAACAACCACTATCAATAATCCACTCATTAGAATTATCAAAGTGGGAGACAAGAGCCTTCTTATCTGACACATCTTCATTAATGGCTACAAACACTATGTCTTCACTTTCTTCATCTTCTAATTCATCATCAATGACACCTTCATTGACTGCAACAAGATAGTTTCTCCTATTTCCTCCTTTGAACTTTTTGAACTTCTCCATTTTGTCCTTATTATCAGTATTGGGACAGTTTACAACAATGTGCCCTATCCTATTACAAGAAAAACATTTCAAAGGGAGCTTACTCTTGTATTTTCCAGCTCCCTTAGGAAGTCTCTTGGCCAGAAGAGCTTCAAATTCCATCAGGATCTCATCATCATTCATATCCCTACTTTGTCTGGGTTCATAGCTGGTACTAACCTCTTTTCCCTTTCTAGATAGTGCAACAGATGCTTTAAAGGTTGATTCAGTCTTTTGAACACTGCCATCATAAATATTTAGCTCATATGCAGTCAACTTAGCAATGATAGAATCAAGGGATACCTTTGTCTTGTCAATAGATCTCAACTCCTGAATAGCAACAACCCTTATTGCATAGACCAGTAATAAGGATCTCAAAACTTTGCTAACAATGGTGGAATCATCTATTGTACCTCCTACACTCTTGATGTCTCCTACAACAGTTTTAATTCTTATCCCATATTATTGAATGGTCTCTCCTGCAACCATCCACATGTCTTCAAATTTTCCCCTAAGGCTCTCTTCCTTAGCTTTCTTTACATACTCATCACCACCATAGATAGTCTCTAGAGTATCCCATACATCTTTGGGATTGTCTTTGTCTTGAACATCTATAAACTCAATATCAGATAGACTGCTAATAAGAGCTTCCATGACTTGCCCATTCTCCTGAATTTATCTTCTTTGATCATTGGTGAGACTACTGGTAGGTATAACATAATTATTCTTAACATAGTTCCAGTGTTGAGCACCCATTCTTTTAATGTAAATCTTCATTCTGTCCTTCCATATCTTAAAGTTATCTCTGTTGAACTTATGACCTTCCCTCTTCATCATTAAAGTAGGATCTTTTCCTCAAGCGGTTAAGCTTATAACATAAAGGACCTAGAGGACGCTCTACTACAAATTGATAAATAATGATGAATAGTAAATGCCCAACAGATATTGAGAGGGGGGGTTGAATTAGTATAGACAAAAATTTCTTTAACAACTTAAACTACAAAGACTGCACTAACTGGTAAACAACATCACCGATCTAAATCAAGACAATACCAATAAAACACTGTGGCTATAAAAGTCATAAGCTAGTAACACTTAGATCTTCACAAAACCTAATATCTCATTTCCACTTCACCCATATGCTTAAAAAAGTAATACATCAAAAATATAATGACCACTGGATCAGCTTGCATTACCACTTAATAGAAAACACTTAAAACATCACATGAAAAAGAATCACACATAACACACTTATTTTTCACGTGGAAACCCAACTAGAAAAAACCACGATGGGGATGAATACCCACAAGTTGTTCTTGAACTCTTCTGAAGTTCGCTCTGTTAGGATCCTAGTCCGGTTATAGACTTTACAATAGGTTCTGCTAGGAACCAATCCTGCTAGGGATCACTCAGTTAAAGGTTAAAACCCTATTAAAGGTTACCTTGCAAGAGGATTTGAAGAACTCAATGATTTTGAGTAACCTTGTTAAAGGATTTACAAAAATCCTATTAAAGCTACCCGGTAAAGGGATTTTCCAACTGCTGAAATGGTTAGAAGTCAACAGGTAATACACTGATCTGGTAACAGTGCTCAATGGCAAGGCAGATCCACTTCAATTCCTTTTCCTCTGTAATCACACTCTGCAAATCTCTACTCACTCCTTTGGTCTTTCAAGAATCACCTCACATACATTCATTTATCAACAACTTAAAATGAGAATCATCTATTGGCATTATGTGAACCCACATGGCATTACATGAACCAGCATGAAGACATAATGATATTGTATGTTGTCATTGATGGCAATATGAGACATGGTGTGAACCAGCACATGTGATAGGTGAAGAGAGAGGAACCAACATATGTATGAACCGGTTTATATGCCAAAGTGAAGCAGCATATTTGTTCAAGGTGAACCTGCATGTAGTTATGGGAACTGGCATGTAGTTATGGGAACCGGCACATGGAAACATTGTATGACTACCGGTTGGTAGGTAGCTTCCACTTCAGGATTTCTGATTGGAGTACCTCAAGTCTATGTGACTCAATTAGTGATCTTTGTGTGATGAGTTAGTAGTATGATGGAGGATAGATCATGTTGCCACGTAAGCTCTATGTGCATGAAGGATCTTGCATGAAGATGACTATTCCTATCTACCTTGGGAATGTGCGAAGTCTATCAAATGGTGATAACACATGATGGGTTATTAGTCGCCATGAAAACGGTGGATAATGGGCAATGGAGAATGTCTTGAGATCGATTCAAGATTGTTGCATTTAATGTAGTATGATTCAATGGTCAGGGTCAAACCATTTGAATTGCTTAACCTAACAGGTTTAGGGTTTAGGGTTTTTGCTACCAACCTGTATGTTTCCTATAAGGTCGATGTTGTGTTTCTTTCTGAAGTTGTTGGAAGAAGTTGTGAGTGTGTATCCAAGAGAAGTGATACATGATTCTTGCCAGACTAGAGGAGAGAAGAGATATCTACAAGGTGAATGTACAAAAGGTGAAGAGGAGCATAAACAGATCTACATTAGCATTTAGTGCTATTAATAGATCATTGTAATACCTGTTGATCTCTAACCACTTCAACAGTTGTAAAATCCCCTAACAGGGTAGCCTTAACTGTCTTGATTCAAAATCCCTTAAATCAGGTGGTCTTAACTAGCTTGATTAAACTCCCTTAACCAGGTAACTTGAGGCTAATGAGTTCTGAGAAGCTAGAGAGCTTAGGAGATCCTTTCAGCTATTGAGTTCTTGAAATCCTCTAACAAGGTGACCCTACCAGGTTTGACCCTTAACTGGGTATCCCTTAACTGGGTGATCCCTAACAGGATCAGTTCCCACTAGAACCTATTGTAATGTCCTTAACCGGACAAGGCTCCTAACAGAGTGGACTTCTAAAGAGTTCAAAAAGAAGCTTGTGGGTATTCATCCCCAACATGGTTTTTCCCAGTTCGGTTTCCATGTGAAAAAATATGTGTGTCATCTGAAATGCTTTTGTCTTGTGATGCTTTGTTTTACCTGTTAAGCACATGAAGGTTCTATGTTTTATGCCTATCTATAAAACATATTGAACTCACTGTTGTGAATATCTGATGGTTAAGCTTACTTTTTTATGCATGAGAATATAATGATACTATAGTATTGAGCTAAGAGGAAAGCTTATTGAGTGACCAGTTAAAGATTGATTGAGCTATACTGAATGTTACTGGTTGCACTTTGTTTATCAATCATTTGTGCTGGTACTGATTCACCCCCCCCTTCTTAGTACTGGTTTGGTACTAGTGGTTTATCATTGAGTTATCAATTGGTATCAGAGCACTCCAGGTCCTCTATGTTGTAAGCTTAACTGCTTGAGGAAAAGATCCTAGTCAAATGATGAACAGGGAAGCTCCAAAGTTTAACAGGGAAAATTTTGGTATATGGAAAGATAGGATGAAGATATTCATCAAAAGCATGGGTGTTCAACACTAGAGTTATGTTGAAAATGTATATGTTGTTCCCACCAATACTCTCACTAATGACCAAAAGAGAGAGATACAAGAAAATGGGCAAGTCATGGAAGCCCTCATCAGTAGCCTATCTGACATTGAGTTTATTGATGTTCGGGACAAGGCAAATCCCAAGGAGGTATGGGATGCTCTTGAAAATATCTATGGTGGTGATGAGCATGTAAAATAGGCTAAGGAAGAAAGCCTGAGAGGGAAGTTTGAAGACATGTGGATGGTTGAAGGAGAGACCATTCAGCAGTATGGAATAAGAATCAAAATAGTTGTTGGAGAAATAAAGAGTGTAGGTGGCAAAATAGAAGATTCCACTATGGTAAGAAAAGTCCTGAGATCCCTGTTGCCAGTCTATACAATAAGGGTTGCTACTATTTAGGAGCTAAGATCAATATACAAGTCTAAGGAATCCTTGGAATCCATCAAAAGGAACTGGTAAATACAAAGGTAAGCTACCTTTGAAATGTTTCTCTTGTAACCGGATAGGACATATTGCTTTGAACTATCCTAATAGTGACAACAAGGATAAACGAGAAAGGTTTAAGAAATTCAAAGGAGGAAACTAGAGAAATTGTTTTATGGTAGTTGATGAAGGTGTCACAGATGAGGAATTAGAAGATGAAGAGAGTGAAGACATTGTGTTTGTTGCTGTAAAAGAAGATGTGACAGACAAGAAGACTCATCTCCCATTTTGATGATTCCAATGAGTGGATCATTGACAGTGGTTGTTCTCACCATATGACTGGTGATCAGAGCAAGTTTCTATCCTTAGAGGAGTATGATGAAGGTGTGGTTCACTTTGGCAATGATGCACCATGCATGGTCAAATGCAGAGGGTCCATCTCTTTGAATGGAAAGAGTAGTGCTGACAATGTGTACGAGGTTGACGGTCTTAGACATAACCTTCTAAGTGTTTCCCAGCTAAATGACAGTGGCCTCACTCTGAAATTCAAGAATGGAGCTTGCAGAATCAAGGGAAAAGATGGTAAATTGGTGGCCATCGACATGCAAACTAAAGGCAACTTATTTCATCTGAATGCAAATATAAGTACATGTCTTATGCTAAGCTTGATGATAGCTGGATATGGCACAGGAGACCCTGCCATGTAAACTTTGATAACATTGTAAAGGCTAGTAAGATAAAGGTAGTTAGAGGGTTACTGGTGCTGAGAAAACTAGATAATACCTTGTGTAGAGAATGTCAATTGGGGAAAATGTCTTCCTCAACCTTCAAAGGTAAATCTTTCACTGCTGACAACTTGCTTGATCTTGTGCATACTAATTTATGTGGTCCTATGAAAAATAGAAGTGTGCAGGGTGATAGGTACTTCATGATTCTCACTGATGACTGCTCAAGAATGATGTGGGTCACATTCTTGAAAGACAAGTCTAAAGATTTTGGGAAATTCAAAGCTTTCAGAGCGTTAGTGGAGAAGGAAAGTTGTAAAAGGATCAAATATCTCAGAACTAATCAAGGAGGGGAACTCACTTCCAGTGAATTCAACAAGTATTGTGAAGAATTTGGCATCAAGAGATAGTTGTCTGCCCCCCAGACTCCACAGCAGAATGGCCTAGTAGAGAGGAATAACTAGACTGTGGTTGAAGCAGCTAGAACCATGTTGATCCAAGGGAAGGTAGATCACACCTTTTGGAGAGAAGCGGTGAGCACTGTAGTCTACACTATGAACCGGGTACTCATCAAAAAGGGTAAGGACAAAACTCTTTATGAGTATTGGACTGGTAAGACACCTGTGGTTAACTACTTTAAGGTATTTGGTAGCAAATGTTACATCAAGAGAAGTGAACATCAAGGAAAATTTGAAGCTAAATGTGATGAGGGAATATTTCTAGGATATTCCACCAAGAGTAAAGCTTTCAAGTGCTACAAAAATAGGACTCAGAAAATTATGGAAAGCATCAATGTAAGAGTTGATGAATCCTCTGAGAAGACTGAGTAAACTGATAGTGAGCAAGCTATAAATGAACTGGTTGTTAGTCAATCGAGTACCAATAACAGTGTTCCTAAATGGGTGAATGTTGATACTGATGGAGATGACGATGAAGAAGAAAAGCAAGAAGAACTAGTTAAGACCATTCCTCGGTATATCAAGTTGAATCATGATCCCAAGAAGATCATAGGTGATAAGGATGCAGGAATCCTTACCAGAAGAAAGATCAGAGAAAACTCATGTATGATCTCTAAATTTGAGCCTAAGTCATTCAAAGAGGCTCATAAAGATGAAGATTGGATCAAGGCAATGGAAGAAGAACTTGACCACATAGAGAAAAATGGTACATGGTCCTTGGTACCCAGACCAAAGCATAAAAATGTCATTGGCACCAAATGGGTGTTCAAAAATAAGTTGAATGAGGATGGCACAGTGATTAGGAATAAAGCCAGACTGGTATGCAAATGATATGCTCAAGAAGAAGGTGAAGACTATGGGGAAACCTTTTCTCCTATGGCTAGATTGGAAGGAGTTCGTATGCTTCTTGCATCTGTAGATTTTAAGAGGTTCAAGGTATATCAAATGGATGTAAAATCTACATTCCTAAATGGTGTACTTGAAGAGGGGGTGTATATTGAGCAACCAGATGGGTTTGCCCTATCTGCAGACAGTGACATGGTATGTAGGCTACATAAAGCATTATATGGTCTAAAGCAAGCACCTAGGGCATGGTATGAGTGCCTACATTCCCATCTTGTGAAGATTGGATTTTAGAGAACAAGTGAAGATAGCAATATCTACTTGAAGTCTGAAGGAGATCAGATTCTGATCTGTGAAGTTTTTGTTGATGACATCATCCTTGGTGGAGATGACAAGATGAGTCATGAGTTTGCTGATGAGATGAAGAAAGAGTTTGAGATGTCACTCATAGGGGAGATTAAGTTCTTCATTGGACTATAGATCTAGCAAATGGAAGATGGAATCTTCATCACTCAGTCCAAATATGTCAAAGAGGTGTTGAAGACTTTTGGTATGGAAGATAGCAAATTGGTTGGTACACCGATGGTGACTAGTTGCAAATTGACAAAAGAGGATGATTCCGCACTAGTTGATGAGAAGAAATATCAATCAATGATCGGTAAGTTGCATTATGTAGTGCATAGCAAACTGGATATTGCACATGCAGTTGGCATTACTGCAAGATTCCAAAAGAGTCCAAAGTATCTCACTTAATTTCAATCAAGCAGATTCTTAGGTATTTGAAGGGAATAGTTGACTATGGATTGTGGTACCCATACAACAATAATTTCAATTTGAAAGTGTTCACAGATGCTGATTGGGCAGGCAATGTGGATGACTGGAAAAGCACAACTGGTGGTACATTATTTCTCGGTGGTAGACTGGTCTCATGGATGAGTAAAAAATAGAGTTGTATCTCTTAGTCTATAGCAGAAGCGGAGTATGTTGCAGCTTTCATGAACTGCACTCAGACAATCAGGATGAAGCATGTACTGGAAGGTTTCAAGATCCCTGTATCTAAACTGGTAAGTATATTCTGTGATAACACAAGTGCTATCAATATATCAAAGAATCTGGTTTTACATTCTACAACCAAGCATTTTGAGCTTAAGTATCATTTATTGAGGGAAAACATTCAGAATAAAGAGATTGCATTAGAGCATGTGTCCAGTAAGGAGAAATTAGTAGACATATTCACCAAGCCTCTCCCAAAGACAACATTTGTGCATTTGAGAGGTGAATTAGGGGTATTGCCCCTTCAGGAGGTGAACTAAAAGTGATTGTTCCACATCAGTCAGGTACTGGAAAGACAAATTTTTGGGTGATTGTTATGTTGAAGGATGCTACTCCTCAGGGGGAGCAGCATGATGAAATAGTGATGATTGTACCTCCACTTTGGCATTGTTGTCAAAGAGGGAAAAGGAGTGAAGCAAAAATATATCTATAGCAAATGCAGAGAAGATGTGAAGTAGAGAAGATATCTTTTGTATATTGCCATCAATGCCAAAGGGGGAGATTGTTGGCATTATGTGAACCGGCATGGAATTACATGAACCGGCATGAAGACATAATGATATTGTATGTTGTCATTGATGTCAATATGAGACATGGTGTGAACCAGCACATGTGATAGGTGAAGAGAGAGGAACCAGCATATGTATGAATCGGTTTATATGCCAAAGTGAAGCAACATATTTGTTCAAGGTGAACCAGCATGTAGTTATGGGAACCGGCACATGGAAGCATTGTATGACTATCGGTTGGTAGGTAGCTTCCACTTTAGGATTTCTGGTTGGAGTACCTCAAGTCTGTGTGACTCAATCGGTGATGTTTGCGTGATGAGTTAGTAGTATGATGGAGGATAGATCATGTTGCCACATAAGCTCTGTGTGTGTGAAGGATCTTGCATGAAGATGACTATTCCTATCTACCTCAGGAATGTGCGAAGTCTGTCAAATGGTGATAACACATGATGGGTTATTAGCCACCATGAAAATAGTGGATAATGGATGATGGAGAATGTCTTGAGATTGATTCAAGATTATTGCATTTAATGTAGTATGATTCAACAGTCAAGATCGAACCATTTGAATTGCTTAACCTAATAGGTTTAGGGTTTAGGGTTTTTGCTACCGAACTATATGTTTCATATAAGGTCAATGTTGTGTTTCTTTCTGAAGTTGTTGGCAAAAGTTGTGAGTGTGTATCCAAGAGAAGTGATACGTGATTCTTGCCAGACTAGAGGAGAGAAGAGATATCTGGAAAGTGAATGTGCAGAAAGTGAAGAGGAGCCTAAATGGATCTGCATTAGCATTTAGTGTTGTTAACAAATCATTGTAATAGCTATTGATCTCTAACCACTTCAACAGTTGTAAAATCCCCTAACAAGGTAGCCTTAACTGGCTTGATTAAAAATCCATTAAACCAGGTGGTCTTAACCGGCTTGATTAAAATCCCTTAACCGGATAACTTGAGGCTAATGAGTTTTGAGAAGCTAGAGAGCTTAGGAGATCCTTTCAGCTATTGAGTTCTTGAAATCCTCTAACAAGGTGACCCTACTGGGTTTAACCCTTAACGGGGTATCCCTTAACCGGGTGATCCCTAACAGGATTAGTTCCTACCAGAACCTATTGTAATGTCCTTAACCAAGCAAGGCTCCTAATAGAGCAGACTTCTAAAGAGTTCAAAAAGTAGCTTGTGGGTATTCATCCCCACCATGGTTTTTCCTAGTTGGGTTTCCACGTGAAAAAATATGTGTGTCATGTGAAATGCTTTTGTCTTGTGATGCTTTGTTTTACCTATTAAGCACATGAAGGTCCTATGTTTTATGCCTATCTATAAAACATATTGAACTCACTGTTGTGAAGATCTGATGGTTAAGTTTACTTTTTTATGCATGGGAGTATAATGATACTATAGTATTGAGCTAAGAGGAAAGCTTATTGAGTGACCGGTTAAAGACTATTGAGTAGTACTAAATGTTACCAGTTGCACTTTGTTTTATTGGTATCCCTATTTGTCAGTCATTTGGAATACTTGCTGTCAAACTAGTTTTCAACTATATTTGTGCTGGTACTGATTCACCCCCCCTCTCAGTACCAGTTTGGTACTAGTGGTTCATCATTGAGTTATCCTCATCATCAACCTTATATACAACAATCAAGTTAGTAGCCAAAACCTAAAACCCTAAGCATCTAGGTTAATAATATAGTCCGTTCAATCCTGACCACTCAAACACATTACATAGAGTAAAACAATCTTGAACAAATCTCAAGATGTTCTCCATCGTCCATTCTTCATCACTTTTGAAAGTTGATAACCCATCACGTGCTTTCCATTGTTTACTAAGATTTTGCAAATTCCCGTGGTAGATAGAATCAATCTTCTTCATGCAAGATCCTCGAGGAGATTCTTCATGCACACAAGGTTGGCATGGTAATACAATATAATCTTCATCTCAATGCTTACTCATCACAAGGATGTCGTCAGTTGAATCACAGAAAGTTGGAATGCATCAACCAGAAACCCTAAAGGTGAGATTACCAACTAGTAGTCATATCAAATGAAACCCCAATACAAACTTTGCATATACCAGTTCACACTTCATCATACCAGTTCAATTTTTGCACATACTAGTTCATACTATCATACCAGTTCACTTGCTAGTTTGCATACTTAAATATACCGATTCACACTTTAGCATATTGACATCAATGACAACATACATTATCATCATGTCATCAAACTTTGCTCATATGCCAATAGTATAATGGTAAGGTGAGATGTCATGCAGGGTTAGTGAATCGGTAGATGACTACCAGTAGTGTAGGCTTATTTGTGACTAGGTCTGAACCAACAAACTAGACTGGAACTGACACACTAAGTTGGATTCTAATGAGGCTGCCATAAGGAGTCGAGGTAGAAAACATGCGTGACTGAATGAACCATGCATTAGTGGAGTGGTTGGTTATTAGTTGGGCATTAAATGTAGAACCCATAAATAATGGGTTGATGACACTAGGTTGCGGCTCGAGGAAGGATGAACAGAGGAGATCTATGGCATGCACTGATCGATATAGGATGTCTAGGTACAAATCGAAGTAGGTGAAGCATGTTAATTCTATAAGGATCTGGTTAATACTAAGAGGGGGGATGAATCAATATTAACATAAATTAAAAACTTTAAACCCAATTCAAACTTCTTTCAAATCAAAAATCATTCACCATATAAACCAGCTTAGTTATCAGATCTAACACCTCATTTACCACTTCTGCAAATTCATTAATTAGATCATTTACCATATCTATCAATTGTTCCACTACTTAAAAACTCATAGAAATCTAATTATTTATTAACTCATTAATCTCGTCTACCATATCATACACTTACTCTACTAACTCTTAATAGTATCAATAACCTTTGATAAACCTTTGATAAACTATCATAACCCATAATTAGAAGTAATGCATGAATTGAAATATAAATAAGAACATCACATGAAAATAATTCCATACATGAACACCATAATTTTTTGACATGGAAACCCAAATGGGAAAAACCACTGTGGAAGTTGATACCCACAATAATTTTTACTCTTTTGAAGTATGCCTTGTTAGGAGCTTGCAATACACCCTATTAGGAGCAAACCTTGTTAGGAGTCACCCGGTTAAGGGATTTCCCTAGAAGCTTGGTTAGGAGCTTGATGACCTATTAGGATCAACCTCATGAGAAGATTTACCAATCTTTTTGAGAGGTTCCTTGTTAGGGGACTTAAATGTTTAAGGCCTATTAGGACCTACCTGGTTAAGGGATTTAATCTATTGCAACTATTAGGGAACAACAGTAAAAAGTGATCTATTACTTGCACTTCTCAGCTTTGTGAATTGGATCTAGTTATTCTCAACACTCTGCAACTCTCAGGTAGATTTAACACTTCTCTTGGATGACTCAACATATTCTTCTAAGACCATCGACACAATAAACATCAACTATGTCATCCTAAATAGCCATCTAAACTAGGTTGGCTACTAAAACCTAATTACATCATGAAATTACAATAAAACATTATAAGAGATCATCTCAGATAAATATATAGATCATTACATCAAATTACAATGTAATATCAACCATTGTTTGATCAAAAAACATCACAAAAATCCTATCTATACCAAAGTCAAAACCTCAAAACATTCCACTAAGTGTTTCACTATTTCCCAACAAATTCTTCCTTGAATCACACCAAAATAGAAATCAAATCATTCATGTGGGTTGTGTCATGTTTCCATATTCATGTAGACTCATTTGATGAATTCTTCACCAATCCTTAAACACTACTAAAACCCAAGCAAAACTTCATAAAAAATTTGAAACAAGTCTTTTGGTAATCATCACAAGTTCTGGTTCTTGTCAAATACTCCTTTCCATGATACAAGATCACATTTCAATCCACAATTCACCAATCATTACCAATCACCCGATTCAAGAAAAACATCTTTGCTTTACCGGTTAAAGTCCTAATTCATAGTCTTTTATTTTCTGTCAATAAACTTTGTCTCCAATAAATGAAATCAATTAGATGACAAATATAAACATTAGAAAAATCATTAATCATCATTTGACATCAGTTTCCATCAAGGACAACACAAATAACTGATCAAGTCATCTAATCACAAAATCTCAGTTTTGTATCCTCTATCGATTCAGGCATCCATCTTCAACTGCATCACCTACGTCATCTCATATGCATCAGTTATGCCAAATGCCAACATTCTCCCCCTTTGGCATTCATAAAAACACCAATCACATAAAAAATTAGAGTAACATCATCATCTATAACTTGCTTGCCAGTATCACATCATCAGGCGGTTCTCCTCCTTTTATCTTCTCCCCCTTAATCAATTCTTCTCTCAATCTAATCAACTTCTCCCATATCTAGTTTCTTTTCTTCTCCCCCTTTGACAACAATGCCAAAGGTATAAATGGATCACTTGTCTTCAATTGTGATGTTGCCTCTTCCATTATCTTTGCTAATCAAATCAGAAAAATCATATCAGAGCATTAAATCAGATCTTTACTTCATACTTGCTCCCCCAAAGGAGTAGCGTAGACCTTCATCAATCCTTAGTGAAAGATAAACATAAAATCCATAGGATTGACACATCTCCATCATTCTAGTTCTTCCGGTGTAGGGATCTAACACCTATTTTACCTCTAAGAAACTGAAAGGTAGCCTTTGGTAAAGGCTTAGTAAAGATATCTGCTAACTGATCTTTACTCCTCACATATTCCATTTTCACCCATTTTTCTTGAAATCTTTCTCTTAGGAAATGATACTTCAATTCAATGTGCTTGGTTCTAGCATGAAGTACAGGATTCTTAAAAATGTTGATCACACTTGTATTATCACAATAGATAGTCACGAGTTCAGACATATCTATCTTGAATTCTTCTAGCACATGTCTCATCCACATAGTCACCATGTGACTCTCCTTAGGCTCTTTTTGAAATCTAGCCACTAATCCAACATCATGAGCAATATCTGGTCTGCTATGAACAACATAGTGTATCTTTCCAATCATAGATCTATACTCTTTTTCACTAATAGTAGGGGAATCATCTTGCTTTGATAACTTCTAGTCTATCACCATCGGTGTTCCTACCAGTTTGCAGTCTTCCATGCCGAAAGTCTTCAACACTTCTTTGATATACTTTCTTTGAGAAATAAAGATACCACCATCTAGTTGTTGGACCTGTAACCCAATAAAGATCTTTATTTCACCAATAGAGACATTTCAAATTCATTTTTCACCTCATCAGAAAAGTTCATACACATATCATCATTGCCACCACAACTTATGTCATCTACAAAGACTTCTGGTATCAGCATCTTGTCTCCATTAGTTTTCAAATAAATGTTGTTGTCCTCACTGGTATGTTGAAATCCAATTCTGATCAAATGTGCATGTAATATAACATACCATGCTCTCGATGTCTCTTTAGACCATATAGTGCTTTATGCAACTTACACATGATGTCTTAAACACCAGTCAAGGAAAATCCATCTGGTTGTTCAATGTATACTTTTTCTTTTAGAATTCCATTCAAAAAGGTTGATTTGACATCCATTTGATACTTTAAAACCTGTATATGTAGTGAATGCCAGCAGCATCCTTACTCCTTCTAATCTAGAAACTGATACAAATGTTTCACCATAATCCTCACCTTCTTCCTGAGCATACCCTTTGCAAAATAAACTTGCTTTGTTTCTCACAACTCTTTCCTCTCCATCCAATTTGTTCCTCAAGACCCATTTTGTTCTAATTACATTCTTATCCTCTGATCTAGGAACAAGTGACCATGTCTGATTCTTCTCAATTTGATATATTTATTCATTCATTGTATTCACCCAATTGTCATACTTTAGTGCCTCCTTAACTGTCTTGGGTTCTATTGTAGAAATCAAACATGAGTTCTCTCGAATCTTGCTCATGGTTTGCACACCTGCATTCTTATCACCAATTATTTGCTCTTGTGAATGGTTCAATCTAACATATCTAGGTATTTCCTTTTCTGGTTCTACATCTTCAACATTAGATTCTTTATTTTCTTCCTCACTGTCATTTCTTACCAGTTGAGCACCCAATTCTCCATTTGTTAGTTCTCCATTGTTTAGTGCTTCTGTTTCAATGATCACAAGTTTTTCTTCATTATCATCTTTTGCAGGTTCTGATCTACTTGTACATTCAAACTTATCAGATAGATCATCAAATTTTAAATTATATCTTTCAATAGTTTTCTTAGTTCTCTTATTATAACATTGATATGCCTTACTCTTAGAAGAGTAACCAAGAAAAATTCCCTCATCAGATTTTGCATCAATTTCTAAGTGTAGTTATCTTTCTTAATAAAATATTGACTTCCAAATACTTTAAAATAACTTACACAAGGTGTTTTTGTATACCATAGCTCATAGGTTGTCTTATTGTTACGTCTCTTCATTAGAACCCGGTTTAAAGTGTAAACAACAGTATTGAGTGCTTCTCTCCAAAATATTTTAGATACAACACCCTATAATAATATGGTTCTTGTAGCTTCAACTATTGTTATGTTCATCCTTTCTACAATTATATTCTATTGTGGTGTCCTTGGAGTAGATATTTGTCTTTTGATACCCTGTTAATCACAATACTTAACAAATTCATCAGATGTGAATTCACCTCCCCAGTATGATCTTAAACACTTCAAGTTATTAGCGGTCTCATTTTCAACCAGAGCTTTAAATGATTTAAATTTACTAAATGCCTCTGATTTCTCCTTCAAAAATGTCACCCACATCATTTTAGAATAGTCATCGATGAAAAGCATGAAATGCCTATCACCAAAATAACTTTTTGTTCTCATAGGGCAACAAAGATCAATATGTACCAAATCCAAAATATACTCAGAAGTACAATTCTTTCTCTTGAAATAAATAGAGGTCATCTTATCAATTTTATAATCTTTGCATATCACATTATCTGGTTTGAGAATTTGTGGCAATCCTCTTAGAATACTTGACTTTAACAAAATTATCAAAATTAACATGGCAACATCTTTTGTGCCACAACCAATTATCTTCTTGTCATGCCCAAACTTTTGGGCAAAACAATAGAACAACAAATTTTTTTAAAACAACATAAAAATACTAAATACTCTACAATTAAAATGGAATAAATAAGTTTTGTCTTAACTAAAGGTTAACTCAATTTTACACAGAATGGTTTCCTAAAGTTGATTTAATCAACTCCATCATCATAGCGTCAACATTTAAGGTAGACTAATTATTCCTCAAGAGGGTCGTCACAACTTAATTAATTAATTCAACTAAATTAATTAATTTCCCCTAATTAAAATACTCCAATAATAAATCAAGTGATATTAATTATCTCAATAGTATTTAAATACTCAAGGCTAAATAAAATAACGTTAACTCATATTAAATTTAATTAATTGAGCAAACACCAACCCGCTTTTAAATTTAACTAACAAAGTTAACCAAATCAAATAATATTTGCGTAATAAAATTCATTTCTTTTTAAAGTCGAATTTATTTCCCCTTAGATATTTTAAATATCAACTATTAAATATTTGGCCAACATTGACCTTATAGGTTAAAGTTATACATTATACTTTTGATAAATTCCATTAATAAAATTCTCAAAGGAATTTTAACCCAAACAACCATATTTATATAAATATATGTATATTAGCATATATATATATATATATATATATATATATATATATATATATATATATATATATATATATATATATATATATATATATATATATATATATATATATATATATATATATATATATATATATATATATATATATATGGGTGTGTATACTTACACATATTTTCCTAAATAAAGTCTATATTAAGAACAAATTTCCCTTAGTCAATAATAGAAGTTAATTGTTTCTATCATATTGACTATAAACAAATGGGGGGTAATTATTTTCAAATTTTAAAAAGAATTCTCCCTCATTTCATTTATAATATTGTTTTAATGAACCCTAACTAGGATTGTTTATTTTGTTTATACTAATTTCTTTTCTTTTTATTTTCCATTTTCTATCAAGCTAACCCTAACCCGAAATTGGGTTAGGGTTGCTTGTTCTTCATTATTTTATTTTTTTGGTGTGTGTGTGTGTGTAGATGAAAGAGGTTGAACCAGGGCCGATAAGTTTCATGGAGGTCAAGGGTTATGGTGATAGTGGGGAGAGAGAGGCGACGGATTTTAATAATGGCCCTTGGTGGTGTCGTGGTGCCCACTAGTGGGTCGCGGCCCACACAGTGGGGGTCACAAACCACTTGGTGGTCGCGGTGCCCACCAATGGGATGCCCCATTGGGTGGGTCACGGCCCACTGTGGAGGTCATGGTCCACTTAATGGTCGCAGCCCACTGTGGGGGTCGTGAACCACCCAATGGTCATGGCCCATGGGGTTTCCAATACCCCCGAAGCTTCATGCAATTTTTTTTATTATTATTACAGATGATTAAAATATGTTTTAATATATATATATATATATATATATATATATATATATATATATATATATATATATACCTTCAAATATATATTAATATATATACATGAGATTTTTTTTTAACAACAAACTATTCTCAAGATTTAAATATGGTATGATCAGAATACTTAGAATAAATAAACATTTCCTTCATTTCCAAATTTCTCATAGTTTATTTAATCTGTGTATTTTAACTTTAATGTAGAAAATGTGTTATTCATTTTGTTTCAGGATAAATTTAATAATTTAGATGTAGGTTTTAAAACATTAGGCATTTTCATTACAATATATATATATATATATATATATATATATATATATATATATATATTTTCTTTTCAAGTTTAATAGTAGGATCTTCTTAAATAATAGAATAGAATAGCTTTTGTTTTCTTTAAACAATATACAATTTCCTTTTTGCTTTAAGTTAACTATAACTAGATTTACAATATTTCCTAACTTTTTCTCTATACATGCATTTACAAAATAGGAAAAATATAAAAGAGATATTTTTATTAACAACTATGACTAACTATTTATAAAAAAAATTATTTAATCCATAAACAATAGATGTGATGCAATATTAATATTGACCTAAAAATCTATTTATTTATTTTGTGTTTAAACTATAGACAGAAGCAATATTTCCTTTCTTTATTAATAATTGCATTACAACATTTGAATATATATTTCATTTCTTTCTGCATTAGCTAATTAGACAGAAATAGACTTCATTCCTAATTTGTTTCAAGAAGTAAATAACAATAAAGAATAACTCAAATATTATTCTTTTCTTTGCAAGGATTTACTCAAATAAAATACATCTTTATTACACGGTAAAACAAATCCAATAGTTACATTTAGTACATCATAGTTTCTTTTACTAAAAATAGGAAATAACTAAATCGAGCCTCTATTTCTACTAAATGAGGGCTTATTAAATATATTCTTTTTCTTTTCTACAACTAAATACAATAAGAAATAGGATCTTTTCAAGCTTCCGTTCCAATCTCTTCCCAAGCAAACCTGCAAATAAAAGTTGTAGGTTGTGACCATGGAGGCTCACCTCCCAACCTAGGCTTACAAGAAGCCACCCTTGAGCTAGGAGAACCAAGGATAAATGGGATACACACAATCAATACACATACAAGAAAAAAAAATCACAACATTCGCACTCCCAACCCAAGGATAGACAACATCACTTATGTGACTTTTCAAGTGGGATGAAGGTGGACCAAATACCTAGAGGAGAATTCTGCAAGTAGGAGAACATAATGCCACTGCAAGGCTACCAAGAAGCACATCCACAAGCTCCAAACTTTTCCCTAAAATTCCTTATGTCCCCCAAGGCATACAAGCCAACAAACTCCCCTTATGAACCCCATTGCATAAACAAAACACTATGCAACAAGAGTCCCATAATCTCTTGTGAATCACTCTCTTCCAAAGAAAGCCTCTAAACTCATAGGTTGTCAAACAAATCTTCACCCCAAGGCCACTCTACCCTCCCAAGGGTGATTTTGGCCTTGAAAACTCCCAAAAAAATAACATAAAACCTCTATAACACAAATACATAGGGAAGAACTCAACATCTTCCTAAACATGCTAAGAATCAACAATGGAAAAACAACTACAACAAACAATCTTTTCAAATATAAAGCAACATACATGAGATAGTAAACAAACCAACCTTAAATCTTCCAAAAGGATGAAAAGAATTTGTAGGAGAGCTTCCCAATCCAATAACTTTTCCTTCACAAGACTTAGCCAAAAACTTCCCAATCCAAGACCAATTTCTCAAGAAAAATTGTCTCCAAAAATGGAGAGTGTGTGATCAAACTTCTCCCTCCCAAACCATTTCCTAAGAAGAAACTCCTCACTCTTTCCAATCCTCTTGGGAAGGGTGAGGGATTTTAATAGTTTGGTCTTCCCAACACCTTACAAGCTCTCTAGCCACGGCACCTCAAAAAGGTAAATGGAATGGGGAAGATAAATGCCACTCATGAGGAGGGTTCTCTAACCTAGGTAGGCTCCTCAAAAGTTGAAATTCGGCCATCTTGGAAAACTCAACTTTTGGGGTGACTAAATAGTCCCTAGGGAGTCGACACATGGCAAAATTTGTCCTTCATCCATAGGTACATCATATGGCCCACTAAAAATGCCCCTAACTTGACCCTAGGAGTTAGTTTAACCCCCTATAAACTCACCCAAAGTTTAACTATGGGTCAACTCTGAGTTGACCTTTTTCATGGTTCCCTATCCAAGACTTTCTTGGGACCATAATAGGAAAATTGAAAAATGCACTCGTAAAACAAATTCCTTCCAAGGGACATGTTATTGCCAGCTCACTTTACAACACATGTGTCAAGTGACACCACAAAAATTACACATCACTAAAATACACATGGAAATGTCCCTTTTTGGGAATTAATAAACTAAACAATTTCAAAATTAAACAAACATCCAAGCATAAACAATTACAAATTAAAACACATTTACAAATGAGGTGTTGTCTCTCCAAATAGACAACCATTGGCTTCACAAATGCACATAGGTTTAGGCTTGATTCTCCAAATAGTTTCCATGGTCACATGGAATAATTTTCCTACACATCTCACTTTTCACATTAGTAATTCCAAAAATCACATATAATATTATCATATGAAAAGAATACAATTCAGACATTGCATACAATTTAAATTATAATAATCAAGTTTCCAATTATCTAATAACATCCAGATAAAATAATCTACTAAATGGCATCATCATAATCATCATGGAATTAAATCATTTATAGAGCATCCATCCATAATTTCTAGCATCAAAACAAAGTACTGCAAATCAAAGTAAATGACATAATCATATCAATGTTATCCAAACACTGGATCATATAAAATCTATGTCCATAATGCATCAAAATATAGTATCAATAATATGTCCAACATGAAAATAATTGAAATGCTATGATGGCTCGAGGTAGGGCCTCACACCCTCCCCCTCTAGGCATGAACTTCTTCCTAGAGTTCATCAAAAAGATGGGGGTACTAAGATCTCATCTATGTTGCATCCTCCCATGATGCCATAACCTCGTCATAAAAATCCCACTAGACACTAACCTAGTCCAACTCTTGACCTCGAAGAGATAGCATCTGGGATGCATTGCATAAGGAGCTCTATGAGCCTCCAACACAATGAAATCACACAATCCTTCGGAAGAAGGTACATAGATGTACCCTCTATGACGTAGTAGTCCATCGGACTCTAATGAATAGTCTACATACTTCCCTTCTAGGGTCTCTTGAGATCACACTACTTGACATACCTCTAAATACCACTCATCCTCTAACAGCTACTACAATATATGACCTCTCAAATCTGTGTCCATAAACATGGAGCATATCTCATGATGTCTCCTACTTAAGGTATCTGCAACTACATTCTCTTTCCCCTTGATGTAGTGAACATCAAAATCATACTCACATAAAAACTCCATCCATCTCCTCTAACGAGCATTAAGATTAGGCTGAGCGAATATGTACTGCAAGCTCTAATGATCTGAATGAAGCTCAAAATGATGACCCAAAAGAAAATGTCTCCACCTCACAAGTACGTACACCACTACTGCAAGCTCAAGGTCATGAGTAGGGTATTTAAGCTCATGAGTCTTAAGTTTCCTAGACTCATATGCTATAACTTGACCCTCTTGCATAAGGACTACTCCTAATCCATCCAAGGAAGCATCTATGCATACCATGAAATCAGCTGAGGGGTTTGGCAAAACAAGAATAGGTACACTAGTGAGTGCCCTTTTGAGATCCTAAAAGACCCTCTCAAACCTTTCTGTCCATTTGAATTTCTTTCCCTTTCTTTGAAGGGATGTAATAGGATGTGCAAGCCTAGAGAACCCCTCAATGAAGCATCTGTAGTACCCTGCTAGACCCATGAAACTCCTAACTTCTATCAAACTAGTTGGCATTGGCCAATCCATAATAGCTTTGATCTTCGATGGGTCAACTAAGATCCCGTCATCGGATATAACATGTCCTAGATATTTGACCTCTGATCTAAAGAATGCACACTTCAATAGACTTCCATACAATTGGTTATCTCTCAATCACTACAATACCTGTCTCAAGTGCTCCTCATGCTCCTTCTCATTTCGAGTATATATCAATATGTCATTGAGGAACACAATCACAAATTGGTCAAGGAAAGTGTAGAATACCCCATTCATGAGACTCATGAATACAAATAGAGCATTCGTAAGATCGAATGGGACCACGGTGAACTCATAGTGGCCATACCTGGTACAAAAAGTGGTCTTGTGGATATCGCTCTCTACAATCCTCAACTGATGGTACCCTGATTTCAGATCTATCTTAGAAAATAATTTGGCACCCTGAAGCTGATCAAATAAGTCATCGATCCTGGGAAAGGGATATCGATTCTTCATGGTCACTTTGTTCAACTATCTATAATCCATACATAACTGAAGGGATCCATCCTTCTTATTCATGAAGATGACTAGTGCACCCCAAAAGGAGATAGTAGGATGAATGTGACCCTTCTCTAAGAGTTCCTCAAGCTACAGCTTGAACTCATTAAGCACATTAGTGGTCATCATATATGCTTCTCTCAAAACCAGCTCCACTCCTGGTACAAGATCTATGTAAAAATCAATCTCTCTGCTAGGTGGCATACCAGGTAGCTCAGAAGGAAACGAGTTTACAAATTCCTTAAGGATAGGATGATCATCTAAGGAAGGCTCCTTCTCATTCTCTTCCTCTCTATCACTGATGGTGATGGAAAATAACTAGCACCCCTTTTGCATGCTTCACTTAAGTTGCATAGCAGAAATCATATGAAGTGATACGAGCCTCTAAATCCCTGAAATTACTATGGAGTTACCCTAATCATCCACACACTCAATATTTTTCTAGTGAAAATCTATCTTGACTCTGTGGGCATATAGCCAATCCATTCCAAGGCACCTCAAAAAGGTAAACAGAATGGGGAAGAGCAATGTCACTCATGAGGAGGGTCGCCTAACCTAGGTAGGCTCTTCAAAAGTTGAAATTCAGCCAACTTGAAAAACTCAACTTTTGGGGTGACTAAACAATCCCTAGGGAGTTGACACATGGCTAAATTTAGCCTTCATCCATAGGTACATCATATGTCCCACTAAAAATTCCCCTAACTTGACCCTAGGAGTTAGTTTAACCCCCTAGAAACTCACCCAAAGTTAACCTATGGGTCAACCCTGAGTTGACCTTTCTAATCGCTCCCTATCCAAGACTTTCTTGGGACCATACTAGGATAATTGAAAAATGCATTGGTAAAACAAATTCCTTCCAAGGGACATGTCATTGCCAACTCACTTTACAACACATGTGTCAAGTGACACCACAAATATTACACATCACTAAAATACACATGGCAATGTCCCTTTTTGGGAATTAATAAATTAAACAATTTCAAAATTAAACACATCCAAGCATAAATATTTACAAATTAAAACACATTTACAAACGAGGTGTTGTCTCTCCAAATAAACAACCCTTGGCTTTACAAATGCACATAGGTTTAGGCTCAATTCTCTAAATAGTTTCCATGGTCACGTGGGATAATTTTCCTGCACATTAGTAATTCCAAAAATCACATATAATATTATCATATGAAAAGAATACAATTCAGACATTGCATACAATTTCAATTATAATAATCAAGTTTCCAATTATCTAATAACATCCACATAAAATAATCTACTAAATGGCATCATCATAATCATCATGGAATTAAATCATTTATATAGCATGCAACCATAATTCCAGCATCAAAACAAAGTACTGCAAATCAAAGTAAATGACATAATCATATCAATGTTATCCCAACACTGGATCATATAAAATATGTCCATAATGCATCAAAATATAGTATCAATAATAGGTCCAACACAAAAATATGATTATATTGACTACCAATGTAACTTCAATTATTTACTCGATCAACCACTATGTTAGAGGTTATACCAATAGATTTATCTCTAACCGGTACTTTGTGTCAACTGGTATGAGCATAAGAGACAATTTGTGATTATACGAAGTCGACATCAAGATGAAGATCAAGATGGAGATCAAGCAAAGATTTAAGAACAACGGTTCATATGTTTTATTCAAACCAGTATTTGATTGTTCCAATAGGTATATGGTAATTTTGTGATGAGTTACCACATTTCGTGATGAGTTACCAACACTGACTATTTGGGGGAAATTTTTATGATGAGTTATGATCACTTTTCTAGATACACTACACCTAGGAAATTGTGTTATGATTTCTTAAGGCCGACATGAAATCATAAGGTCTCTATATTGACATCACAATGAATTATTTGATATGAAGAGTATGAAGGAGAGTGGTGTTAAATATGTTTAGAAGGATCTGATTAAGCAAGTATTGTGCTACTCAGAATAGATCAAACCATTCTTTTTGTTTTCTAACCATTATAGTAGAATCAAATCCCCTAACTGGGTAAGCTCTGACAATATTCAATTTATAAATCCTTTAATAGGGTGATCCATTAGTTTGGATACTTAAATCCTCCACCGAGGTTACTCCTAACAAGATACAACCTTTAGTAGGGTATAAGCTTCTAATCAAGCTTTGGAATCTCTAACAAGATTCACTCCTAGTAGAGCACTTTGTAGCTCTTAACCGGTCAGTTATCTATTACTGTAAATAGTTAACTTGTGAGTTTTATCTCACCGTGGTTTTTATCTATTTGGGTTTTCCATGTACAAACACTTGTGTTATGGTGGATGCTTTACTTTTGGTGGATGTTGTTATATCATTTTGGATTGTATGCATTATGTTTAAAAGCTTTGTTAAGTTCTTCTGCCAATTAGTGTTTGAAGTAGTTTTCTTTTTGGTGTAACTTATTCACCCCCACCTCTCAGTTCTTTTCAAGTCCATCAATTGGTATCAAAGCCTAACTTCTTTGAAGCCTAATCACTTAGAAGGTAGCCTTGAAACCACCATGGGGGACATGAGCTACTTCAAGATGTCTAGAGAGATAGAAACTAGTAGAAATGAACTTGAAACCCTTAGGGTCAAAATAAAACCTTCACAAGTCAAGAGGAGAGAGCTAACTAAACAACTAATATTTTTTTAGATGAAGCCAATATTGATGCTTTAGTAGAGGAAGTTGAAAAGTTAAACAGTGAGAAACTAAATCTGAGGAGAGAGCTAGAAGGTCTCACTATCCGCATGAGTTAGGAATTGGAAGCCAGAAGAGCTGTTGAAGATCTTATCAAGGGAAGAGACTAAGAGATCACAAAGATCAAATGGGAAAGTGTCACTATGCATGAGTATTTGATTGCTGAAATAGAAGAAAAGGAGAACCTGCAGCTAGATCTTGAACTGGCATCATCTCTAAAAGAAAACCTATCAAAGCATAATGAAGATCTCATCAAATAACTTACAAAAGCCAATGAGAAATTGGAGAAGTTCAACAGAAGTTCTACCATCCTAGAAGAATAAATTCAATCACAAAGATTGAAGGGTGATATCTCTGGACTTGGTTTTCACACAACTGAAAAAGGTGAATCCTCTGGTATAAAGAGAAACAACCCAAAGAATAAATCTGTTCCTAAGATTAACAAGCCTATCGGTAAGAAGGTCTTTAAACCTATTTGCTTTGTTTTGCATAAACCTTGTCACACTGCAAATGTTTGTAGAGACAAACCTAATAGAAATGCAAGTTACAATACTAATACTAAGTATGTGTCCAAGAAATTTGAAGGTCATTGCTTCACATGTGGAATGTGTAGACATAGATCTATTGAGTGCAGATATGGAGAAAACAATCTTGTACCACACATGCATCCAAGACCAAATAGTGACCGAATGAGGAATTTTGACAAACGGATAAACTTGAATTGGTGAAGACCCTATGGAAACTAGTTTAGTCCATTTGAGATGAAAAAGGTAACAAATGTTATTTGCACCATCTATAATAACTTTGGTCATGTGGCTATGAACTGCAGAAGAAGAACAGGAAGTGGAAATGCAAGACCTTGGAGATCATCTAGTATGGTTTGTTATCACTATAACAAACTGGAGCACTTAGCAAAATTTTGTAGATCGAGAAACAACAAACCAGTCAACTCTTCTAAGGATCAGAAAGGAAAGCAGAATGTTAATGTTGAAGAAATCAAAGAGGAAATGAATCAAATTTGGAAGAAGAAAAGTGATGACTCACCTGAAGAAGAAATTGTTCCTTCACTCAGTGAAGAGATCCCTACACTAGTAACTTAAGCCTTTTTAATATGGCTAAGGGGAGCTTAATGGTTAAAATACCTTTGGACCCCATGTGAAAAATGAGTGGGAAAGGAATTTTGAAACATAAAATTTTGATGACCTTTTGTCAATATGTTATTAACTAGTTTTTCCCTTAAGCAGTGAAATTAGGGTTAGCAACCCTAAACGGGCGAGCATTTAATGCAATAGGTAAAAAGGATAAAAGTGAGTTTTACATTTTCATTTTTATCCTAATGCATTTGAGAAAGAAATCTGAAGTGCTTGTAGAGTTGAGAAAGATTGTTTTAATATAAATTGTTGAATTGTTTCATGATTCATGAAATTTAGCTTAATTGAAGGTTGCAGAAGGTCGAATTGGTGTGCACTTGGGAATTTCAATCGGTAAATGGGGCAATGTGCATGAAACAAGGTATTTCTTTGAACATACTACTTTGAATCTTGCTCATCTGGAATGGCATCAACTTCAAAGTCTGTAGAGAGGTTAATGATTACTTCTGAGTCTATGGAAGCTATAGAGGTAGAACAAATTGTGTCTTATAATGCATTGTCACAAGTTCCAAGTGGAGTTGGGATCAAAGGTGATTTTTCTAGTTACATTGACTGCAAAATAGAAGATTTAGGATCTCTATACATTTATACATAGTTGAAATCACTTTGTGATAAGAATAGAAAGATTGAAACAAAGTATGCTAGGGTTTTTGAAAAGGGTTTTCATAATGTTGCTTACTTTCTTGAAGATTTCAAGGATGAGCATATCAGAATCATTTTGAGTCAAGTTCATGGAGAGAATATGTATTTATAGAGAACTCACACAATAACTAAGGAAGCCATTCAGGTTGTAATTGGTTATTTCTCAACTAGTGAAGTACCTATTCTCAGAAGAATTTAAAAAGACACGGTATTATCTTTAACCAGTTCTACTTCTAATAAGCGTTCATTTTCTATCAACAATATTAGAGACCCTACAGTGAAACTAGTAGCAATGGTAATAGGCTACTGAGTATTTTACTCTAGTAGACTTAATAGTGTTCCATCTACAGCAATTCATACTGCTCACAAAATGATTGTTGATAATGCAAATTATGATCTCTGTGAAGCCATCAAATTATTTCAGAATTTGCAATTAGTTAAAAAGGATAATAGCTAGAAATTCAAGTATGGTCAACTATTGGTCAGATTATTCTTCTATTTTCAAAACTTTCTACCAAGAATTGGAGACATTGAGTGGTCAAAGGACTCACTAGTCTCAGCACAAATTAAGAACAACATCAAGGTTGTAAAGAATACTTTCCCTCCTACCATGAACAAATACTTTAATGAGTTCCAAAAGAAAATGAGTATGAGAATGAGACTACTAGAAGAAGTGGTAAAGAACTTTGAAAAGGATATAATATTCACCATTACCACTAATTTTTTCCTAATGCAAGCAATTGAGCCAAGAGAGGATGAAATGGATGACATGAGCTATGAGGTAAACTATGACCTATTGGTTGGTTATGCTAATACTCTATTAGAATCACCTAAAGACAAAAAGAAGGCAAAATTGGACATTGTGGCAGTCCAAGATGAACCTGCACAAACTAATACCGCACCTGTTAAAAGTGCAAAAGGAAAGAATAAAAAATTTGATGAAGCATCTCCACCAAAAAAGAGTACTAGGGTTACTCAGAGTGTCCTAACCAAAATGGAACCGGAACCCAAAGTATATACTAAGAAGGAGACAAAGAAGAGAGGCAGAAAATTATTTTTTCAACCAGAGTCTAAGGGAACAGATTCTGATGAAGAACCAAAGAAGGAAAAAGCAACCAACAGAACATCCAAAAAGGTTAAGGAAGTGCGAAAGGAAACTGTTCCTATTGATATAGAATCCTTCAAACCAGAAACCCATTTTGAAAGAACACTAAGGAGGAATAGGTTTGATAATGTAAAAGAGCATTTTGATTCCTTCACTTAGAATGAGAAAGAGCAAGTGATTCAATAAGTAATAACTCATTTGTGTCATTACAATGGATATCCACATGAACAAGAAAAGGAAATCTCAAATTATTTGTATACTATTCTTTTGAATAAATGGGAGGAATCTATTAAAATAGAAAAAGAAATCATTGATGAGGTATTCATACAATATTTCTTTCAATTTTCTAAAGATGATATTAGTTCCTTAGTTGATCGATACAAATCTCAGTTTACATTCAAAGAAAGAAGACTCAAGTTACTCACTGGAAAGAAGACAATTGTTGAAACTGAGACCCATCAAATAGCTTGTGAAATCAGAAGGATGGAAAAACTCATCCAATCCTCTATGAATGACGATAATGTTGCTGATGATGTTAATAGATTGCAAATGGATGAAGAGGAGATTATTCAACCTGATGAGGTCTATCCTCTCAAGAAAAAAGATGAATCCATTATTCATGTTCTTGATGATGTTCAGGACACAATTGACCTATCTGGAGATAACATTGCACCAAATATGGAGCCTCCTGCAAATGTTGATGTACAGGTTACCTTAGTTGAACAACTGACAACTCAACTAAAAGTGTACAATCCACTAGCAATAGAACAACTAGAAAAACCCCAATCTCCACTGGTCATTCAAGATATTTAGAAGGAGCCTACTAAAAATATTGTCACACAGTCCTATGAAAAGGAAATGGAGAACACTACAGAGAAAGTAATCGTTAAGGTTGTATCCCCTGAATCGGCAAAACATAAACAACTTGAAGAAGATGATGATCATTCTCTAAGTATCTCAAGACCTATCAATATGAACAATTTGAGCACATCAGAAATGATGAAGATTGCAAATGTCATGTGATCTAGAGGGCATAAGAAGAGATTGAAAGAGAAGAGTGTTGAGGCTAAAACAATTCAGACTGCAGTAGATATTTTATTTGCTCTACTATCAAAAAATCTATAGCACACCTATCTACACCCATTAGCAAAATTGGTCAATTAGTTGTAGATGCATCTGATCAAATCAAGTCACTGGAAGATGTAGCTCAACTGTATGCTAAAAAGAGTCACAAGAAGAAATATGGAGAAAAATTGGCAAAGGATATTGATAATGGAAAAATGGCTCTATCACACAATAAAAGTCTGTTGAGTAAAGCTATTGAAACAGGAGGAAAGTATCTTTCTTCTACCTCTAGTGTTCCTTTCTTTTATTCAGATATTTCAAAAATTCAAATTGCAATAGAGCAAGAAATGGAAAGGATATGCAAGGCATATGTCCCACTCCACGACACAATACATGCCTTTAGCAAATCTATAGATGATTTACATAATAGACTGCATATCTATGATACTGAGAAGGAAAAGAGACTCCAATCTCTTAAAGAACTCAAAAGTCATCTCACCTCATAGGTAGACATACTTCAGAGAGCCCAATGCAATCCATAAGCTATTCTTGCAACTCTTGAAACTTGCACACTAGACTCAATGGAAGAATTTCATTCACAACTGTTGTTTACATTTGAGTATACTGAGAACATATTGGAATCATGGGAAAATGTTTTGTCATAGATGAAGAAGACCTACAATGTTATTTTTTATGAGATTAGCTAGTGCATAAACTTTTAAGTTATTGTTCTATATGTTGAACACTTTGATACAAAATTTTTCTCTCTCTATTTATATTTTACTTTTTCAATTTGGCATTGTTGTCAAAGGGGAGTAGAAATATGTATGTGTGTTTTTGAAATTTTTTTAGAATTTATGCATTAAGGGGGAGAATGAGTATATGTGTAAATTTGTTGTGTATGCACACTTAGTGATATTACTATAATTTTTTTTAAATGTTGCCATCAATGCCAAGGGGGGGGGTGGTGCAGGGGCACCAAGACCAACAAAGGAAACCATACAACCATCTGAGGCTAAGAATGAGTTTAATTAATCAATGAATGTCAACATGATCAACTATGAGTTGTTAAGGCCAATAATGGCTTTTGAAAAACAAAATTGTAAAATATTGTCATTTTATCCTGAAAATTGTCATTTATTGTAAAAAAATGTAAATTTGGTCAAAACACCCAATAAAGGATTTAGGAAGGTTTAGGATGGTTAAATATGTCATATGGGATGCAAATCCATCATTAATAATGTTGGTTTTTAGTTTGTAATACATTTTCCAAAAGTTGAAAATTCAAATATTCGAATTTCAACGTCTATAAGGAATTAGGTGGGAAACTTAGATTAGTGGCTTTTTTATGCAAAATAAGTATTCTAACCAACCAATAAGTGGTTGAACAACCTTGGGGGAGTTATTTTAATTCTTTTTAATGCTTGGTACAGACAAACGAGACCTGAAGTGTACAGATTGCAAGAGAAGGTTGAATAAAATTCAGTTCTCAAGCCATTTTTATGCTATTTTATGATTTTGTGAGACTTCCTTTTCTTGGTATTTACGGTATATCATTCCTGAGTATCAGCCTAGGCATATTACACATCTTTGAATTCTTTAGGGTTGTTGTTCAATCATCTTTTTGACTGTACATTCATTATTGCAGCAATTTAAACTAGTTTCTTAACAATTTCTGACAAGTTTCTAATCATGGAGGGTCATTCCATGAATGTTTCATTTTTGTTTCTCATGGAATGATCTCTTTTTTACATTTACATTATAATTTAACTATAAAATTTGCAGATAATAGGGTTTTGATAGGGTGATCACCATTTGTTGGGTTGGAAAACCTAGTGAAGAGGCTAGGTAGGATGAAGGTTGGAGAGATCTACCCATTGGAGGGGTACATTTTATGATTTGGATATTTGTAAAATTCCTATCTAAAGGTGTAGCAACAAACATTTGTTTCCAGAAGTGAGTGGAAGTGGGAGATAGGATAAACCCTTGGTTTTAAGGGTTTAAGAGAAGAATTTGGGGTTTGTGGGCTTAGAGGCCTCATAAATTGAATTTGATTTCATTTTCCTTCTTTATTTTCCATATTATTCTTCTGGTTTTGAGTTATAAGTGACAAGGAGTCATATTTTCAGTACTTACTTTGTAAAACCACCCTTTTTAGTGCTAAAAAATAGAGCATGTTGTAAGGACAACATATATTTTCCTGAACAACCTATTAAACCCTTTGGATATGTTATAGAGAAGCTAAAAGGGTATCCAAATATGTAATTTATTTATCTAGTGTTTTGGAAGTTTTTGGAGTTATTATTAAATCTCTCACTGCTGCAGTATTTGGGATTCTAGGCCTAGAAGGAGCAAATTTGGAGTTTGAGCATTTGGGTATTAAATAGAAGACTAAAACTAGTTGAATCCTTTTATATTAGACCTAAGAACATATTCTAAGTCATAATTTTCCTTAGGTCAAGTCTTGATCCATATTTGGTCCATTTGAGCCATTTAGAGTGTTTGTAGACTGAAAGAAATTTGCCATTTTTTACCTTGATATCATACAAAGTATTCATTACCTATTTGGGAATTGTTTCATACCACCATAAATTTTCCTACTCTACATCAAAGTGGTATTAGAGCAAGAAAGGTCTGGGTAGGAAATAGGAAGGAGTTATGGCACCTGAAAACCAGTTGGTTAAGGAAATCGAAGAGTTGAAAGAAACCTTGGAGAGGGAAAGGAGAGAAAGAGAATAGAGCAAGGAAAGGGAGGAAAGAGCATGGAGAAGAGAGAAAGAGAGTATGCAAGCAAGGATAAAACAATATGAGAAAGAAAGAATGGACAATAGGAGGGAAGAACCTAATTGGGAAGAACAAAATGGAGATGATGGAGAAGAGCAACCAAAAAGACCAGAGCGTAGGAGGGTTGAAGATGAAGTGGACCTTGAGGAGAGGATGCTGGTTAGACTTTTGAAGGTAGTACAAAATAATGTAGGGAAAGGACATGTGGATGTACCTATCTATCAGGGAAAGATGGATACTGAGGAAGTGTTGGGTTGGCTTGATGCCTTGGATAACTACTTTGAGTATGAAGAGATGGAGGATGATAAGAGGGTAAGGTTTGCAAAAACAAAACTCAAAAGTACTACTTTGACTTGGTGGACAAGTTTACAAAATGATAGAATGTTTAGGGGTTTGACAAGAATCACACAATGGGCAAGGATGAATAATCTGATCAAAGAACAATTCTTGCCTTTAGATTATAACATACATGTGAAGAGGATGAGACAAAAATTGAAGCAAAAAGACATGTATGTAATGTCTTATACTGAACAATTTCATAAATTGAGTATTAGAGGAGGATATGAGGAATAAAATGAGAAGGTAGCTAGATATGTCAATGGCTTGAAGTATCATTTGCAAGATGAGATTGGTCTACAAGTACCAAAGACCATTGGTGAATGTTTTCAATTGGCTATTAGAGCAGAAGAAAAGGTGAAGCAGAGACAAGAAAGGTCAGGAAGAGGAGGTAACTCAAATAGAGGAAGAGATGGAAGAGGTCAAGGAAACAACAATGATGACAAAGGAAAGGAATCATTTTTAGATTCAAGGGGTGGATACAATTAGATAGGAGGAAGAGGATTTGGTCAAGGAAGAGGCACATTTAGATGCTACAATTGTAATGAACCAGGGCACCCATCATTCAAATGTCCTAAATGGAATGAGGACAACAAGGAAAGGAGGGTTAATTTGACACAAGAAGACAAAAAGGAAGAACAAGAAGAAGAAATCATGATACCACCAGAGGAAGGAGATTTATTTCTCATGGGGAAGGTACAACCATCATAGCAAGAGAGGATCTTTAGGATAAATTTTCTAATCCATGGTAAGGTATTCAATTTGATTGTTGATTCAGGGGCTTCTCACAATTTGGTTGCTTATGAGGTAGCCAAAAAATTGAATTTACAAACCCTTGCACATCCTAATCCATATTTTTCTACATGGGTTAGTGAAGGTCTGAATATGTTGGTAAGGGATCAAGTAATCATAAATTTCTCCATTGGCAAGTATGTTGATAGCATTTTGTGTGATGTTATGGATATGAGTTGTGGTCATCTCATCTTGGGTAGACCTTGGCAATATTCTAGAAAAGTTATACATGATGGTTATCAAAATACTAATTTGGTTAATAAAGGTAAAATTAAGTATAAGTTGTGTCCATTGTTTCAAGGTGGAAAGGATCATACTGTTATGTGTTTTGGTGATGAGTTGTTTGTCAAAGAACAGGATGCAAGGAGGGCTGATTTGCAACCAAAGGACAATCCGGTTCATGGAGAAGTGTGCGGTCAAACATATGTACAAGTGGGTGAAGTACAATGTCCTATTGTTGGAAAAAAAGGAGAGAGTAGGTTTGATGAGTTGCAATTGCCTCAAGACAGAGGAAAGAAGGCAGTTGTAACAACATCAACCAAGGATACCATTGGTTTGGGGCAGCCAAATCATAATGTTTTTGTTTCTAATACTTGGTGTGTGAGTGAAGGTAATTATAAGAAGAAGAAGGTCACTTTTGGGGACTATCTTGTTCCTACATATCAGTTGCATACAAGCAAAACCAAGGGAGAAGCATGGATGAGTTCTTGGGACAAGAACTTTTTCATTCATGGGGAGTATGGTGCAGAGGCACCAAGACCAACAAAGGAAACCATACAACCATCTGAGGCTAAGAAGGAGTTTAATTCATCAATTAATGTCAACATGATCAAATATGAGTTGTTAAGGCCAATAATGGCTTTTGAAAAACAAAATTGTAAAATGTTATCATTTTATCCTGAAAATTGTCATTTATTGTCAAAAAATGTAAATTTGGTCAAAACACCCAATAAATGATTTAGGAAGGTTTAGGATGGTTAAATATTCCATATGGGATGAAAATCTATCATTAATAATGTTGATTTTTAGTTTGTAATACATTTTCCAAAAGTTGAAAATTCAAATATTTGAATTTCAACATCTATAAGGAATTAGGTGGGAAACTTAGATTAGTGGCTTTTTTATGCAAAATAAGTATTGTAACCAACCAATAAGTGGTTGAACAACCTTGGGGGAGTTATTTTAATTCTTTTTAATGCTTGGTATGGACAGACAAGACTTGAAGTGTATGGATTGCAAGAGAAGGTTGAATAAAATTCAGTTCTCAAGCCACTTTTCTGCTATTTTATGATTTTGTGAGACTTCCTTTGCTTGGTATTTATGGTATATCATTCCTAAGTATTAGCCTAGGCATACTACACATCTTTGAATGATTTAGGGTTGTTTTTCAATCAGCTTTTTGACTGTACATTCATTATTGCAGCAATTTAGACTAGTTTCTTAACAATTTCTGACAAGTTTCTAACCATGGAGGGTCATTCCATGAATGTTTGATTTCTATTTCTCATGGAATGATCTCTTTTTCACATTTAAATTATGATTTAAATATCAGATTTGTAGATAACAGGGTTTTGATAGGGTGATCATCATTTGTTGAGTTAGAAAACCTAGTGAAGAGGCTAGGTAGGATGAAGGTTGGAGAGATCTACCCATTGGAGGGGTACATTTTATGATTTGGATAGTTGTAAAATTCCTATCTAAAGGTGTAGCAACAATCATTTGTTTCCAAAAGTGAGTGGAAGTGGGAGATAGGAGAAACCCATGGTTTTAAGGGTTTAAGAGAAGAATTTGGGGTTTGTGGGCTTAGAGGCCTCATACATTGAATTGGATTTCATTTTCCTCCCTTATTTGCCATATTATTCTGCTTTTTTGGGGTTATAAGTGACAGTGAGTCATATTTTTAGTACTTACTTTGTAAGACCACCCTTTTTAGTGCTAAAAAATAGGGCATGTTGTAAGGACAACATATATTTTACAAAACAACCTATTAAACCCTTTGGATATGTTATAGAGGAGCAAAAAGGGTATCCAAATCTGTATTTTTTTTGTCTAGTTTTTTAGAATTTTTTGGAGTTATCATTAAATTTCTCTCACTACTGCACTAGTTGGGATTCTAGGCCTAGAAGGAGAAAATTTGGAGTTTGATCATTTGGGTATTGAATAGAAGACTAAAAGCATTTGAATCCTTTTATATTAGAGCTAAGAACATGTTATGTGTTCATTTTCCTTAGGTGAAGTCTTGATCCATATTAGATCCATTTGAGCCATTTAGGGTGTTTGTAGATTGAAGGAAATTTGCCATTTCTTACCTTGATATCTATAGATAGGAATTTGGAATTCATCAAATGAATATATATTAAACTAGCTCAACCACAAAAACTAGATTGCAATGATAAGAAATCCTAAAAACAATCAATAGAGGTATGAAGACAATATAATGAAACCAAATGCAAACCATTACAAACGTGAATATCTCCTCCATAATTCTCCATTGTCCTTCTGTCTCCTTCAAATTACTTTGTTTGTGGATCTCACCTACAAATGCAAAAGCATAGTATGAAAGCAAGATTGACAAGATGAAATGACAGTGTAAGGATACTAGAAGCATGGTTTTCTCTTCTTTTTTTTTTGAAGAAAATCATCCAATTTATAGACAAATTAGAGAGATGACAAGATTAGCATGAAGAGATTTGAAAGGAAATTTCAAATCAAGGATGACAAATATGACAAATTATGACAAGATTGACATGCAAAATTGATTGATTGACAAATTATGACAAAATTGACAAGATTGCTATGCAAAATTGATTGATTGACAAATTATGACAAAATTGACAAGATTAAAATGTCATTCCCATGAAATTAGGGAAGAGAGAAAATAGCCTCCATGATTACAACAAATGGAAGCATAAACATAGGAGAAAATTAGGGGATGAATTTAGAGGAAATATTAGAAAAATTGAAGAAAATAGGAGAAAAAGAAATTAGGAATTAGGATAAATTAGTAAATTGGAAAATTGAGGAAAAATATGAAATAGAAATTAGGTGAATTAATTAATAGGTTTTCATCCATTAATTAATTCATGAAAAGACCTAGGACTTAAATAAATAGATTTATTTAACCCACTAAGAAGAAGAAAAGGATTAAATGATCAAATCATAAAACCCTAGAAATAAGAGGACAAAGAATTAGGTCAAGACAACAAGAAATTAATGTCGATTCGATCATGATTTTGATTGACAAAGGACCAATGTTGATAAATGATTAAAACTGGTTGACAAATTGGCCAAGATTGACAAAGAGATCAAATTGATAGGAGCCAATTGATGAGGAACAATGACTAATTGATCCAAATTGACACGATTGAAAAGAACAACGATCGATGATGAATCGATCACAAAATGACAAGATTAACAAGAGGACAAGGATCGATGACAAATCGATCGCAAATTGACAAGATTGACAAGGATGAGGATCGATGACAAATCAATCACAAGATGACAAGATTGACAAGAGGACAAAACCCTAATTCTATTATCAATTAGGATTGACGATGTCCAAAATGATGATAAATGAGCACGCACATTGATGCGACAGGATAAGATCGACCAAAATCATGACTTAAGATTGTTATCGACAAGACCAAATTCAAAAGTGAGAAAAATTAGTAATGTAGAAGAAGGACTCGATGCTCACAAATGATAAACACCAAGTGTCCAACATAGAAGAAATGTTAATGCACTACAAAAACCCTAAAATAAGGCAATGCGCAAATGTTAAAGTATGACTCTGCAAGTGTTGACCACTATTAAACCCTTTGGGTATGTTATAGAGGAGCCAAAAGGGTATCCAAATCTATATTTTTTTTGTCTGGTTTTTTGGAATTTTTTGGAGTTATCATTAAATTTCTCTCACTGCTGCACTAGTTGGGATTCTAGGCCTAGAAGGAGCAAATTTGGAGTTTGAGCATTTGGGTATTGAATAGAAGACTAAAACCATTTGAATCCTTTTATATTAGACCTAAGAACATATTATGTCATCATTTTCCTTAGGTGAAGTCTTGATCCATTTTAGGTCCATTTGAGCCATTTAGGGTGTTTGTAGACTGAAGGAAATTTGCCATTTCTTACCTTGATATCATACAAAGTATTCATTACCTATTTGGGACTTGTTTCGTACCACTATACCTCTACCTACTTTGCATTAGGGGGATTGTTGGCTTGATGATGATTGTAATGTATTCATCATTTGTTGTCATTGATGAAACACTCTCACACACACATATGATTATATTGACTACCGGTGTAACTTCAATTGTTTACTCTATCAACTGGTATGTTAGAGGTTATACCAAGAGATTTATCTCTAACCGGTACTTTGTGTCAACCGGTATGTGCATAAGAGACAATTTGTAATTATACTAAGTCAGCATCAAGACAAAGATCAAGATGGAGATCAAGTGGAGATTTAAGAACAACGATTCATATGTTTTATTCAAACTGGTATTTGATTGTTCCAACTGGTATTTGGTAATTTTGTGATGAGTTACGACACTTCATGATGATTTACCAGCACTGACTACTTGGTGGTAATTTTTGTGATGAGTTATGATCACTTGTCCAGATACACTGCACCTAAGAAATTGTGTTATGATTTCTTAAGGCCGATGTGAAATCATAAGGTCTATATATTGACATCGCAATGAATTATTTGATATAGTGAAAAGTGTTATGTGCGAAAGGAAAAAGAGTTAAGTTGAAGAGTATGAAGGAGAGAAGTGTTGAATATGTTTAGAAGGATCTAATTAAGAAAGTATTGTGCTACTCAGAATAGATCAAGCTATTCTTGTTGTTTTCTAACCATTACAACAAAATCAAATCCCCTAACCAGGTAAGCTCTAACAAGCTTCAATGTATAAATCCTTTAATAGGGTGATCCATTAGTTTGGATTATAAAATCCTCCATCGAGGTTAATCCTAATAGGGTACTACCTTTAACATGGTATAAGCTTCTAATCAAGCTTTGGAATCTCTAACAAGATTCGCTCCTAGTAGAGCACTTTGTAGACCTTAACCAGTCAATTATCGATTACTGTAGATAGTTAACTTGTGAGTTCCATCTCAACGTGGTTTTTACCTATTTGAGTTTTCCACGTACAAACACTTGTGTTATGGTGGATGATTTACTTTTTGTGGATGTTTTTATATCATTTTGGATGGTATGGATTGTGTTTAAAATCTTTGTTAAGTTCATCTACTAGTTAGTGTTTGAAGTAGTTTTATTTTTTGTGTCATTGATTCACGCCCCCTCTCAGTCCTTTTCAAGTCCATCAAGTTCACCATTACCTCCAAGAATTCTGCAGACTCCACTTTTAAATTCAAGCAAATAATCTATTGTTCTCAAAAAAGAGAAACCCAAGTTCACCTACAATCTTTCTATGAAATAGCCAATCTCAATCAATGAAAAGCTTCAGGGCTTGGACAACATAACATAGGATCCTAAAGATCCTCCTACACTTCAGGTTCTGCTAGAACTAGGGGGGGACACTCTTTTGATGCATTAAATATAACCAGTTATAGACATATGACATCAATAAAAGAAGATGAATCTCAAAAGGCTCAACAAGGAGGTTACTGCAGATGGGCTAGATCTACATTGACATCTCAACTAGATTGTAGCATGAGATAGGTGGAACAAACTAAAACTACAAACATGAAAAGTAAATGGATATTTGATTTTAAAATCTCTGAGGATTCCCAAAATCTACAAGATCAGTGCCTTATCCAAGGGCATGGAGTCATACATCAATCTGCAAATGAAATCCTCTATTGTAAATCCAATTTATTGAGAAAGATATCCCTATATTAATGCTTGACATTAATTCATTCTAAACTCAAATAGAGGATCCTACATATCCAGACATTATCTCAAGTCCAAAATGATTATTCATAGAATTTAAACTCTTCCTTGAAGAGTACTTAAGAACACCCATTGCACTCCCACTTTGAGAGGACAATCCCAAACTCCCTTGAAGACTAGATTTATTGAAAATCAGAGAAGACCTAGAGACAATCCAATAAACTGTATATATATGCCTTACATATATGTGACCCACAATAGAAAACATATGCAGCAAGAAGATACTCTATTACTTGAAAAAGGGACATTGTATTACAAATTTGAAAAAACTTAGATTTGGAAACCAAGATTTAGGAGCCTTGCTCACAAAAAATCTGGAACCTCTACAAAATGAGAAGACTCTCGAATAAGAAGGAAGGGAAGACCAAGTCGGATTTCATTCTCTGACAATGGAAACTACCCTATCTTTCAACATTAACTATCTCGCACAACTTGGCCTGCATAAAATTGAATCTTTTTGACTGAAAATAAATTCTAAGATCTAAGGTAACTGCTCCAAAACTATTTGCCATGTGTTACACTTGACTACAGAAATGGATTCCTTGGATTGAGAGCTTTCGAATGATATATAATATGCCTATAGTAGGGAAAATGAATAATCCCTTAGTCATCAATCCCTTTGTAGGTCAGTCATTTAAGTTTCCATCTTTTCACCATAGTCTCAAAATATATTTTAAACCTTTGAATTTCCCATGCAAACTTCTACCATGCATCTCCACCATGTGGCACCCCCTGATTGGCTCCAGGGTCCTTATCCTGCCACCTCAACACCACCTGTGTTGGTATTATGGATGTGTTGCATTGGTTTTGTCATTGATGTCAACACTTATCCTTGCGGAGATCTTTGGTTATGTTCACCGACATGTTAAGTGACTTATGCACAGTCACCGATAGGTTATATTGTTCACCGACACTGAGGATGATCTGTTATCATCTGGAGATTACTTGGTTATGTCAAAGACATTCTTTGGACTCTTGGTTTTGGTGATTTGATTATTGGTACAATCAAGTTTGCAAATTTGATTATTGGTACAATCAAGTAAATTATCTATTCCAAATAGGTCTAGCTTATAGGTCTAGCTTATGGACTGACAAGCATTATCTATTCCAAATCAGCATGACATGTTATGGAGATGATTTTTTATTGTTGTAAATGCATTGAGCCTACATCATGCATCACATATTGATTCATTTGTAATTGCTTTAATTGTAATATCTTAGTGAGCTGACCTACACATTTGGTCTTAGGTTTTGGTATATATGTAAGATCTCATTTATGAGATTAATGTTAGTGTACTCACACAAATCTGTCCAGCTTAATTAAATAAATATTCGCTATTTATTTGATTAAAAATCTACTAGCCATCAGTTAATTAAATTAATATTTAATTAATTCATCCCCAAACATTCTTCTATTAATTAAATAAATTATTCAATTTATTTTAATTAATTCATTAAATCAAATTCCATTCAATTAAATAAATAAAATCTATTTATTTAATTAAATCCCCTTTTTCCTCTTTTAAATAAATTAAATAAAACATTTATTTAAATCATTATCCCCACCCCACTTCCATTTTCCTACAAATGCAACTTGCACACATTTATTGAAATAAATGAATTTTTATTTTAATAAAACCCTATTTTCCCTCACCCACCAAATCCACTTGCAAAATCTAATCCCCTTCTAGATTCTTCTAACCCCTTCCTAATTATCCTAATCCATCCCCTAATTATTGTCACATTCCTAAGCAAAGGGAAGTCACTTCTCAAAGCTTAAAAGTCTTTGATAACCATTAAAGGCTTTCAACCTTCAACCACTAAATGTCTCAAAGTCTTGGATAACCTTTGAAAGCTTCCAACCTTCAACCACTTAATCCACAAAGTCTTCAAAAACCATTAATGGTTAACCCAAACCCTGCTACATGGTTAAAACATTTGTTTTGACTCAACCTCTACCCAACCCAAGGGTCTCATCAGGCCTTTAATGCTTTGACCATGATTATCTCTTAATCTTTTGCACAAAGGTTTATCCTTGGATTAACTCTTAATCCAATGGGTAATCTTAATTTAGACTTGACCCTTACCTTCTAGATAACCATGAAGTCTTCTCAGGCATTCAATTCCTCCAACCCCTTTCTCTCAACCCAACCCTATGTTGACACTTGTCACCATTTTATTGGTGCAAATTGTACACATGGATCCCCAACTTTCAAACTCAATCCTTGATTAAACCTTTCAATCCTGGCCATCCATTGTTCCATTTTTCCTATAAATAGAGCCCATTTCTTCATATACCAGATCCTGAAAACTTGTATGCATTTAGGCTATAGACATTTTTAGAGAGCATTTAGCATAAGCAATCTAACATCTTATTATTTTGGTTAAAATATATCATTTTAGCATCAATAGATTAGTATTAGCTTTTCATTTCACATTTAGAGCTATACTACAATCTCAATCCTCCATAAGCATCCATAGTGCAAAAAGCTGCTGAGAGCTACACTATTTTGGAACTTGGAGAGGAGAGGAACAAGGGAGAAGAAGCTAAGGCTATGCTAAGAGGTATTTGGAGATGCCTCATAATCTTTGTTTTGTTTATTAGATATATTAGCATGCTTTTAGTGTCTCTTTTGGTATGCCTTTTTAGATTAGTTTTTGATTGACTAACACTAACGGTTTTTGTGTCTTTGGTGTTGTTTATCATTTGCTAACCTTGTGCCATTTAGGAGGGCATCATTTGGTGAACCCGACGTGAATTGAAGCACCAGAAAACATCTCATTTTTTTTTAACTAACATGTTTGATTGTTGAAAGTGACACACAGGTCGTGCTTCAGCGCTATTGAACCCATTTTAGCGCTACCGACATTTTTTCTTTTAGCACTATTGTTCTTACAATAGCGCTATTGTAAAAGTTTCAGCGCTTTTGACCATATTTTAGCGCTTTGGTTGTTATTTTGGTGCTATTGCAGACATTTTAGTGCTTTTGACGCTCTGGTTTTTTTCCTTCTTTCAGTGCTACTGTGTAAATTAGCGCTTCTGTTTAAACACAGACTAGCGCTATTGCAACAAAATGTTGAAAAAATTGCATTGTAACCCCAAAAATGGAAATTCTTAGGCTTGTGGAAACCCCCTTGAACATCGATTTTACTAACTCGTTTTTGTTCATGCAGGTTAAAAACTCACCATAAAAATCTCAAATTTGTCCTTTGGTGCTTAAAAAACTTGAAAAACACAAAACAAAAAATTTTAATTGTTTTCTAGTTAGGATTCATCTTTATTTTGGTGTTTAAAATCAACACACAAAGTTTCTTTCCTTGCATCAAATCTAAAAATCACAAGCCACACTGCAATTTTGGGCAAGTAAAAAGAACAAACCACTTGTTTTAGATATTTGCAAAAATGCATTTTACTTCAAGCAAATGTGTTTTTCATTAAGTTGACCAGGATTTTTGAAGTCTAGATTACACAACACATTGCTTTTGAAGTTAAAAAGAACACCATACCTGTTGGAGCAACATCTCCAAATAGTTAGACCACATTTTGACATGATGGATTAAAAAGAACAAGTGTTTTTCATGTTTGGCATGCTTGTGCACAAAGGTCAGTCAAGTGGTCCTACCTCTAACACACACTATCCTCTCCCTTGGCTCTCATGGTCCTAGGTGCAAGAGAAAAGTGTTAGTAACACTCAAAATTTTATGTTTTTAAGAGAGGCCTGCCAAGGGATCGATACTCTTGGGAACGACCTCGAGCGGTAAATCCTTTGAGCCGCTATAGAAATCAGGTGAGAGCAAAAGCTGTAGCCTTGGGTATAGTTGTTCCTATAGTGTAACTGGCCGAAAGGACAAATGGGCCCCACCACCAGTTACAAGGCTCTTAAGTGAGTCACTGCAGAATGAACTTATGTCCAAAAACATCGAACATGACTAAACACCTTTAAGTAGTAGCCCACCCATTCTATTGATTGAGGATATTTGAGATATAATTTAGTGCAAGAGCATAGATGGTTTTGCTCCCAAGATACTCACCATACATATTTCCTTGAGTAGAAACATAGCTTTTTGCAAAGTCACTTGTGGCTTGATAAAAGTGGTGACTCCCCCATCATAGGGATCTTCTATTTGTTATGCTCGTGCAAGACTTAGTATATCACATCCTTACCTACCACGGCGGGATTCATAAGGTATGTAGTACCAAAGTCAAAGAAATATCAAGATGTGGGCTAAATTTATCACAACTAGCCATTTGACCTTAGGGATAAAAAGTGTTTGAAGTGTGTTCATTTTAAAGACCTAGTGCAAATTGAGCCGACTTCAGGCTTTGGAAATACACCTTAAAATACATCTAAAGGAAGGGTCATATACAAGTCCAAGGATTGGGTTGATCTAGACCCATACTCATTTGTGCCTTTTAGGCAACATTCTTGTGTTTGTGTGCTTGCTTTGTTTTCTTGTCAAAGAAAAGTCAGAAGATCAATCCCAAAAGCAAAGTATTCATCCAACATTTCTCAAAAACAACCAAACACATCAAAAACAAAGTACAAAGAGTCAAAAAATTTATGACCATTCTTCACATCTTGCGAAAGAAGAAGTGTCATCTGAATATCAACTTGAAAAGAAGACAATTAAACTCAAAGGCTTTGATCAAAAGGAGGAAATTCTTCTATCTCAATAGAAATTTTTTTGTCTCACATAGAGTCTTTCTACATCGCATGTGTCTATACCTTCAAGGTAAAACAAACGAGTTTGATTCAGAATCATTGAACCGTAGAGCTTTTATGCAATATAGAGCTCTGAGTTATCACAAAAATCAAGGAGGAAGGATTAATCCCAACTTCTTCCCAAACATTTGTATCACATACAACACAGCTCGAGAAATACCACCAACACCTGAAAGGGAAGAGGTAGAGTTTGTCCCATTTGTAACACAAAGTTTTTATTGAAAATTGAAAATGTTTCATCTATCATCTCATTCATACATCATCATTCCATCATCAATCCATCCCAACTCTCAAAACATTAAGAGGTTCTTGTCCCAAGATCCCTTTTTAGATATTGCTTGAATCAAACACATCACATCACTTTTTAGATTGTTTCTACATCTAGGATAAGCTCATCCTAAGAGACACATCTACACAGGTTAAAACTAGTTCATGAGTGAATCCTCTCATTGCTAGGTAGTCAAAATCTATAACACATCTCAGATTTCTCTACACCTTATCACATTCAAACTTATCAAACAAGCAAGCAATTCAAAGAAGGAATTTTCATTTACATCTACTTTAGAGTGCTAGAGATCTACATACCACACAATCCACTAATCATCAATCTTTCATCAACAACTCATCATCATCTTCAATCAACTCCAACACAAACTTGCAAACAAAATGGCTCAAACCCAATCCCAATCAAGGCAACGTGAAATAGAATGAGAAGCAAAAGAAGAGGACAATCTCAATGAGTTTCAAGAAGCACTTGGAGGAAATGCAGATGATGAAACCCCAAGTACTCCCACTCCTGCAACAATCGAAAGGGCTCAACATAACCTTCTCTTTAACAGATTGTTTGATGAAATACTCAGGAGCAATGCGGATGCTCATTTCTTAAGACTCACTCAAGAAGGAGAAAAACTCCCCTCTGACTTTGATCTTGCCCAGTTAAGACAAGCATCAGATAGACAAAGTCTCCATGAAGAGGAAAGAGGTAGAGATCCCATCAGGTATAACATTCCTTGAGGTAACCCACCACCTCCTCCTCCAAATGAAATGGAGATGTTACGGCAACAAGTCGAGAATCTTGCCCAAAAACTCCATAGTGGTGTTAAGACCAATCAATTCTCACTTAACGACATCTATCCCTATCCATTTGATAGGAATCTTTATATGCCACCCTTTCCATGTGGGTTCGAAACACCATAATTCAAAAAATATAGAGGAAAGGGAGATCCTCATGATCATGTCTGAGAATTTCATTCCACTTGCCTCAAAGTGGCATATGAAGACACATATCTCATGCGCCTTTTTCCCCAAAGCTTGGGAGGAGCAACCACATCATGGTTTTCTCGACTATCAGGTGGCATAAGAACATTTGAGGAACTCATCCAGAAGTTCCTAGCTCATTACTCTCATAACATTGAACGCGACATCACCATGGCTGATCTGTGCAACACTAAACAAAAACTAGGTGAACTATTCTTAGTCTTCCTACAACAATGGTGCCAAATGTCTAGCAGACGTTCTCTTTAGTTACTTGAGTGAGAACTAGTGGAAATATTCATTTCCAACTTAAACGAACAAATGGAATTTCACTTGGATGTCAAAGACACAGACTCTTTTAATGATATGATCACCAAGGGTTTAAAATGTTAAAGGGCACTCATCAAGAAAGGACTCATCAAAATCTTTAATGAACCAAAAGATGGTCCTCGCCCATGCTTCAACAGTGATAAGCCAAGCTTCTGGAACAAAAACAAGAATATCGTCAATGATGGAGTTGTGGATGCTCAGACTATCCAAAATGCACAACCTGTGGTTCGATTTGTAGGACAAAATCCTCCACCTCAGAATAACACAAATGTTCCTCCTAATCAAGGTCGCATCACATCTCATGATGAACCAAGACCTCATCCACAAAAACAAAAATGCACATACACTCCCTTAGGGGAACCCATTGAAACAGTGTTGCGACAACTCATTTCTCAAAATTTGGTCACTCTACCTAAGCTATCAAATTATGAGCCTCAGGTCAAACCGACATGGTGGAGAGATATTGAACACTGTGAATTCCATCAAGGGAGAGGGCACAAGACAAGTAATTGTCACTAATTGAAAGATCTCATTCAAGATCTTATTGACCGAGGAGAAATTGAAATTGAGGGACATGACCCAAAAACAACAAATAATGATCATCTGATTTTCAAAAATCCACTTCCATCACAAGATCAAAGGGGTCCTTCCACTTCCAGGTGAGGCACTGATACCACTGATTATACACAAGCTGCGTATAATTACACTGTAAATCATCTATATGATGCCAATGAACAAGTTGCAACTATAACCTTCAAAAATGCCAACTCAAATTGCAATTTTGTTACGCGTCGTGGCAAGGTCACCATCAAGGCAGCTCCACAAGGCACCACCTCCATCCCAAAGTAGTACGATCTTGTGGAACAATTAGATAAAACACCTGCGCTTATATCCATTTTAGAGCTTTTGTGCCTATCACCATCTCATAAAACTATCTTGGATCAAGCCCTCCAAGAAGTGTCAGTCCCTACAAATCTGAATATAGACCAATTTAAAGCCATGGTTGGAAATCTAAAGTCATCACCTTGTCTCACTTTTTCTGAAAGTGAAAACTCTTCCTTCCAGCAACCTCATAATGCCTCGCTACACATTGAAGGATTTATCAACCAACATAGGATTAAGCGAGTCTTGATCGATAATGGAGCAGGCCTGAATATTTGTACACTATAGTTGGTCATAGCATTGGGATATGCAGTAGAATCATTGGATCCTCATCAAAAGATCACAATCAAAGCCTATGACAATGCAAAGCGTTCATCCAAAGGAGCTGTGGTACTACCAATCCGAGTAGGCCCCATGGTAAAGCACATCATCTGTCAGGTTCTAGACCTTCCTCTACCATACAATATATTATTAGGGAGACCTTGGATACATGTCATCCAAGCTATTCCATCTACCTACCATCAATGTATTATGTTCCCACATAACGGTACAGAGATCACAATCCTGGGCAATGCAAATCCCTTTGCTTTTTGCCATAATATCAACCATCAACCAGAGATTACTATTCCTAATAATAGGGAAGCCATTTCCTCCACATCATATGTAAGTCCCGCCTCTCTTGCCAGTTCGAACACCCCTATACCCAAGCAAGAAAAGCTTAAAATGAAAGTAGTAGAGGAAGGTCCTGGAGAATACAACTTGAGTCAACTCTTTTGTGTTGGACAAATGCCCACTTCTCCTAGAACACATGGTAAACCCCAGCAGTTACTCCAGCAACCACTAATCATGCCCGCATGTGCCTTGATGCCTTTCGTCCTTGGAAAGAGTCAAGAGGAAGAAACCCAAGATGAGGACCTAGCGGACTGGATCTATAAAGATCCCATCACCACTGATAAACCGCGAGTTACACTTCCTACAGAACAGTATGGCAAAGGCCTCCTCATTATCCAAAGAATGGGATATGATGGTCAAAGTGCTTTGGGATATTGCAAACAAGGATGACATGAACCTCTGCTACTAGAATTAAAGCCCAAAGGTAATTCAGGCCTAGGCTTTGAAAAAGAGATCCTTCCTAAACTCAGATTCAAAGGAAAACCCAGCAAACCATTTTGCCCACCTACTGCAAAGAGGACACCTTTCATAATCAAAGCACCATCAAGCACTATCCCCACTACCCCATCGAGGCTCACAAACCCAACACCACCATCTACAATACCAATCATCCCACCAAGCGAATCAGTAATCCCATCAATAATACCATTAGCAGCAACAATTATATCAGAACCCGCAGATCAAATTTGCAAACTTACTGATACTTCCCATATCAGATTCCTTGATCCCTATCAAACTTCCTGCCACATCGATCACTACAAAGGTCCAAAAACCAATCACACCTGCAGTGTTTAACTCAAAAGATATCCTAGTATGGTATAGCAATCGAATGCTGGAAAGTGACTCAGAGACTGACTCACATGAGTGGGAATTTGATTCTGTACAACTTAACACTTTAGATGAGGAAGACACATCACCACCTCCACCACGCAAAGACATCCCTATTTATGGAGAAGCACATATCAAGACCACTTGGGTTCTTGAGCTGGAAATATCTTCCATAGACCCTACGTCTCATCCTACGCTTGATTCTAATAGGGAGAGTACCATCAACAACCTTCACCACACTATCTTAACCCTCACTAATACCTCTAATGAACTTAACTTGATCGATGGCATAATGCCCATTATCCACCCTGAACTCATCAAATGAAACCAATCAAATCCTCCATGTCTTGACCTCTTCCAAAATGATGAGGCTATCATTGACTTTTTGGAATTAAGGGATAATCTACCAAGCGGGGATCACAAAGCTGGATTCGCCATTGAACTTAATAGCATGACATACTTTGGGGTGGATGCCAAACCCTTTAGCTGCAAAAATATAACAATAAAACATGGATCTTCCAGTGAAAACCACACTGTGGCACTGTTTGATCTAACAAAAGTAAAAAGAAAGAGCGTATCCAATGGTGAAAACCTCTCTGAGGTGCCTGAGGATGAAGGGTTTGACATTCTCCCTGCAAGCACACAACAGGAACAATCAACGATTCTCATTGAGGAAACCAAAGAATACAATGTGGGGACTCCTAAAAATCCTGATATCATACATCTGGCATCTCTTCTCACTCTAGAGGAACAACCTAAATTTATAGAGTTCTTCCAGAAGCGTCAGATCAACTTTGCATGGTCATATGCAGACATGCCTAGGCTTGATCCTGATTTAGTCATGCATCACCTCACTGTAGCAGAAGGAGCCAAACCTGTCAAGCAGAAGCTTCATAATATGCATCCCCAGATTGTAGTGCTAGTCAAAAAAGAACTTAAGAAACTCTTAGATGTTGGTTTCATTAGACCAATTGATTATGCAGATTGGATCTCCAATATTGTGCCTGTCGGCAAACCAAAAGGGGGCATCCGCATTTGTACTGACTTCAGAGATCTGAATAAAGCATGTCCTAAGGATGACTTCCCCTTACCAAATATTGACATCATAGTGGATCTGACCACAGGACATGCCATGCTTTCACTCATGGATGGCTTTTTAGGATACAATCAAATAAAGATCGCACCAGAGGATCAACATAAGACAACCTTCACATGTCCATGGGGTACATATTGCTGGAATGTAATGCCTTTCGGTCTCAAGAATGTAGGAGCGACCTATCAAAGAGAAATGACCACCATCTTCCATGACATGATGCATACCATGATGGAAGATTATGTAGATGACTTACTAGAAAAATCACTCACTAGAGAAGGACATCTCCACATCTTAGATCAAATCTTTGATAGACTGGAACAATACCATGTTCGACTCAACCCAAAGAAATGTGTCTTTGGAGTGACCTCCAGGAAGCTTCTAGGATACATTGTCTTAAGAAAAGGCATTGAGGTTGATCTAGCAAAGGTAAAAGCAATCATGGACATGCCACCTCCAAAGAATATCAGTCAGCTAATGACATTACAAGGATGGCTTCAATCCATCCAAAGATTCATTGCACAATTAGCTGATAAGTGTCACCCATTCACACACTTGCTACACAAGAACATCCACTTTCAGTGGGATGCCCGATGCCAGCAAGCATTTCAGACGCTTAAAGACTATCTCATGAATCCACCATTGCTGATGCCACCAGATCTAAGTAGACCGTTGTTACTCTATATCTCAGCAACAAGTACAACATTGGGCATACTACTAGCACAACATAATGTAGAAGGAAAAGAGTGTGTTGTTTACTATATCTCTCGCACACTAGTGGGCTATGAACTCAATTACACACCTATTGAGTGAGCTTGCCTAGCAGTAATCTTGGCAACCACTAAACTGAGGCACTACCTATTAACACACAAGGTGCAACTCATTGTAAAGATTGATCCACTCAAGTACTTACTTAGCAAAGTAGCATTGACAGGTCGCTTAGCCAAATGGGTGATGATTCTAAGTGAATTTGACATCGAGTATGTGGACCGTAAAGCTATCAAAGGAAAAGTTATTGCAGATCAGTTGGCCGATGCGCCTCTCATAGGCGATCATCCCCTCATTTCCAATTTTCCAGATGAAGAGATATTCATGATCAAAGAAGTACAACCATGGAAACTATATTTTGATGGCTCGTACACTAGGCATGGCTCGGGGGAAGGCATTTTGTTTATCACACCTCAAGGTGATAGCATCCCAAAGTCTTATAGACTCACATTTCCATGCACAAACAACATAGCAGAATATGAGGCCTTGATCATAGGACTCAAGCTCGTCGTACAACGGAAATTACAAGAACTACAAGTATATGGTGACTCACAACTGGTCATTCAACAGGCAACCGATGAATATCAGACCAAGGATGATAAAATTATGCCATATAAGCAAATAGTGGACATTCTATAAACATCATTTACTACTATCACTTTTGAGTAGATACCAAGAGATCAGAATCGAGCTACTGACGCCATGGCTACCATCGCATCTCTACTAGATCTTCCATAGAATTCAACACGCTACGAGTTCTTGGTAGAACAGCTTTGGATCCCTGCTTATGATATCCCTGAATCTGAAAAGATATGTCACCTTGTTGGTTCCAAATCCCCATGGTACGGTGAGTTCTACACCTATCTCCGTGATCATACCCTTCCTCCCAACCAATCAAATAACCAACGAAAAACCTTCATTCGCCAAATTGCTCAATATACCATTATTGCCGAAACCCTATACCGACGTGGTCTTGATGGTAGTCTCCTTCGATGTCTGGAATAGGATGAGATAACAAAGGTTTTGGAAGAGGTACATGAAGGAATTTGTGAGACTCACTCAAGTGGTCCATCACTAGCCAAGAAGATCATGCGCACTGGATACTATTGGCCATCTATGGAAAAGGATTCCTACTACTTTGTCAGAAAATGCAAAAAATGTCAAGTTCATGGCGACTTGATACATGCACCAGCCTAGAAACTACAACCAATCATGACATCGTGGCCTTTTTGTCAATGGGGCCTTGACCTTGTGGGTAAGATTCATCCATCTTCATCCAATGGCCATAAATTCATTATTACCACCACTAAATATTTCACAAAGTGGATCAAAGCTGTTCCACTTACTCAAGTCACCGGCAAGCAGATCACCTCATTCATCCTCAACTACATCATCTGCCGGTATGGTGTGCCCATGTCCATCATCACAGATAATGGTCTTCCTTTCAAAAATCAGGATGTCTGCGAGCTTTGTGAGAAATTTCATATCCAACACTACTTTTCCACTCCCTATTACCCACAAGGCAATGGTCAGGCCGAAGCATCCAATAAAAACATATTAAGAATCCTAAAGAAGATAGTCAATGATGTCGGTCATGATTGGCATGTTCAATTGAATCCAATATTATGGGCATATCAAACTAGCATTCGAACCCCTATAGGTGCAACTCCTTATTCATTGGTCTATGGTGTAGAAGCTATCTTACGTATTGAGGTTGAGATACCATCATTACGAGTTTCCTTGCATAATCTCATCGATGATGAAGCATACAGAGTCTCACGCCTTCAGGACTTAGAGTTACTTGATGAGAAGTGACAAGCTGCATACAATCACCTCAAAGCCTATCAACAGTGCATGAGTAGAAGCTACAATCACCGAGTTAGACCTCTTACATTTGAGGTAGGTGATCTTTTTCTTTGAGAGAATCCTCGCAACCAACCAAACAGAGAACATCAAGTCAAGTTTGAATCAAACTGGCTCGGCCCATATGTTGTCACTACTGTATTCGGGTCTGGGGCATATCAGTTGGCTATATCAAAAGGAGAACCGCTCGTAGATATAATCAATAGCATGCACCTCAAACGGTTTTATACCTAAGGTGTATAGGGCATCAGGCTCCCCTGCATATCAGAAAATACCAAAAACATTTAGAAAAATGTCCTAAAGAAAATACAAAAACATTCAAAAAAAACAAAGTAAGGAAAAATCATACATCCAAATGGTGAACAACCACTCTGGTGGCACCTTGGGTAAGTGCGATGGCGAAAACCTGGCAAACAGGTGCCACTCGTAAAGGCAATGGCTCTAGTATCTTTCAGGCTCATTGCGATCACATTCATACATACACACATCCATCCATCTAACCATGGCTTGTTATTTGATCTGTAATCCAAGAAAGTACTTCATGCATCTGGCATCCCACTTTTTCATAAATCATGTCCAACTTGGGGGTAATACCCTTACAATCTAGATGATGGAAGTGGATTCTACATTACTAGTGATTCATTGCCAAAAACATTCAAAAATGTCTCACAAAATCGAAAAACATTCAAAAATGTCTCACAAAATCCAAAAACATTCAAAACTATTACACAAAGTCCAAAAACATCAAAAAACCATCAAAAATCACACAAAAACATGGCAACACCTTGTACATATTCATCCACACAGATACAAAACAAACATTGACACAAACACTCACACAATGACCACTTATCAATCGACCAAAACAATCGACATCAACAATCCAAACTATCTTTAAACAAGGATGCATCCTTCCTTACCAAAACAAAGACAAAAGTGACATTTTCTTTGACAAGAAAATTATGTTAAGCTATCAAATGCTTGGTTGATTCATGAGTAATTCATTTGTTTATCTATATTGGGATCTTTCAGCATTGTTTTGTATCATTTGCACATTATTTCTGATGAAGTTCTGGGGCATGTACTAATGGTGTCTACGTGGGAAGTTCACCAAGCTACGTGATCATAGGCAAAAATACAGTCCTAGATCATTACAGCTTGCTGACTACAGCATATACCTTGACCATATGGACATGAACCATTACGAAGGATCCATATTCTTTTATTCTTTATGTATATACTATTTGTTTACATGTACAATGCTCATTCTTTGGTTCCTCCTCATCCAATTTGGATAAAGGTTTTATTTTCTTAGTACGGTATGCACTTGTCTCAGGATTTGATCAGCCTAAGATCAAGGAGGATGATCCAAGTCATGCATGAATGAAGATAATCCTTGTCTATTTCGCAAGCAATACTCTAGTCGACTTGACCCTTATATCAAGTCATTTGTATTAACTTGCTATATAAAATCCATGAAAGGAATACTTAGGTCATCTTGAATCATTATGTCAAGATGCTTGTATTCTCTTCCAACATTTTAAAGCTCAATGATGAAAATAGAGCACTATGGATCATCATTTCGCCTCATCTGTTTATATCTTGCATTCCGTTGCATATCACCCCATCCATTCATTCATTCATATGTAGGATTTACATGCAAAAATGACCAATAAAGCTAGTCTTGGATACAATCACAACCGAGTACTCTAATACATCATCAATGCATCACGCAAAGTCTTACAAACCTTGCATTCCTCATGATCATATCATCCTCACATTTAGTTGCATCTTGCATTAAACATTTAGTTGCATCTTGCATTAAACATTTAGTTATATCTTGCATTAAACATTCATGTCATTTTTTACTATAGTTCATTTTCTTGACATTTAGTTTTCATCAAATTATTTGCATCATTGCATTAATCATAAATAATTAGATTCATTCATAGGATCAAATTGTCTTTGATTGTTTTAAATCATTTACTAAGCATTCATATAGTGTTGATTATCCATCATCATTTTGTTATCCTTTATCATTTATTATGGTATACATTTATTTATCCATTTAGTGAAAAAGTACATTCATTCATCCATTCACTAAGTATCTTATTATACTCATTTTAGGATTCATTCACATTTGCATTCATTTATCCTCTTTTTTTTTTAATTGCATTAAGGTGCAATTATTAAACAAACCATAAGTTATAGTATCATCACATTATCCTTCTTAAAACATATTTAAAGTATTTAGACTCATCAAATTCATTTGTTTCAAAACATTAGTTCATACCATTGTGAATATCCATTTTACATATGCATTCATTTAGGCATTATCATATAAGTATTTGTCCTTTACATTTTGTTTATCCATATTACATTCATCTAAACACATCTAGATGCATATCCATCCATAACATTGCATTAACATCATCACATAAATCATCTCATCATTATATTGCAAATCGAAAACACCAAAATCTTGTTCATAAATCATAAACATATATCATCATCATGGCATTACATACATAAAGCATTGCATCAAACAAATTAAAACCAATCATATATAAACCTGCATTTCATATGTCAGTATCCCATATCATAAATCATCATAAAAACATGCATAAAAGAAACATCTCATCAAAATGCATACATATACACACATCCATCTACGCAATCACTCATCATCATGCATAAACATCCATACATAATCAAATGCATATCATCAAAATATAGGATCTCCTCATATATCTCATCTCATATATTAGATTACAATGAAGTCTACAAAAAATTGGCTACCAAGAGCCATCCAAGATACAGTCCAAAAAAATAAAGCAATGATACAAATACATATATGCATAAATGCTCTCTCAAATGCCGCTTTGGCCCGATGCTATCCCACCACCTCTACCTGCTCCACCACTAGTGCCTGCACCCCTTGCTCCGTCTCTCCGTGGAGGCCTCATTGAACCCCCACTCCCTCCGGCATCTCTTGATCACTCCTGCCTCAAAGGACCCATCACACCCCCACTGCTCTATGCCCTCTGCGATCGCTCTGATCTAGCCTGCCGCATCTGTGAATAGCTAAGAGCTCGCTGGCTAACTGGCACAACCTGCTCATATAAGCCCCGCCAGTACTCTATCTCTGCCTACGCTCGCCGCATCTCCCTCATCACCTCCCCTGTAGGACCCTATGCTCCTACCCTAATCCGAACCCTCTCTTGCAGCTCGGCCAATCTCTCCACTACAGTATCTCTCTCCCGCAACACCACCATCAGCTCTGACTCTCGTGCAAATAGCTGCACATCCCTAGCTGCTACCTCCTCCTCTAAACTCTCTATCCAGGTCTACAAATGAACTATCATATGATCCTGCAGATCTCCAGTAGCTCCCTCCCCGGTGTCCATCGCTGCCTCACCTGTATCACCCTCTCGAGTAGGTCCCTCCCCTGCACCACCCTCTCTAGTAATCCCCTCTCCTCTATCCATTGGGATCTCTCTCTCCATCCCCCTCCCACTCAGCTACACTCCTCCCTGCATCAAAGGTTCCTGTGATATCTGAAGAGGTAGTCCACCTCTCCCTCTCTGCTGCCTCTGCATCCCCAACCCACCACCTCCTCCTCCTCCTCCCCCACCTCCTCCTCCTCCACATCCTCCATCTCCTCTCCTGCCCTAGGTCCTCTACCTCCTGCTCTCCTCTGTCTCTGTCCCCTCTCATCCTCAAAATCTGGGATCGGCTCAACTGGGTCCGATATAGGTAGGATCGGGTGCGCCGCTCGATACTATGTGTACTCATCTATCACCCTTGCATCAATGAACCTCAGTCGTAGATCCCATGGCCTCGCCTACAGTGTCCGAAACTCTGCCAGTGCCTGATCATAAGGTAGCACTGGACCCCATGCATACCTCTCCCGAATCACCCGTGCATACTCCCCTGATCCGCTAGGCAGTCCCTGCTGCCGTCTGAACTGCCTCATCACTTGTCTAGGCACCTGTCTCTCCACATCATATGTAGTCCTCCCAATGAGGAATCGGGTCATGAACACATAAGGTAGTGCCTCTGCATCATCATCCCATGGCTCACACTCCAAGTATGGCCACCATATCACTGCATCTAAGTCATCCAATGCCCGCCGCCACCACTTTAACTTCCCCAAGTGGGGCTGACTCATCATGCCACTATACATAGATATGTACGGCTGGTCTACGGCCTGGAATCTAAGACTCACCGGTTGAGTCGCTGGTAGGTGCTCCCAAGCCCAAATATGTAGCAACGTCATGCCCACTGCTAAGGAACCCCTCCCCTGGTACACTACCTCATGGAGCTCCTGATACATGTGCACCAGCATGCATGGCCCCCATGCAAATCAGGCCCCCTTGGTCATCATCATCTTGATAACCTACCCCCATCCCACTGCCAAACCATGTGACCACCTGTCTAGACACAAAAGACCTCCCACAATCCCTGACAAAACTACTGGAAGAGGCTCATATAGTGCCGCTATATCCTCCCATGCGATCGAGCCATCGTCAATATACACGTCATCATCAAAAATCCTCTGACATGAAAGAGTCCCCCAAGATTTGTCATATGTGACCAGCTCCCCTCAAATCAAAATCCGAAGGATGCGCCACATGTCCTCCAAGGTCACAATCATCTCCCCCTGTTGCAAATGAAAGGTGCACATCTCATTGTGCCACCGCTCTACCAATGTTGTGATCAATCCATGATTCATCTGAATCAAGAGCATGTGCATCACCTCGTAGAGACCAGTCATTGTAATACAATCAATCTCCATATGCATCAAGCAGTCCTGCAACCCCTGTGTCACAGGATGATGCTCGCGTAACTGCAACACATGCAGATCCTCCTGCACATGGACATTCATCAATCACCATCAGTTGTTTTATTTACAAACTTTCTTAAGTTTAAACCTAGACTATCATCAGATACTTTGATCAAGTATCTTCGGGTCTCAACAGGTAAGCAATCATGGCCACCTAGACTTCAATGGGCATTTATCCTAACAAATAACCTAAGTCTCATCAGGCTGCTATGGTTCAAAACAACTCCCACTTCACCTTGCCATCCATCACTCATTGACATCAAGAGATTTTATTCGTCCAAACTAGGGCATTTCTTCATCTTAAAGCAAAAGTGCTATTTTCTCAACACAAGCGCTAGTTTTAAACAATAGCGCTACAGCCCTAACAAAAGCGCTCAATAAGCTATACAACAGTGCTACAATTACAAAAGCGCTAAACCAACTATACCACAGTGCTACTTTAACCAATAGTGCTCAATTAACCTCACAATAGCGCTACTTAGTCAATAGCACTAAAACTTGCACACAGTAGCGCTAATTCAAAGCAAAAGTGCTCAAACAAGAGCACAATAGCACCATTGCAGCACAATAGCGCTAGTTTATGGAGCAAAAGCACCAAAACCAAAGTTTTAGCACTCTTGCTTCGACTAGACTTGGACTCAGCTAAAAACCTATCAAAAATGCACAAAAGTTAGGTTTTCAAATTTGTGTACCGCTGGTCCGTAGTCCTCTGGGCGCTGGAACCATCGGACTTGCTTGAATCTATGCTCGGTGATCGAAATCGGCATCGTAGCTGCTGCTCGCTCCTCCAACTATCACTATCAGAGCTCTCATTTTCAACTGATCGTGGTCACAAATGATCCTATTTTCACCCCTTTCACCCCATTTATACCCCTTGCCGTCACCGTAACTTTGCCCCGCTCATCACTGTGGTCCCTGTGAACTTCCCGAGCCCCCCATTTCTCCATGTTTCCCCCGTTCTCTTCTATTTTTCACCAGTCTAACTAACTTCTTCTCTTCTACCACCCTGCCAATTTTCATTCTTTTTCGAGAGATCACCCGATTTTTTGAAATTTTTCAGCCCATCTCTCGAGGGGGCATACCACCCATTAAATTTACATTTTATGGGGCATTTCTTAACACCTATTTTTCTTTCTTTGAAACGATGTGATAAAACTGCACCGTCTCAAAGAGGGGTAAATGTAGTCACACAAATCTGTCCAACTTAATTAAATAAATATTCGCTATTTATTTGATTAAAAATCTACTAGCCATCAGTTAATTAAATTAATATTTAATTAATTCATCCCCAAACATTCTTCTATTAATTAAATAAATTATTCAATTTATTTTAATTAATTCATTAAATCAAATTCCATTCAATTAAATAAATAAAATCTATTTATTTAATTAAATCCCCTTTTTCCTCTTTTAAATAAATTAAATAAAACATTTATTTAAATCATTATCCCCACCCCACTTGCATTTTCCTACAAATGCAACTTAGACACATTTATTGAAATAAATGAATTTTTATTTTAATAAAATCCTATTTTCCATCACCCACCAAATCCACTTGCAAAATCTAATCCCCTTCTAGATTCTTCTAACCCCTTCCTAATTAGCCTAATCCATCCCCTAATTATTGTCACATTTCTAAGCAAAGGGAAGTCACTTCTCAAAGCTTAAAAGTCTTTGATAACCATTAAAGGCTTTCAACCTTCAACCACTAAATGTCTCAAAGTCTTGGATAACCTTTGAAAGCTTCCAACCTTCAACTACTTAATCCAAAAAGTCTTCAAAAACCATTAATGGTTAACCCAAACCCTCCTACATGGTTAAAACATTTGTTTTGAGTCAACCTCTACCCAACCCAATGGTCTCATCAGGCCTTTAATGCTTTGACCATGATTATCTCTTAATCATTTGCACAAAGGTTTATCCTTGGATTAACTCTTAATCCAATGGGTAATCTTAATTTAGACTTTACCCTTACCTTCTAGATAACCATGAAGTCTTCTTAGGCATTCAATGCCTCCAACCCCTTTCTCTCAACCCAACCCTATGTTGACACTTGTCACCATTTTATTGGTGCAAATTGTGCACATGGATCCCCAACTTTCAAACTCAACCCTTGATTAAACCTTTCAATCCTCGCCATCCATTGTTCCATTTTTCCTATAAATAGAGCCCATTTCTTCATATACCAGATCCTGAAAACTTGTATGCATTTAGGCTGTAGACATTTTTAGAGAGCATTTAGCATAAGCAATCTAACATCTTATCATTTTGGTTAAAATATATCATTTTAGCATCAATAGATTAGTATTAGTTTTTCATTTCACATTTAGAGCTATACTACAATCTCAATCCTCCATAAGCATCCATAGTGCAAAAAGATGCTGAGAGCTACACTATTTTGGAACTTGGAGAGGAGAGGAACAAGGGAGAAGAAGCTAAGGCTATGCTAAGAGGCAGTTGGAGATGCCTCATAATCTTTGTTTTGTTTATTAGATATATTAGCATGTTTTTAGTGTCTCTTTTGGTATGCCTTTTTAGATTAGTTTTTGATTGACTAACACTAACAGTTTTTGTGTCTTTGGTGTTGTTTATCATTTGCTAACCTTGTGCCATTTAGGAGGGCATCAGTTAGAGTGTGAAAGAGGAATATAATAAGGTATATGTGAAGACAAACAGAGGTATACACACAAACATCATTCAAGATTCAAGGAGGCTTTTGAAGAAGGTAAATCAAACCTTAACTAATACTGAATCTAGCATATGAAGATGTTATTTTGAGCAGTACATTGTCATTGGATTTAACCATCCAATTGTAGTCAGTGTGACTCCCATTTTGTGATTGAGCAGTGACCTCTAGGTAGTTGGCCTTTATGCATGTGTAGACCCCATTTGTAAATAGATACTATCTACAATAGTATCATTTGATTGTGGGTAAGGTTTTCCATCATAGTTTTTCCCCTTATAAGGTTTCCACGTACAAATAACTATGTTATGTGTTGTGTATGTTATTTGTCTTTTTGTTTCATGCATTAAACTTTACCGATATGGTTATTAACTTCAAAACTATCTATCGACATTAAAGTTTATTTTATTGGTACTATGCACTAAGTTTAGTTAAAGTATATTTGGGTTGAAATTAATAGACAAATAATTCACCCCCCACTCTCAGCTACCTCTGGGACCTAACAATTGGTATCAAAGAAAATTTTTCTTTTTTGCAGAAGTTTAATAACTTGAGGAGATCCTATGTCTACGAACTATTTCAGGAAGGACAGTCTGAACCTTGATGGAACCAACTATGGTATATGGATGATTAGAATGGAGACACATCTAAATTGTATTGGAAAGGACATATGGGATGTTACAAAGAATGGCTATGTTGCTCCTACTCAAGGTCAACCTAATCCACTAACCTTGGCTAAAGATGAAGAAAATGATTGCAAAGCAAGAGAAGCACTTTTGAGCACCTTGTCAGATCAGCAAATCATGGGATTATTAGACTGATCTACTGCTAAAGCTATTCGGGATAAATTGGAGACATTGAATAAAGGTGATACCACTGTCAAAATTGCAAAACTAGAATTCTTTCAGGTCGGGTATAAAAATCTGAAAATGGAAGAAGATGAAAGGATTTCTTCTTTTATTGAAAGAGTTAATGAAATTGTTTTGGGTATACAATGTTGTGGAGGACCCTTAAGTGAAGATGAAATTATTTCTAAAGTTATAAGAGTTTTCCCACCAGCACATAAAATAAAAGTAACTACTATTAATGAAGTGAGAACAATGCCTAATGCATCAGTATCTAGAGATACTTTGGTTGGAAAACTTTGAGCTTTTGAACTTGAGGAATTTGGTCCTATTGCTACAATTAAGACAAATTTGGCTTTCAAAGCTTCATCATCTGCAACATCATCATTGTCATCTGAAAATTTTGATTGGAAAGCACTCTATGGTAGAGAACTTGAAGAAATAAGAAGAGAGAATGAAGAACTTGAAGAACTTGAAGTATTATTTGCAAGGAAAATGCCTAAAGGTCGAGTTGGAAGTAAGTATGAAGGTAAAGAACAATTTAAATGTTTTAACTACAATAAAATTGGTCATATGGCATCTAGATGTCCTGATAGACATGCAAGATTTAAAGAAGAAACTATAAGAACATATAAGCCTAACCCTGAATATCAAAGGTACAAATTTAAGAAGAATAGAGAAAAATCATGTTACTATGCTGATGAAGGAGTTACTAATGATTCTAATGAGGAACTGACAGACAATGGATGGGCTTTTGTTGCTATAATAGAAGATCAACTGACACCCTCTGTTTAACCAGTAGAGCAGGCCCTGGCAGCTAAAATTGAAGAAAAGGATGAATGGATCATTGATTCTAGATGTTCACATCATATGACACGTGATAAGAGTAAATTCTTAACCTTTCAGGAATACAATGGAGGTCTAGTAAGATTTGGAGATGACAAAGTTTGTTTGATCAGAGGAAAAGGGACTATATCTTTTGATGGTAAACACAATACTGATAATGTTTACTATGTCAAAGGTTTGAATCATAATCTTTTGAGTGTTGGTCACTTAGTTGAAAAGGGATTTCAATTACAATTCAAGAATGGTAAATGCAAAATTATGAATAGAATTGGTTTGGAAATTGCAACCAATAATCAGACTAGAGGTAATATCTTTCATCTGAATAACAATGAGAAGACATGCTTAATTGCACATATTGATGAAAGTTGGTTATGGCGTAAGAGACTATGTCATGTAAATTTTGATTGCGTTGTGAAAATCAGTACAACTAATGTGGTAACAGATTTACCTAAGATTGTTAAATCTCATAATCTGGTATGTAAGGAATGTCAATTTGGAAAGCAAGTTAGAGCAACTTTTAAGAGTATTCCAGAAAAATCCAATAATGTTCTTGACTTAATTCATATTGATTTATGTGGTCCAACAAGAACGAGAAGTCTACAAGGAGATAGATATTTTATGCTAATCATTGATGATTACTCTAGAATGTGTTGGGTTACTTTTCTCAGGGAGAAATCAGAAGATTTTGGGAAATTCAAACTATTCAAGGTCATGGTAGAGAATGAAATCGATAAGAAAATAAAATGTTTGAGATCAGATCAAGGAGGTTAGTTCACATCTAAGGAATTTAATACATTCTGTAAAGAGAATGGAATTAGAAGACAATTATTAGCACCTTGGACACCCCAAAAAAATGGAGTTGTGGAAAGGAAGAAAAGAACTATTTTGGATGCAGCTAGAAGCATGATATCAGAAGCAAACCTACCTCATGTTGTTGGCAAAAGCATACTCCAATGAGAAAGTGTAGGTGATTGAAGGTTTTGTCATTGATGGCAACCTTGCAATCATATGATATTGGAAAGACAATTTACCGGCACCAACAATGACAGATTCTACACCGACACACAGAACACCGAGAGCAAAAGGAAGTATACTGGCACCCAAGCTGACATGAATTTTGTTTATAGTATATTTTGTAATTAATTGTAAAATCATTGTAAGCCAACATGGTGAGTTGTAAAATGACTCATATATGTATGAGATCATTATAGAATATTTTGTAAGTGGATAGGTGAAATAAGGCAGACCTAATATGTGAATTATAGGTTAAGGGTTTATGTATGAAGCAGAGCTAAAACCAGTACTGGATCTGGCATAGAAGATGCTATTTTGAAGCAGTACAAGACATTGGATTTTTATAATCCATTTTGTAAGTTAGTGTGACTTCTAATTTTGTAATTGAGTAGTGAGCTCTAGGCACTTGGCCTTCCCGCATGTGCAGGCCCCTATTGTAAGAGTAATATTCACTTATTGGCCAGTAAGTGAATATTGTGGGTCACAAATCCCACCGAGGTTTTTCCCACACCAGGTTTCCTTTTTAAACTACTGTGTTATGGTGTGCTTTTCATGTGGTTGTTGTTATTCTTGTTTACTGTATTATTCTTGGTTTATTGATATACAGATTTGATAAGCTTTACATCTTTTAAATCAAGTAAATTCATAAACCAGTTAGATACTGATTCACCCCCCCCCCCCTCTTAGTATCTTTGGGAATCCTAACACATGTGTATTTGAGAGAAGTAGTCAATATAACTATTTATACATTCAACAAAGTTCACATCAAAGGTGAAACCAGTAAGACCCCTCATGAACTATGGTTTGGTAATACTCCTACTCTTAAATATTTTAGAATATTTGGAAGCAAATGTTATATTAGGAGAGATAATTATATTGGCCAGTTTGATCCTAGAAGTGATGAAGGAATATTTCTTGGTTATTCATCTAAGAGCAAGGCATATAGATGTTTTAATAAGAGATTGAAAACAATCATTGAAAGTGCAAATGTGAAGATTAATGAACAGTTTAGAAGGTCTATAGACTCTAAATTGGAAGTTGAGATAATCACAAATGAACCTACAATGAGTACATCAATACAGATTGTTGATCCAGTCACACCAGCATCATATGATAATTCCATAGTGACTAAAGAACAACAACAAGTGAATACACCTAGGTATGTAAGATTGAATCACTCTAAAAGTCAAATAATTGGGAATAAGTATCAAGGAGTTATGAGAAGAGGAAGAATAGAAAATGAAGAGGTATGTCTAATTTCTCAAATTGAACCTACCACTATTAATGAGGCATGTGAAGATAAACATTGGATTAAGGCTATGGAAGATGAATTGGAACAAATTGAAAAGAATAACACATGGACATTAGTTCCCCAACCTAAAAACAAAAATGTAATTAGAACTAAATGGGTATTCAAAAATAAACTCAATGAAGATGGTGAGGTAATCAGAAACAAAGCAAGATTAGTGTGTAAGGGATATTCACATAAAGAAGGAATTGATTACAATGAAACCTTTGTATCGGTAGCTAGAATTGAGGCAGTCATATTATTCTTAGCTTTTGCAGTAGACAAGAACTATAAACTATATCAAATGGATGTTAAATGTGCATTTTTGAATGGTGATCTTGAAGAGAAAGTTCTCATTGAACAACCTGATGGAATTTCTTTGATAGATGAAAAAGATATGGTTTGCAGGTTAAGAAAGCTTTATATGGATTGAAGCAAGCTCCTAGAGCTTGGTATGCTAGATTGGAAAAATATCTTTTGAAGCTTGGTTACAATAAAGGTAATGTGGACAACAACTTATATTACAAAGTGACTAAAGATGACATCTTGGTTATTGAAGTTTTTGTTGATGATATCATATTTGGAGGAGAAGATGGATTGTGTAAAGACTTTTCTAATAAGATGCAGGAAGAATTTGAAATGTCTATGATTCGAGTGATAAAATTCTTTTTAGGATTGCAGATTTCACAGACTGATAAAGGTATATTCATAAATCAATCAATGTAATTGAAGGAATTACTTAAGAAATTTGGCATGGAAAACTCTAAACCGGTAAGTACACCTATGACTACAACTGATAAACTATCATTGAAGGATGAATCAACACCTATTAATCTAACAAGATACAATTCTATGATAGGAGGTTTACTATATTTGACACAAACAAGACTTGATATTATGAATGCAGTATGTATTGTTTCAAGATTTCAGAGTAATCCTAAGGAAAATCATGAATCAGTAGTGAAAAGGATTTTTCGGTATCTACAAGGCACAACAAATCTTGGCTTATGGTATCCTAAAGATGAAAATTTTGATTTATGTGCATACAGAGATGCAATTTGGGTAGGAGATGTAGATGACAGAAAAAGCACCATCAACAGAGCATTTTTTCTTGGTAGCACACTAATTTCATGGTTGAGTAAGAAACAAAGTTGTATATCACTATCAATAGCAGAATCAGAATATGTTGTAGCAGCAACTAATTGTACACAAGGATTATGGATTAAGAAAATGTTGAAGGACATAAAGGTAAAATGCAAAGAACCTATAATCATTTACTGTGATAATATGGCAGAAATTGATATATCAAAGAATCTGATATTTCACTCTAAAACTAAACATGTTTCGATCAAATTCAATTTTTGAAAAGAGAATGTTGAAGCAAAAGAAGTGAAATTGGTTTATGTGAATGCTAAAGAGAAGATTGCAGATATCTTTACTAAGCCTTTGCCTAAGAAAACTTTTGAATATCTAAGAGAGTAGCTTGGAGTTATACCCTCACCAGTAGAAACTTAGACAGTTGGAACATTGCATCAGACCGGTAGAATTAATAAAAAAATCTTTTTTTTGGCTTTTATGAAGGAGAGCTACTTCTCAGGGGGAGTAGATTGAATAAATTTGGTTATAACAATTGGTATTTGTAACAAGTTCTATGAACTAATTGTATTTGGTTTTGTATTCATTTGGCATTTGATGTCAAAGGGGGAGAGATATCTATGAAAAAACAAATTATCTTTTGGGGAGAGATTATTCATTGGGGGAGAGATTGTTACTCTTTGTATCTGTATTTTGATGATCTCTTTGGGAGATTGTTGGTTTTTGGTTTTTGGCATTTCTGCTTTGGCACTTAGATGGTGTTTCCATCTTGTGTTGCCATCAATGTCAAAGGGGGAGATTGTTGGTATTATGGATCTTTCGCATTGGTTTTGTCATTGATGTCAACACTTATCCTTGTGGAGATCTTTGGTTATGTTCACTGGCATGTTCAATGACTTATGTATAGTCAACAGTATCTAGTTCACCGATAGGTTATATTGTTCACCAACACTGAGGATGATCTATTATCATCTGGAGATTACTTGGTTATGTCGATGACATTTTTTGGACACTTGGTTTTGGTGATTTGATTATTGGTACAATCGAGTTTGCATATTTGTTGTTACTGGCAAATAGGTCTAGCTTATGGACTGACAAGCATTATCTATTCCACATCAGTACGACACATTATGGAGATGATTTATTATTGTTGTAAATGCATTGAGCTAATATCATGCATCACATATTGATTAATTTGTAATTGATTTAATTGTAATATCTTAGTGAGCCGACCTACACATTTGGTCTTAGGTTTTGGTATATATGTAATATCTCATTTATGAAATTAATGTGAGAGTGTGGAAGAGGAATATAATAAGGTATATGCAAAGACAAGTAGAGCTATACACACAAACATCATTCAAGATTCAAGGAGGCATTTTAAGAAGGAAAATCAAAGCTTAACGGGTACTGAATCTAGCATATGAAGATGTTATTTTGAGCAGTAAATTATCATTGGATTTAACCATCCAATTGTATTCAATGTGACTCCCATGTTGTGATTGAGCAGTGAGCTCTAGGCAGTTGGCCTTTCTACATGTCCAGACCCCATTCGTACACACATACTATCCGCATTAGTATCATCTAATTATTGGTAAGGTTTCCCACTGAGGTTTTTCCCCTTATAGGGTTTCCACGTACAAATAATTGTTTTATGTGTTGTCTATGTTATTTGTCTTTCTATTTCATTCATTAAACTTTACCGGTACTGTTATTAACTGCTAAATTATCTACCGACAATAAAGTTTGGTTTACCGGTATTATGTACTAAGTTTGGTTAAAGTATATTTAGGTTGAAATTAATAGACAACTAATTCACCCCCCTTCTCAGTTGCCTCCGGGACCTGACAACCTAAACTTACCACTGGAATGAAGCTCTTTGTTTGCCTTTTCTTTTTCACTGATCCGCAATGATTATTCATCGTGCATCTCTGCATAGCAGATCAGTGACCACCATTGGATCCTTCCCAACTAGCTCGTTCTTTCTTTTTCCTCTGAACTGCTCTCCTTTTCTATTAGGTCCCACCAGTGGCAGATAAACACTGCGCCACTCTACATTGCAGTATAGTGGCAATCGTCAGATCTGAAGAAACCTGCTTGATCTTTATTTCACCTCTAGGCTGCTCTCTTGTTGGGTCCTATCACTTGGTGACCAAGTCATGCCAATAGCCATCAAGCTACTTTTTGGTGCAACTTGGCGACATCCGTTGATCAACTCTCCCAACCGTTGGATCATCCTTGACTTGTTTAACCTTTATCACTTCTCAGCGGCTCTCTTCTACCACTTTGTCCATCCATGCCATGTGTCACCACGTCTCAACCACTTATTCATTCTAAGATCTACCTGGGCAACACCTATTAGCCAGGCCTGCCACATGTCAGCCTCTAGTTTTCCACCTGACACACCTAGACCACCAAGTCATCTTTGGTTCTGTTGAAATATCATTCTTTTTAGCCAAACTTCCTCTTCGGCTAGCCATTTTTATGTCTCATCAAAACCATAGTCTCATCGATGTGTTCATTTCGATGATACTGATGCCTTCGGTGAATCCTCTTTGAGATCAACAAAGGCTTGGTCTGCTCAATAAGTCACCTTGGTTTGCCATGTCATCACCGTTGGATCTTCCAGCTCATCTGCTGCATCTCACCATATGGCACCTTGTGATTTCCTCTGAGGTCCCTATTTTGACACCTTAGCACAGTGTCACCATTGGAATTAAGCTCTTCCTAAGTATCTGCCTTAACTATTTGCATTAAATACCAGCCATAGTTCACTGCTAGTGGTTTGTCACCAAGTCATGGTAATTAATGGTCAACCAACTTCATCTTGTGGTATAGCAATGGTCGTCCGATTGTGTGCAACTTGCTCATTTGTTAATCTACCCTTTTACTGCAAAATTAGGCCGCTCTGAGATGCACACACACACAGGGGGTCCACTGGGCTGAGCTACTCCTTGTCAAAAGGCTGTAAGCTTTGACACTAAGGATATATGCAACCTTGCATATAAATACTAAAATGCTCCTCCCTGCGGACAATTTGGGATAAATGGTCCTTCATGCCAAGGCCTTTCCATCAAATCATCGGGACCTATCCAAACATGCTAGCCCGATGACCAACACCATCTTCCTATACTTTGTGATGTTCCATCAAGTCATCAGGTAGCATTACATTACCCTATTCTACCGATATCACCAGTGTCTACCTCCTTCACTTGCACTTTCCATCGGGTCATCGGGAAGACATCAAAACCTAACTTTAGATGGTCGATGATGACTTTTTATGCTTCGCACTTCCATCAGGTCATCGGCATAACATTAAACTGATCCACCTAATACCCAATGGCTCTACTCCAGTCTATCCACTTTTCTATTGCATCATCGACGTAGGGGACAAACTTGTTGGTCGATACCTAATACAACCACTTTGCGCCCATGCTTTCTCATCAGGTCATCAAGGTAGCTTAAAACTACTTGCCCCGATACCTGATAACTTACTCCTGTCTATTCCACACTTAGCAACCTCATCGAGGTAAGTCCTGCCAATCAGGGTAAGTCTTGTCGATAAGGCAAAAATAAAAAATTTCCATAAACCACACCAGGATGAAGTGGAGATGCAAAATTTTTTAAATGGGCCCTTCAAATTCACCAAATTTTTATGAGTCCCAACAGTGGCTCTGACTGAGGATGGTTAATTGCAAGATCAACACAAGAGTTTAGAATCTATGGCAGAGCAGACCACCCAAAAAATAGATCACTTCTCTTCTCTTAAATTCTTTAATGAGCTTCACTCTCCAAAATAGGGTTCCTTATTGAAAGCCACACAACTGAAGCAAAGAAACTATACAATATAGAAATTATTTACAAAATGGCCCCAGGCCATCAAAACTAGAATCAATGCTTACCTCTATCAAGCACATGATTTTCATTTCCATGAATCAATGGTAAGCTGGAAGTTTCATTTATATTTTCCTAATCACAAACTCTGCAACTTCTCATCAGCTCATCACACAAAAGATAATCAACATGCTGGTAATCATTCAATCTTTGAAAAACAAATCCTACTTGAAAATGTTGACCATCAAATGACACATAACTATCATATTGTTTACAATTATTTCCTAGCTAAAAAGAAAAGTAACCCAACTCCATATGATCACTGGGAACATTAGGCACATGTTGACTGCTAGTTTGCACAAATGGAAAACACTCATCCATAATACAGGCTTGCAAACTAGAGAGGAACATTTCCTCATAAAATGACTGCAACTTAGCATGCTGATTACACCTTATATCAACATTTTGCAAACATGAAAATGCATGATCCCCTATCAATGGTTCATTTACCAATTGCAAATCTAGGAAAACCACTTCAGATTTGCCATTCTTTTTAGCACCAAGATCCACATAATGCATATCAAATTCTGATTTCATATCAACATATGAATCCACATTATCACATTTATCAACCTTATATTCATTTTTATCTTGTCTACTACTCAAATCAATTGTAGGGAAAGAATCAATATCATATGTGTCATACCTCACATCCTCAAGAACATCCTCAGTAGAAAAACATATACTGATTGCATATGAGAGATTGGGGACATTTATGGATGCATACCTCTTAAGATCAGCAGCTAAGAGTTCTGAGATTTGTTCACTACTTAATGAACCTTCTCCTTCATTTTCATTTTCATTAGCTTCATCTTCTATGCTGTAAACATTGTCCCAATCTGATGCATGCATTAAATCTATAGTGCTTATGTCTTTGTGTACATTTATTTTTTCATTACAACAACTTGCATCTACATCATGACCTTTATCATGTTGATCATAAAGTGTTGCTATATGTTGCAACATAGTTTCATAACCTTGGTTGCAAAAACTTTGTGGATTGAGCTTAACAACAAGATGATCTATATCATTCAGCTCTGAAACCTCAACAGGCTCCTGAATACTTGAACAACAACTTGTACTTTCAAAATTTTCTTCTTGTTCTGAATACACATCTGCACTACTAGGTTGAGAGTAAGAATCATCTTCAGCATCATATGAGATATCTCCACTCACAGATTCATCTCCATCACTATACTCAATACTATTTGTATTTTCAAATCTGGTCATTTCAATCCCATCTATCCATTCTTTAATATTGGAAACACTTACTTCCCTCAAAGTTGAAGACCAATTAATTGAGTCAGGCTCATCAAGCTCTAAAAATAATTCAATCCAAATTGACTTATGGGGTCTAACATCAACTGGAAGCTCATTTAATGCAGTAATAAATCTTTCATAAAAAATATATATGATGATCAACCTTCCTCTTTCCTACCTTCCTTCTTAAAAACAAGATACACATATCTTGGATCTTTTGAAGATGTATTTCAATCTCTCTATCAATGTCATTCAAATTTGACAAAGAAATTTCAGATCTAGGAACCACATCTAGATCCATCAAATTTGGAAAAATGATTGAACCATTACCATGACAATGCATCTTACTGTTTTACTTTCTTTTCAAAACATATGCAGTCATGAACTTCATAAGTAGACATACTTCCCACCATATTTTTGACTAAAACTTTTCAAACAAGAAGTATGAGAACTGCATATTTCTTTTCCTTTCACCAATGACCTATTCACCTCATAAGGAACAAATAATTATCTCATGAATGGGAAATACCTGGGAATATTTGTTGTTGTTGTCCACTTCACCTCTGATTGAAAACATAAGAGCATCTCCAAATCCCAGGTTCGTTCTTACAGAGTTGCCACCTCCCTGAAGAGGAATAAAATTTCAACCACTAATCTTCACTCTGAAACACTTTCAGATTTCTGGGTCTCACACAACAGAGTCAAATAGTATTTTTTTAATTTATTAGCAACAAAACTTCCAAGACACACAATTCCAAATCTTGAAAAAACCTTTAGATTTGTAAACTTCTAAGACTCTTCCCAAATGAATACCAACCAGACTCATCCGTTTGTCTACAATCAACAAGGTGAATACAACTTCACTCAACCTTACTAAAAATGCAATTACCAGACACTCTTCTTCCCCAGCAAAGTCGCCACTTTTGTTATGGTGACTCGGATGGGCCAACTCACTTACAATCTGATTCAACAGTCTATACCAGAGCTCTTTAGATTACTCCCCAATAGATTCTCCATTTTTGTTGTGACTCAGATGGGATAATCTCAACTATATGTTAAGCAAAATTTCCTTAACTAGAGATTCTCAACAATTCATTCTTCCCCAGCGGAGTTGCCATTTTTGTTGTTCTCAACAAAGAGAAACCCAAGTTCACCTGCAATCTATCTATGAAGTAGCCAATCTCAATCAATGAAAAGTGTCAGGGCTTGGATAACATAACATAGGATCCTAATGATCCTCCTACACTTTAGGTTTTGCTAGACCTAGGGGGGACACCCTTTTGATGCATAAAATATAACCAGTTACAAACATATGGCATCAATAAAAGTAGATGAATCTCAAAAGGCTCAACAATAAGGAGGTTATTGCAGATGGGCTAGATATACATTGACATCTCAACTAGATTGGAGCATGAGATAGGAGGAACAATCTAAAACTACAAACATGAAAAGTAAATGGATATTTGATTTTAAAATCTCTGAGGATTCCTAGAATCTGCAAGATCAGTGCCTTATCCAAGGGCATGGAGGCGTACATCAATCTAAAAATGAAAACCTCTACTGCAAATCCAATTTATTGAGAAAGATATCCCTATATTAATACCTAACATTAATAAATTTTAAACTCAAATAGAGGATCCTACATATCTAGACATTATCCTGAGTCCAAAATGATTATTCATAGAATTCAAACTCTTCCTTGAAGAGTACCCAAGAACACCCATTACACTCCCACTTTGAGAGGACAAACCCAAACTCCCTTGAAGATTGGATTTATTGAAAATTAGAGAAGGCCTAGAGACAATCCAATAAACTATATATATGCCTTACATATATGTGACCCGCAACAGAAAACATCTACAACATGAAGATACTCTATTACTTGAAAAAGGGACATTGTATTATAAATTTGGAAAAAACTCAAAATTGGGAACCAAGATTCAAGAGCCTTGCTTGCAAATAATTTAGAACCTATATAAAATGAGAAGACTCTTGAATAAGAAGGAAGAGAAGACAAAATCAGATTTCATTCTCTGATAATGGCAACTACCCTATCTTTCAACATTAACTGTCTTGCATAGCTTGGCCTGCAGAAAATCCAATCTTTTGGACTAAAAATAAATTTTGATATCTGAGGTAAATGCTCCAAAAATATTTTCCATGGGTTACACTTGACTATAGAAATGGATTCCTTGGATCGAGAGCTTTCCAACGATATATAACATGCCTATATTAGGGAAAAAGAATAATCCCTTAGTCATCAATCCCTCTGCAGGTCGATCATTTAAGTTTCTATCTTTTCACCACAGTTTGTAAATATATTTTAAACCTTTGAATTTCCCACATAGACTTCTACCATGCATATTCACCACGTGGCACCCCCTGATTGGCTCTGGGGTCCTTATCCTGCCACCTCAGCACCACCTAAACTTACCGTTGGAATGAAGCTCTTTGTTTGTCTTTTCTTTGTCATTGATCCACGATGATTATTCATCATGCATCTTTGTATAGTGGATCAATGACCACTGTTGGATCCTTCCTAACTGGCTCATTCTTTATTTCTCCTCCAAACTTCTATCCTTTTCTATCGGGTCCCACCACCTAGTCACCAAGTTGCGGTGTATAAACACCGCACAACTCTACATTGCGGTATAGCAACAATCATCGGATCTGAAGAAACCTACTCAATCTTTATTTTACCTCTGGGACGCCTCTTGTTGGGTCCTACCACTTGGTCACCAATTCATGTTGATAGCCATTGAGCTACTTTTTGTTGTGACTTGGTGACATCCATTGATCAACTCGCCCGACTCTTGGATCATCCTGAATTGTTCAGCCTTTATCTCTTCTAAGCAGCTCCCTTCTACCACTTTGTCCATCTATGCCATTTGTCAATGTTTGGTTCAGCCATGGATCCACCTAATAGCTACATAGGCCTACCATTGGACCCAATCCTACCTTGGTTCTTCTTCAACACTCTACCACATGGCACATCCTGATTTTCCTTTGGATCCATCTAGACGGTCACCTCAACTGCCACCTCGCCAATCGCCATGTCACATGGGATAACCAACAAGCATATTCATCTCATAGTATAGTGAAAGCCATAGATCATCCCTCAACCTGCTTGATTCTTAATATTTGGGCTGCTTTCCATTTCCGCACGTGCTTAGTTGCCAAGTCGTGATGATAACTCAATGGGCATATTTCTCTTGCGGTATAGTGACCACTGTCAGAACTTTTGCATCACTGTTCGATCTTCTTTGATCTGCCCAACCATTAACCTTGGCTGATCTACTTCCCTTTGTCATGTGTCACCATGTCTTAGCCACTAATTCATTCTAAGATCTACCTGGGCACCACCTATCAGCCAAGCCTACCACGTGTCAGCCATTAGTTTACCACCTGACCCAATTGGACCGCCAAGTCATCTTTGGTTCTGTTGAAATATTATTCTTTTTGGCCAAACTTTCTCTTCGGCTATCCATTTTCATGTCTCATTGAAACTGTAGTTTCATCAATGCCTTCATTTTGATGAAACTAATGCCTTTGGTGAGTCCCCTTTGAGATCCATTGAAGCCATGGTCTGCTTGATAAGTCACCTTGGTTTGTCATGTCATCACTGTTGGATCTTCCACCTCATCTGCTGCATGTCACCATGTAGCACCTTGTGATTTTCTTTGGGGTCCCTATTTTTACACCTTAGCATAACCTCACTGACCATCATAATGAAGCTTTGCATAACCATCTACCTTAACTGCTTGCATTAATTGTTGGCCATAGTTCACCACTAGTGGTTTGTCGCCAAGTCGCGACAATTAACAATCGAGAACCTTCATCTTGATGATAACTCAATGATGAATGAATAGTACCAAACCAGTACTGAGAGGGGGAGTGAATCAGTACAGACAAAATACAGTCCTAAATCGATTTAAGAACAATTACTCCAAATGACTGGCAAACAGTGACACCGGTTTGAAACGGAGTGCAACCAGTAAAATCCAGAACAACTAAAACAATCATAAACTAGTTACTCACTTAGCTTTCCACTCAACTCAAAATTGCACTACCATTTCGCCCTTATGCATGAACAGGTCATCTGTCATCATATCTTCACAACAGCTAGTTCAACATGTTTTATTGATAGGCATAAAACATAGAACCATCATATGCTTAACAGAAAATAACAAAGCATCACAAAATAGAAGCATCACACTTGACACACATATTTTTAATGTGGAAACCCAATTGGGAAAAAACACGGTGGGTATGAATACCTAGAAGCTTGTTTTTTAACTCTTTATAAGTTCGCTCTATTAGGAGGCTTGTCCAGTTAAAGACTGATACAATATGTTCTGTTAGGAACCGATCCTGTTAGGGATCACCTGGTTAAGGGATGGCTACAATACCTGGTTAAGGGTTAAACCCTGTTAAGGGCACCTTGTTAGAGGATTTCAAGAGCTCAATAGCTAAAGGATTTCTAGAGCTCTCTACCTTTCCAAATCTCAATAACTTTGAGTTACCCTATTAAGGGATTTATAGCAAGCCGGTTAAGACTACCCTGTTAGGGATTTTCAGCAAGTCGGTTAAGGCTACCCTGTTAGGGGATTTTCTAGTTGTTGAAGTGGTTAAAGATCAACAGGTATATCAATGACCATATAATAGCACTTGATGACAATGTAGATCCACTTAAGCTCCTCTTCACCTTCTGCACTTACACTCTGTAGGTATCACTTCTCTCCTTTTGGTCTGGCAAGAATCACGTATCCCTTCTCTTGGATACAAACACACAACTTTTGCCAACAACCCTAGAAAGAGTCACAACATCAACCTTATAGAATATAGTTAGGTCAAAAGCAAAAACCCTAAACCCTAAACCTAATAGGTTAAGGAATTCAAACGGTTCAATCCTGACCGTTGAGCATACTGCATTAATCTCCATCATTCATTTTCCGTCATTTTCATGGTGGCTGATAACCCATCACACGTCATCACCGTTTTATAGTATTCTCATATTCCTGAGGTAGATAGGAAAGATCTTCTTCATGCACGATACTTCATGTACACAAGGCTTACGTGGCAACACAATCTTGTTCTTTGTTATCATGCTAATTCACCGCATAAAGTCACCGGTTGAGCCACACAGGCTTAAAGCACTTCAACTGGAAACCCTAAAGTTGAGACTACAAACTGGTAGTCATTCAATGGTTCCATGTGTCAGTTCCCATAACCATATGCTAGTTCACCTTTGAAGAAGCACACTGCTTCACTTTGGCACAAATGCCAGTTCATAGTGTTATACCGGCTCTCACAGATGCCAATTCACACCTCTAGAAACATATTGACATCAATGACAACATAAAATGTCATTATGTCCTCATACCCATTCACATAATGCCAACAATCTCCCCCTTTGGCATTGATGGAAATATACAAAGATATCTCTCCGCTTTACTTCTTCTCCCCTTTGACAACAATGCTAAAGTGGAGGCACAAGATTCCCTGTTCCATTATGCTGCTCCCCCTAAGGAGTAGCATCCTTCAACACATCAATCCAAAATCAATTTGACTATGCAATACCTGACTGATGTGGAGCATATGCTTTTAGTTTACCTCCTGAAGGGGCAATACCCCTAATTCACCTCTTAAGTGTGTAAATGTAGTCTTTGGAAGAGGCTTGGTGAATATGTCTGCTAACTGCTCCTTACTGGACACATGCTCCAATGTAATATCTTTGTTCTGAACCTTTTCCCTCAAGAAATGATACTTAATCTCAAAGTGCTTGGTTCTAGAATGTAAAACCAGATTCTTTGAAATATTGATAGCACTTGTGTTATCACAGAATATACTTACCGGTTCAGATATAGGGATTTTGAAGTCATTCAATACATGTTTCATCCAAATTGATTGAGTGCAGTTCATGAAAGCTGCAACATACTCTGCTTCCACTATAGACTAAGAGATACAACTCTACTTTTTACTCATCCATGAGACCAATCTACCACCAAGGAAGAATGCACCACCGGTTGTGCTCTTTTGGTCATCTACATTACCTGCCCAATCAACATCTATGTATACTTTGAAATTGAAATCCTTTCTATATGGATACAACAATCCATAGTCAACAGTTCCCTTCAAATACCTAAGAATCTACTTGAATACAACCAAGTGGGATTCTCTTGGGCTTTTCTAGAACCTTGCAGTAATGCCAACTACATGTGCAATATCTGGTCTACTATGCACTACATAATGCAACTTTCCAATCATGGATTGGTATTCCTTCTCATCAACCAATGCTGAGTCATCCTCTTTTGATAATTTCCAACTGGTCACCATCGGTGTACCAACCGGTTTGCTATCTTCCATGCCAAAGGTCTTCAACACCTCTTTGACATATTTGGACTGAGTGATAAAGATTCCATCTTTCATCTGCTAGATCTGCTATCCAATGAAGAACTTAATCTCCCCTATGAGTGACATCCCAAACTCTTCCTTCATCTCATCAAAAAACTCATGACTCATCTTGTCATCTCCACCAAAGATAATGTCATCAACAAAAACCTCACAGATCAAGATCTGATCTCCTTTAGATTTCAAGTAGATATTGCTATCTTCACTTGTTCTCTCAAATCTAATCTTCACAAGATGGGAATGCAGACATTCATACCATGCTCTAGGTGCCTGCTTAAAACCGTATAAGGCTTTATGTAGCCTACATGCCATGTCACTATCTTTAGATAGGGCAAATCCATCTGATTGCTCAATATACACCTCCTCTTCAACTACACTATTTAGGAATGCAAATTTTACATCCATTTGATATACCTTGAATCCTTTAAAAGATTCATATGCAAGAAGCATACGAACTCCTTCCAATCTGGCTATAGGAGCAAAGGTTTCTCCATAGTCTTCTCCTTCTTCTTGAGCATATCCTTTGCACACCAATCTGGCTTTATTCCTAATCACTGTGCCCTCCTCATTCAGCTTGTTTTTGAACACCCATTTGGTGCCAATGAGAAGGACCATGTACCATTTTTCTCTATCTGGTCAAGTTCCTCTTCCATTGCCTTGATCCAGTCTTCATCTTTATGAGCCTCTTTGAATGATTTAGGCTCAAATTCAGAGATCATACATGATTTTTCTCTGATCTTCCTTCTTGTAAGGATTCCTACATCCTTATCTCCTATGATCTACTTAGGATCATGATTTAGCTTGACATACCGAGGAATAGTCTTGACTGGTTCTTCTTGCTTTTCCTCTTCATCCTCATCTTCATCAGTATCAGCATTCACGGGTTTAGGAACACTATTACTGGTACTTGGTTGACTGACAACCGGTTCCCAGAAGGTTGCAACTAGTTCATTTACAGCTTTCTCACTACCGGTTCCCTCCAGTTTCTTAGAGGTTTCATCATCTCTCACATTGATACTTTCCATAATTCTCTTAATCCTATTGTTGAAACACTTGAGAGCTTTACTCTTGGTGGAATATCCTAAGAATATTCCCTCATCATATTTAGCTTCAAATTTTCTCTAGTGTTCACTCCTCTTAATGTAACATTTGCTACCAAATACCCTAAAGTAGCTAACCATAGGTGTCTTATCAGTCCAATACTCATAAGGAGTTTTGTCCTTACCTTTCTTGATGAGTACCCAGTTCATTGTGTAGATTGCAGTGCTTACTGCTTCTGTCCAAAAGGTGTGAGCTACTTTTCCTTGAATCAACATGGTTCTAGCTGCTTCAACCATAGTTCGGTTATTCCTCTCTGCTAGGCCATTCTACTGTGGAGTCTGGGGGGCAGACAGTTTCCTCTTGATGCCAAATTCTTCACAATACTTATTGAGTTCACTGGAAGTGAATTCCCCTCCTTGATCAGTTTTGAGGCACTTTATCCTTTTACCACTTTCCTTCTCCACTAATACTCTGAAAGCTTTGAACTTCACAAAGGCTTCAAACTTGTCTTTCAAGAATGTGACCCACATCATTCTTGAGCAGTCATCAGTGAGAATCATGAAGTACCTATCACCCTGCACACTCCTAGTTTTCATAGGACCACACAAATCAGTATGCACAAGATCAAGCAAGTTGTTAGTAGTGAAAGATTTACCCTTAAAGGTTGAGGAAGATATTTTTCGCAATTGACACTCTCTGCACAAGGTATTATCCAATTTTCTTAGCACCGACAACCCTCTAACCGCCTTGATCTTATTGGCCTTTATAATGTTATCAAATTTTACATGGTAGAGTCTCCTATGCCATATCCAGCTATCATCAAATTTAGCCATAAGACATGTACTTATACTTGCATTCATATGAAATAGGTTACCTTTGGTCTACATGATGGTGGCCACCAATTCACCATCTTTTCCTTTGATTCTGCAAACTCCATTCTTGAATTCCAGAGTGAGGCCACTGTCATTCAGCTAGGCAACACTTAGAAGGTTGTGTCTAAGACCATCAACCCAATACACATTGTTAGCACTACTCTTTCCATTCAGAGAGATGGACCCTTTGCCTTTGACCATGCATGGTGCATCATTGCCAAAGTGAACCACACCACCATCATACTCCTTCAAGGATAGAAACTTGCTCTGGTCACTGGTCATTTGGTGAGAATAGCCACTGTCAATGATCCACTCATTGGAATTATCAAACCAGGAGACAAGAGCCTTCTTTTCTAACACATCTTCCTTGATAGCAACAAACACAATATCTTCATTTTCTTCATCCTCTGATTCTTCATCTGTGACACCTTCATCAACTGCCACAAAAGAGTTTCTCTGGTTTCCTCCTTTGAATTTCTTGATCCTTTCCAATTTTTCCTTGTTGTCACCATTAGGATAGGTCATAGCAATATGTCCTATCTGGTTACATGAAAAACATTTCAAATGGAGCTTACCTCTATATTTACCGGTTCCTTTTGGAAATTTCCTAGCAAGAAGAGCTTCAAATTCCATCAGAAACTCTTCATCATCCATTACTCTGTTCTGTCTTGGTTCACCACTAGTGCTTACTTCTTTTCCTTTCCTGGATGGTATAGTAGAAGCTCTAAAAGTTGATTCAGTCTTTTGAACATTGCCATCAAAACTATTTAGCTCATAGGCTGTCAACTTTTCTATGATGGAGTCCAAGGATACCTTAGTCTTGTCTATTGATCTCATCTCCTGAATAGTAGCAACCCTTATTGCATAGACTGACAATAGGGATCTCAAGACTTTTCTTACCAGAGTGGAATCTTCCATTTTACCACCTACACTCTTGATATCTCCAACAACTATTTTGATTCTTATTTCATACTGTTGAATGGTCTCAGCTTCAACCATCTGCATATCTTCAAACTTCCCTCGTAGGCTTTCTTCCTTAGCTTGTTTTACATGCTCATCACCACCATAGATATTTTCAAGAGTATCCCATACCTCTTTGGGATTTTCCTTATCTTGGACATCAATAAACTCAATGTTAGATAAATTACTAATTAGGGCTTCCATGACTTACCCATTCTCCTGCATCTCTCTCTTTTGGTCATCAGTGAGAGTACTGGTAGGGGCAACATAGGCATTCTCAACATATCTGTAGTGTTGAACACCCATGCTTCTAATGTATATCTTCATTCTATCTTTCCATATACTAAAATTTTCTCTACTAAACTTTGGACCTTCCCTCTTCATCATTAGACTGAGATCTTTACCTCAAGTGGTTAAGCTTATAACACAGAGGACCAGGAGGAAGCTCTGATACCAATTGATAACTCAATGATGAACAAATAGTACCAAACTAGTACTGAGAGGGGGGGTGAATCAGTATAGACAAAATACAGTCCTAAACTAGTTCAACAACAATTACTCCAAATGACTAGCAAACAGTGACAATGGTTTGAAACAGAGTGCACCCAGTAAAATCCAGAACAACTAAAAAAATCATAAACCAGTTACTCACTTAGCTTTCCACTCAGCTCAAAACTACACTACCATTTTGCCCTTATGCATGAACAAGTCATCTATCATCATACCTTCACAATAGCTAGTTCAACATGTTTTATTGATAGACATAAAACACAGAACCATCATATGCTTAACAAGTAATAACAAAGCATCACAAAATAGAAGCCTCACACTTGACACAGATATTTTTCATGTGGAAACCCAATTGGGAAAAACCATGGTGGGGATGAATACCCACAAGCTTGTTTTTGAACTCTTTAGAAGTTTGCTCTATTAGGAGGCTTGTCCAATTAAAGATTGATACAATAGGTTCTGTTAGGAACCAATCCTATTAGGGATCACCCAGTTAAGGGATGGCTACAATACCTGGTTAAGGGTTAAACCCTGTTAAGGGCACCTTGTTAGAGGATTTCAAGAACTCAATAGCTAAAGGATTTGCAGAGCTCTCTAGCTTTCCAAATCTCAGTAACTTTGAGTTACCTTGTTAAGGGATTTATAGCAACCTAGTTAAGACTGCCTTGTTAGGGGATCTTCAGCAAGCTAGTTAAGGCTACCCTATTAGGGGATTTTCCAGCTGTTGAAGTGGTTAAAGATCAACAGGTATATCAATGACTTGATAATAGCACTCAATGCCATTGTAGATCCACTTAAGCTCCTCTTCACCTTCTACACTTACACTTTGTAGGTATCACTTCTTTCCTTTTGGTCTAGCAGGAATCACATATCCCTTCTCTTGGATACACACACACAACTTTTGCCAACAACCCTAGAAAGAGTCACAACATTGACCTTATAGAAAATAGTTAGGTTGGAAGTATAAACCCTAAACCCTAAACCTAATAGGTTAAGGAATTCAAACGGTTCAATCCTGACCGTTGAGCATACTGCATTAATCTCCATCATTCATTTTCCACCATTTTCATGGTGGCTGATAACCCATCCCATGTTATCACCATTTTATAGTCTTCTCATATTCTTGAGGTAGATAGGAAAGATCTTCTTCATGCTCGATCCTTCATGTACACAAGGCTTACATGGCAACACAATCTTGTCCTTTTCTATCATGCTAAATCAGCACACAAAGTCACTGGTTGAGCCACACAGGCTTGAAGCACTTCAACTGAAAACCCTCAAGTTGAGACTATGAACCAATAGTCATTCAATGCTTCTATGTACCGGTTCCCATAACCATATGCTATTTCATCTTTGAACAAGCACATCGCTTCACTTTGGCACAAATGCCAGTTCATAGTGTTATACCGGTTCTCACAGATGCCAGTTCACACCTTTGCAACATATTGACATCAATGACAACATATAATGTCATTATGTCCTCATACCAGTTCACATAATGCCAACACTTGCAGTATAGCAATGGTCATCTGATCATGTGCAACTTGCTTGCTTGTTAATCTCCCCTTTTGTTACAAAATTAGGCCACTTAGAGATGCACAAGCATGCGGGCGCCCACTAGGCTGAGTTGCTCCTAGTCAAAAGGTCATAAGCTTTGACACTAAGGATATATGCAGCCTTGCATATAAATACTGAAATTCTCTTCCCCATGGCCAATGTGGGATAAATGGTCCTTCATGCCAAGACCTTTCCATCGGATCATTGGGACCTCTCCAAACATGCTAGCCCGATGGTTGATGCCATCTTCCTACTATTGGTGATGTTCCATCAGGTCATTGGGTAGCATTACATTACGCTATTCTAATGGCTGATATCACCAGTGTTTGCCTCCTCCACTTGCACTTTCCATCGAGTCATTGGGAAGACATCAAAACCTAACTTTCGATGGCCAATGATGACTTTTTGCGCTCCGCACTTCCATCAGGTCATTGATGTAACATTAAATTGCTCCACCTGATACCCGATGTCTCTAATCCGGTCTATCCACTTTTCTATCGGGTCATTGCGTATGGAAGAAACTTGCCAGCCGATACCCGATACAACCACTTTTCACCCATGCTTTCTCATCAGGTCATCGAGGTAGCTTAAAACTACTCACCCCGATACCCAATAACTTACTCCTATCTATTCCACACTCTAGGGACCTCATCGAGGTAAGTCCTGCCGATCGGGGTAAGTTTTGTCAATAAGGCAAAAATCAAAAACTGCCATAAACCATGCCAGGATGAATTGCAGATGCAATTTTTTTGAAATGGGCCCTTCAAATTCCCCAAATTTTTATGAGTCCCAACATAACCTTTATCATTGAGTTGACCAACACTTAAAAGAGTATACTATAGACCATCTACCCAAAACACATCATCAATATTACTCCTCCCATTTAAAAAAATAGAACCTTTACCTTTCACCATGTAGGGAGAATTATTTCCAAATCTAACAACACCTCCATCAAATTCATCAAGAGTTATGAACTTACTTTTGTCTCCGATCATGTGGTGTGAGCAGCCACTATCTATAATCCATTCATCACTATTCTTAATATGAGATACCAATGCCTTTTCATCAGATAGTTCGTCTTTCACGACTACAAACGCAATTTCCTCATTGTCATCTTCATCTTCAGACTCCTCATCGGTCATACTTCATCTATTGCAACATAACATTGTATTTTTCTCTTTCCTCTATATTTTCTAAATTTCTCTTTCTTGTCAACATTAGGACAATTAGTAGCAATATGACCAATTCTACCACAAGAAAAACACTTCAAAGGTAGCTTTCATTTATACTTACTAGTGCCTCTTGGAAATCTTTTTGCTAACATCACCTTAAGTTCCATCACATTATCTTCACTATCATTTCCCCAATTTCTTCCATGACTTGACCTGCACTCATGATTTTGACATACATCTTTTCCTTTTCTAGCAAATGAACCGGTAACAGAAGCTTTAAAGGAAGATTCACTAGATTTAGTAACACTGTTGTCAAAACTATTCAACTCAAAATTTGTAAGTTTACCAATCAATGAATCAACAAGTACCCTATCCTTTATAATATATCTAAGTTCTTGGATTGCAGATACTCTTATAGCATACTGAGGTTGAAGATTTCTAAGAATTTTACTTACTATTGCATCACCGTCTATTTTACCTCTAGCAATCTTTATACCACCAACAACTTCTTTGATTCTCTTACCATACTATGCAATATTTTCTCCTTCAAGCATCCTCATGTCATCAAACTTTCCTCTGAAGCTTTCTTCTTTGGCTCTTTGTACATCCTCATCTCCTCCATAGATTATATCTAACTTTTCCCAAACCTCACCTGCATTTTCCAATCCTTGAACATCAATATATTATGAATCAGATAAAGTACTTACAATAGCTTCTAAGGCTTGCATGTTCTCTTGCTGCTCTTTGAATTCATCAAGTGCAAAGGGAGTAGTAGTAAGAGCAACATAGTTTGTTTCAACTTTCTTCCAATATTATGCACCAAGACCTTTAATATGGATCTTCATTCTATATTTCTAGAACTTGTAATTATCATTGTTAAACTTCGGACCCTCTTTCTTCATCATTTTGATTTCCTCTAAATCTTTCCCTCAATCAGTTAGGCTTTCTGCACATAGAGGACCAAATCTATGATACCAGTTGTTAATTCTATAAGGATCTGGTTAATACTGAGAGGGAGGGTGAATCAACATTAATACAAATTGAAAACTTTAAACCAAAATCAAACTTATATCAAATCTGAAATCATTCACCATATAAATCAACTAAGTTATTAGATCTAACACCTCATTTACCACTTTTGCAAATTCATTAATCAAATCATGTACCACAGCTATCAATTCTTCCACCAATTAACAGTACTGGTAACCTTTAATAAACGTCTAATAAACTATCATAACTAGTAATTAGAAATAATGCATGAAATGAAATATAAGCAAGAAAATCACATGAAAAGCATTCCACACATGAACACCATAATTTTTTGACGTGGAAACCCGAATGGGAAAAAACACAGTGGGAGTTGGTACCCACAATAATTTATACTCTTTTGAAGTACACCATGTTAGGAGCTTACAATACGCCCTTTTAGGAGTAGATCATGTTAAGAGTCACCCAATTAAGGGATTTGCCTAGCAGCTTGGTTAGGAGCTTGATGACCTATTAGGATCAACCTCATGAGAGGATTTACCACTCTTTTTGAGAACTACCATGTTAGGGGACTTAAATGTTTAAGGCTTGTTAGGACCTACCTAGTTAAGGGATTTCACCTACTGCAACTATAAGGGAACAACAGTAAAAAGTGATCTATTACTTGCACTTATCAGCTTACTAAATCAGATCCAGTTATGCTCAACTTTGCAACTCTCAAGCAAATTTCACACTTCTCTTGGATGGCTCAACACATTCTTCTAAGACCACCAACACAATAAACATTAACTGTGTCATCCTAAATAGCCATCGCAACTAGGTCAGCTACTAAACCCTAATTACATCATGAAATTATAGTACAATATCATAAGAGACCATCTCATATCAATATACAAATTATTACATCAAATTACAATGCAATATCAACCATTGGTTGATCGAAACCCATCACAAAAATCTGATCTATACCAAAGTTAAAACCTCAAAACATTCCACTAAGCATTTCATTGTTCTCAATAAATTCTTCCTTGAATCATGCCAAAACAAAAATCAAATCATTCACATAGTTTGTACCATGTTACCATATGCATGTAGACTCATCATCGATCACCGTTGTATCAAAAAACTTTATCAGTTTAATGAATTCTTCACCGGTCCTTAAACCCTACTAAAACCCTAGCAAAACTTCATCAGAAATTTGAAACAAGTCTTCCAGTAATCATCACAAGTCCCAGTTCCAGTAAGATACTCCTTTCCATGATATAATCTCACATTTCAATCCACAATTGACCAATCATTACCGATTGCTCGATTCAAGAAAAACATCTCTTCTTTATCGGTTAAAGTCTTAATTCATAGTGTTTTTTTCTCTGTCGGTAAACCCTATCTTCGGTAAACAAAATCACTTAGATGAAAAACTAAAACATTAGTAATCATCATTTGATATCAGTTGCCATCAATGACAACACAAATAACTGATCAAGTCATCTAATCACAAAATATCAGTCTTTTATCCTCTAGGGGTTCAAGAATCCATCTTCAACCACATCACCTGCATCATCTCATCTCCACCAGTTATGTAAAATTCCAACAAAGAAAATTGTTGAACCATTTATGGTGATTGACCAAAAGATAAGATGACAGATGGTTGTAGGTTGCTAAAGATAGAAGGTGTACACTAGAAGGCATGACAATGGCGGTGATGTGCAGACTATCATCTTTGAGACAAGATTCGACTGGATTTGTTATGCCTCATGATCGGTGGAGTAAAACCTAAGCCACCAAGTTTGAACTAACATTTTGGTGGGAAAACTTGGATATATATCTATAGGTTAAAGATCAAAGGGATTGATGATTTTGCATGCTGGATGTCAAAGAAAAAAGAGAGTCAATCAGTCAGACAATTCATTGAAAGACATTGAAGTGACTGAGTGTGTGGATATGTAACAAGTAATAGGGTCTAAGAGTCGTTTAACCTGTAAGGCCAAGGAATGAAGTAAACTAATATAGAATTTACAAGTAGTGTAAATCGGTAGGGTTTGTACTGGTTATAAGGAAACCAAGAGTGAAACATGTAGGGTGAGTGTTGAAGGAGATCTAGCAAGGCAGAAATAGAGCAGGGCTAAACTGGTGAGCTGAGTAACCTGTAATCAAGTGCAGAGTCTAACAAGTGAACAAATCGACAGAGTTTGAACCAGTATGTGAGAAGGAGCTAGTAGAGGAGAGAAGAGAAAGAGTAAGAGGAGATTAGAAAAGGAAGAGGTAGTGTGATAGAAAGAGGTGTGAACTGGTAAGGCAAAGGAGGAGTCACATTGATAGTCAAAAGTTATGTGCAAGTGGTTACAAAACTCATTTGTAACTGGGTTATAAATTTTGTATTGTTTTGATATTATGTATTGTGATCATTAAGTTGGTGCTTAGTGTAGGGGTTGTAGCTCCTTTGGGTTAGTGCCCATAAACTTCAGGGGTCAGTCCTCCTTGGTTTGGTGCCCTAAATCAATAGGAGTTGGTACTCCTTGGGTTGGTGCCCTAAAAGTTGTAATAGTGTTTTTATTGTGAGTCTGGATTGGAGCAATAGAATCTAGCAACATTTCTCATCGAGGTTTTTCCCATATTGATCTTTCATCATATAATCGGTGTTATGTGATGTGCCTGTTGGGATATGAGAGCACTGAGAGGGGGGGTGAATCAATGTTCTACCAGAATCAATAGTTTTCAGCTTTCTAAACCATGCATGAATGTACTGGTAAACAAATAAGCATATAACAAGAAGAAAATAAATCATCCACATAAATGAACACCATGACACATAGAGTTTATATGTGGAAAACCTCAATGAGGAAAAACCACAGTGGGATTTGTGACCCACAATATTAGTTCACTGGCAATATGAAAATATATTACATAAATAGGGGCCTGCACTTGTAGGAAGGCACACTGCCTAGAGCATATTGCTCATCACTAAAGAGCCTCACCAACTACACGCTTTTTGCCAAAGTAAATTATTGACTATGAAATCAAGAGTGCATCTGCTATGCTAGATAGAGTTTCATTTTTGGTTTTGGTTCTTCTCTTTACCAGTTCACAATCTTGAACTATTACTGGTATTACTTCTCCTCCAAGAGTTCTTTCCTAGCTATCTATAGATCATTGCATGATACAATGTTCCCATACAAAAATTATCTCCATACATATATTTTTCATCTCATAGTTCTTCTATATGTCTATCTCTATACCATCATAATACCATCTTCTCTATATTTAATTTGACCTAGTAGACTAACTTATATACCTATTACATGATATGCCTTATGTAGGCTTACAATGCATTTACAAAAGATATTCAAAGTCAGCCTTGACAATAATTACAAATGATTTACAAAATAAATATTCCTTGATGTCAGCTTCCTTAAAGTACTGATACCGGTGTCAGTGTCGGTGTAACCCTGAATGCTTCCAATGCCAGTATCTATCGATATATGCCTCCTAGTGTTGGTTTGTGACTTTCATCAAATCTTGTTGCCTTGTATTTGATCTTGTTTCCATCAATGACAAGAAAATGAATCTAATGAGTTTCATTGCCAACAATGCATTTATATGTTTGCATGTTGATCTCTTCTCTTATCTCATCGGTAGGTTTACATGGTTCATAGATTGTTAAGCGGTACTCTCACTTGGGATTAAAAGGTTAAGATTTGGAAACCATTGATTCACTCCTCCTCTTAGTGGCATCTTGTGTCCAACAACTGGTATTAGAGCCTAGGTTCCTAGTTAGACAAGATTTCTCCAGCTTGGGTAGATTCTGGTGTAAGGACACAATGGTTAAATTTGAGTCAATCCCAACTCCAGTATTTGATAGGTCAAACAATTCTATTTTGAGTTGTAGAATGGAAGTTCACCTGTCCTCATTAGGGTATGATGTATGGATGTCAGTTGTTCATGGTATCTCCATTCCTATTAGTCCTCCCACTAGTCTTGATGCAGAAAGAAGACATAGGTGCAATGATGAGGCAATGAAGGCCATATTCAGTGGACTTGTTGGTGATATTTCTTCACTAGTGGACAAGTGTAAATCTACCAAGATCATGTGGGAAAGACTGAAGAAGCTTTATGGAAATAAGCCTACCACTGTTGGATCTGATTCTAGAGACAAGAAAAATAATGAAGGAGACACATGTGCAGATGAAGGTAGATCTATTAGTAGCTCCAAGAATGATGATGAGGAAATTGATCTCTTCATGGAACAAGAGATAGAAAATGAGGAGCACAGATAAGAAGTTGATAAGGCAAATAGATCCCATCGACAAGATATGTTTGACATTGATAAAAAAAGATGAAGTTGAAGTATATCTTCAAGGAGAACTTGTTAAAGCACTTGAGGAGATTAGCAGAGTAAGAAAGAATACAAAATGTTCAAAAAAGTTGCTATTGTGGAACAAGACTAGTTGATCAAAGGTATTGAAGACTCAGAGTTATCTATTGCTAATTTGAAAGCACAAGCGGATGATGCTAAGAAGATTAATGTGAAATCTAAATCAGATTTGGATACCAAGAAATGTAGGTGTGAAGATTTAGCATCAGATCTAGAGGTTAAGGAAAAAGAGCATCAGAGGATAAATGATGAAGTGGAGAAACTCAACAAAGACATTGAGAAGTGCCAAGAAGAGCTCAAGGTGAGGATCCAGTTTGATGGAAACACTGAAGCCTTGGATAAAATGCTGAATAAACAAAAACACTCCAAGGATACTAGTGAATTAGGATTTGATACCGGTGATTGATCCATGAGAAAAGATGTCTCCAACAAAGATATTTAATTTATCTCCTCAAGTGGAAATGGTAAGGGTCAAACTTTCACAGTTAGAAATGCACCGATAGATTGATCTGACCTCCACCAGTGAATATATTAAGGTGAAATCTACTGCAGCAAGGAAAAATAATGCTAATAAAAAAGGGAAAGGAAAACTGAGAGAAAATAGCTTCACCGGTAGTAATAACATGAGAAGATAGCCTAGAAGACCTCCTTTCAGTAGAAGACAAAGAGGTGTTGTTGCCCACAAAAAAATGCAAGTGTGGAAAAGGAAGGGATCAGATGAAGGGACTGTGAAAATTAGACAACCCAAGACAAGTCCCCAGAGAAGTAGAAATGAAGAAGCCAAACTTGTAAGATCTCAACACATTTGGAAAAACAATTATATAAGTTATAAACCTTCCTTCCATGGTTATTTCTTTTCATGCAAAGATTATGGTCATAAAGAAGATGAATGTAAAAAGGGGTCTAGGAAGAGAAAAAGTGTTTCTCCTAAAAATAGGAATGTAATCTATCATATGTGTCATAGACATGGACATAAAAGTCCATATTGCAAATTAATGCATAGATCTATCACTGTCTATGATAAGAAGAATCCATTTGCTTCTTCAAGGAATGTAAAACTAGTATGTTATAACTATAATGGATTTGGCCATAGAAGTCATGAATGTAGGAAGAAGAATTCTCAGTCCTATGGCAGCTCATGTAATAATCATGCTCAGTATGTAAGCTATCATAATGCATATGAGTATCAAACACGTGTTATTGGTATTTGCATGAAGATTGCATTAATGAAATGTTATGTTGTCATTAATGTCAATTAACCAGTAATAATGTTGTTTTGTAACCAGTAGGAAGATATAGTGAAGGGAACCACAACCGGTAGGTGAGTTTGTGGAGGAAACTGGTATTACTATATATTGGAAAGATAAACCGGTAAACCCTACCTATTGATATGATAAACCCTAACCGATTAAGTTTGGTGAATTTTTTGTATTGGTTTATGATCTAACGATGAGCGAAAATAATTATGAAATGTATGCATGTTGTATGAGAAGAGTTTCAAATGGTTTTTGGCATGTTGTGGTAATGATTTTTATCTTGGGAATGAGCAAGTACATTGCATGTAATGAAAACCACATGATGAGTTACAGAGTTTGATGAAGTGGTGATCAAGGAGTGGTCAAGGTTATCTTGACTGATGTGTAGAGTGTTATGTAATCCAATGGTCATACTTGAACCGACTTGTTTGTAATCTCTGTGAGAGAATTACATTTGTGTTCTATTACCGACCTATTATTTTGTTTATAAGGTTGATGAATTGTTTTGTTTAAGAGTTAGAAAATTTTTAGTTGGGAGTGAGTGTGGTTGTTGAACCAGATGATGTATCTGTAGTTTGTGTAAAGATGGATAGAAGCATGAAAAGGATCTGAACTAGCAAGTGTAGTTCTATTCAAATAGATCAGCAAACCCCTGTTGTTTTCTAGCAATTATAGCAGTAAAATCCCCTAATTGAGCTCTAACAAGATTAGTGTTATTCAAATCCTCTAACTAGGTGGTCCATTAGCTTGGATTTCAAATCCTTTACCAAGGATACTCCTCATAGGGTATTGCTTCTAATAGGGCATTACAGTCAATCCCTTAACTGGGTGGTCCCTAACAAGATCTGTTCTTAATAGGACGTATTGTAAAGCTTTAACAGGCTTGTCTCCTACTAGGGCGAACTTCAAAAGAGTTAAAATAATTATGGGCATTCATCCCCACCATGGTTTTTCCCATTTGGGTTTCCACATCAAAAATATTGTGTCAAGTGGTGAATGTTTTTGTGGTTATGTTTACTATGGTTGAATTGCTTAACTGCTAGATCCACTTTGATAAGTTATGTTAACCGACAACAATCTAAAATGAAGTTTTACTTATGTCAATAAATTCTTTTGATTTTTGTGAGTTTCAAGTTGTTTTACTGTTAATCTGTTATAACAGTCAACCAGTTTAACTTGACAGTGATATTGTATTTTGTCAATTTAGAGTTTGCTTTGAGAGGTTGATTCTGAGATTGGTGAAAGTTTATCAGTTTTTCTATCTATTGATTCACCCCCCCTCTCAGTAGTTGACAAGATCCTTATTTTTTCATCATACCATCAATTGGTATCAGAGATTCTCAGGTCCTCTAAGGTCTAAGCCTAACAGCTTGAGGTAAAGATCTTGTAGAACATGATGAAGAAGGAAGGTCTCAAGTTTAATAGAGAGAACTACAGAATATGGAGTGATAGAATGAAATTTTATATTAAGAGTCTACGAAGTTAATACTAGCAACATGTTGGTACTCAATATGTTTCACTTAGTGGGATTATGACTGATGATCAGAAGAAAGAGCAACAAGAAAACAATCAAGCACTGGAGCCTATTATCAGTTCTTTGTCTGATGCAAAATATGTAGATGTCCATGGTCTAGAGTCTGCATATGAGGTATGGAAGAAACTTGAAGAGATTTATAATGGCAATGAACATGTGAATATTACCAAAGAAGAGAGTCTAAGAGGAAAATTTGATGACATGCAAATGATTGAAGGTGAGAATATTCAAGAGTATGGTCAGAGGATAAAGGAGATAATTGGTGAGATGAAGAGTGTTGGTGGTAAATTGGAAGAGGCCATAGTGATTAGTAAGGTGTTGAGAACCCCTCTACCAGTCTACGCTATCTGAGTTGCAACCATTCGGAAGCTAAAGTTAATTGACAAAACTAAGCTAACCCTTGACTCCATCATTGATAAGCTTACTACTTTTGAATTAAATGGTTATGATAGTAGTGTTCAAAAATCTGAATCTGCATTCAAAGCTTCATTTTCTAACCCATCTATGAGGAAAAGTAGAGATGTCAGTCATAGTTATGAATCTAGATCTAGCAGAGAAGTTGATGATGAAGACAGTTTGGTTGAGCTTGAAGCATTGTTAGCCAAGCGGTTGCCTAGAGGTACCGGTGATAATGATTGGACACATTGCAGCTAACTATCCTAATGGTGATAATGATCACAAGTGAGAGAAGTTCAAGAAGTACAAGGGAAAAGGCAAAAGAGATTGTCTTATTGCAGTTGATGGTGGTATCATTGATGAGGAATCTGAGGGTGATGCTAATGAAGACATTATTTTTGTAGCCATTAAAGAGGAGACATCAAATTAGAAGGCATTAGTTTCTTGCATGGATAATTTTGATGATTGGATCATTGATAGTGGTTGTTCACATCACATGATCGGTGACCGAAGAAAATTTCTTTCCTTGAAGGAATTTGATGGTGGAGTTGTGAGATTTGGTAATTACTCACCCTACATGGTAAAACTTAAGGGAACTATTTCTCTTAATGGAAATAGCAGTGCAAAGGATGTCTATTGGGTTGATGGATTAAAGCACAATATTTTGAGTGTTGCTCAACTCAATGACAGAGGATACCCATTGGAGTTTAAGAATGGTATGTGCAAAATCTATGGGAACAAAGGTGAACTAATTGCAACTAGAAAGAAGACTAAAGGTAACTTGTTTCACCTGAATCCTAAAGTCAACAATTGTTTAATTGCTAAAGTAGATGATAGTTGGCTTTGGCATAGGAGATCTTTTCATATAAATTTTGATAACATTGTTAAAGTGAATAAGTCCAAGATAGTGAGAGGTTTTCCTCAGTTGGACAAACCGGTTAATGCTCTATGTAAGGAATGTCAGTTGGGAAAGATGACATCCTCAACTTTTAAGAGAAAATCTTTTTTCAGTGGAACATCTTTTAGATTTGGTTCATAAAGACCTCTATAGACCAATAAGGACCAAAAGTATTCAAGGTGAAAGATATTTTATGATCTTCACTGATGATTGCTCAAGATTGATGTGGGTCACATTCTTAAAGGATAAAATAGAAGCATTTAGTAAGTTCAAGGAATTCAGGGCCTTAGCTGAAAAGAAAAGTGGTAAGAAGATAAAGTGTCTAAGGACTGATCAAGGTGGTGAATTTACTTATAAGGAATTCACTATATATTGTGAAGAAAATGGTATCAAATGTCAGCTTTCTACACTGGTGACACCACAACATAATGGTATTGTAGAGAGGAACAATTGGTCAGTTTTTGAAGCTGCTAGAATGAAGTTGATACAATGTGTAGCAAGAACGTGTTGGAGACAAGCTTTCAGCACAACTATCTACACTATGAACTGTATATTGGTAAAGAGAGGTAAGGATGCAACTCCTTATAAATACTGCTATAGTAGATCACCTAATGTTAGTTATTTTAAGATATTTGGAAGTAAATGTTTTATTAAGAGAGGTGACTATGTTATCAATTTTGAGGCTAAAAGTGATGAAGGTATATTTCTTGGTTACTCCACCAAGAGTAAGGCCTACAAATGTTATAACAAATAGACATGGAGAATCATTGAGAGTGTTGATGTTCGAGTGGATGAGTATCCTGAAGTCTCAAGGGAAACCAATGTGGAGAAAAAGGATGAAGATCCTTGCATTCTATTTTTGGAACCAGAACCGGTGAAACCTGAAACTGGTAATGAGAATGTTGTTGTACCAGTTCAACAGGAACATGTAGATTCAGAAGAAGATGATGATAAAGAAAAAAGAACCTGAAGATAATGACCATGATAAAGAAGAAGAATTAGAGATAATTATTCCGTGATCTCCATTATTGAGCCTATAAATGCTAGGGAAGCATTTGGAGATAATCATTGGATTAAAGCTATGGAGAAGGAGATTTCTCAAATTGAGAAGAACAATACATGGACCCTAGCACCCAGACCGGTGAATAAAAATGTGATATTTACTAAGTGGGTATTTAGGAGAAAATTGAATGAAAATGGTGTAGTAGTCCAAAAAAAAGATATATTTCTTTGCAAAGGTTATGCACAGGAAGAAGGAGAAGATTATGGTGATACTTTTGCACCCATTGCTAGAATGGAAGGTGTCTGGACATTACTTGCATTTGCAACACATAAGGGATTCAAAGTATATCGGATGGATGTGAAGTCAACATTTTAAAATGGAATAATGGAAGAAGAAGTATACATTGAGTAGCCAGATGGTTATGCTTTGATCGATGAAAAAGACATGGTATGCAAATTGTACAAGGCACTATATGGGTTAAAGAAAGAACCGAGAGCATGGTATGAGAGGCTTCATTCATGTCTGATGAAGATAGGTTTTCAAAGAACCAATGAAGACAACAACATATATCTCAAATCTAAAGGAGATAAGATACTAGTTAGTAAAGTGTTTGTAGATGATATAATAATTGGAGGCAATGATGAAATGAGAAATGACTTTACAAATGAAATGAAAAGTGAGTTTGAAATGTCTCTAGTAGGAGAGATAAAAAATTTCATAGGCTTGCAAATATAACAAATGAAGAGTGGTATTTTCATCACATAGTCTAAATATGTGAAAGAGGTGTTAAAGACATTTGGTATGAGTGACTATAAACTAGTTGGGACTCCAATGGTTACAGGTTGTAAATTGTCTAAGGAAGATGTTTTGGCATTTGCATGAAGATTGGGGAGATTGCATTGATGATATATTATGTTGTCATTGTTGTCAATTAACTAGTGATAATGATGTTGATTTTATTTGTTGATATTCTTATTGTGATGTTGTGTAACCGGTAGAAGAGCTAATGAAGGAAACTATAACAGGTAGGAAGTGTTTGAAGTAGGAACCGGTATTGCTATACATTGGAAAGTTGAACCAGTAAACCCTACCTATTGTTTTTATATACCCTAACCATTTAAGTTTGGCAAATGGTTATACTGGTTTATGATCTGATGATGAGTGATAGTGATTATGACATGTATGTTTATAGATTGAATGAGAGTTTCAAGTGATTTTGGTGCGTTGTTGTAATAATTTTTATCTAGGGAATGAGCAAAGTTTATTGCATGAAATGAAAAGCACATGATGAGTTACTAAGTTCAAGGAAGCAGTGATCAAGGAGATTGTTATGTAATCCAACGGTCATACTTGAAATGATTTGTTTGTAATCTTTATGAGAATTAGGTTTTTGTTGTGTTACCTACCTAATTGATTTGTTTTGAAGGTCGATGAATTGTTTTGATCAAGTGTTGACAAAGTTGTAGTTGAGGGCTACATCTCGAGGTCTGCTCAACTGCAAGACCCCTCTGATAATTAATTAAGTTATAGTTACATAGGGTTCACATCATTTACATTCCTATCTTTTAGGTGAGCACAACCAATATACAAATGACCAATTCGGTCAATAAATCCTAAATGATCCCTACATAGAAATGGGTCCAACTAAGCATATTAAAAGCTAGTACAAAGCTCCATTGCCTGGTGGTACTCTAACTAGGGGACTTGACCAACTATGGCCAACCACAAACCAACCAGACGACAAGATCCAAACAACATATCTAGGCCTTGCCATTACTTTAAAGAAAAGTGAATACAAAAATTTAACTTGCATAGGCAATAACTGGAAATGGGCAATCTTCTTTCCTACTAGTTTAAATAGTAAAAGTTAATCATGTTTTCTAAACGATCTAAGTTTTCCAAATACATTAACAGAAAATCACAATTACAAGGGGAATACAATGCCACAATTGCAATATTACCATTTGTCTAATTCTCATTACAGATGGAAAGTATATTTAAACCATTTATTTCACCAATGATAACAACAATATCTTACCAATTCTCAAATTGACACATCATTAAATTTCTAATAAATCTAATAGCATATCATTTAAGTCTACAAGATATCCAATGACAAATATTTCTTTTCTAAACTTCCTAGGTCTCCTAGAATATTCAAATCCATTAATAATATATACTTGAATAACATATTATATAGAAATTAACAAGATATATTTTATTCCAAGCAATTTTCCAACTGCAATATTAACTCCACGAAATAAAATATAACAATTCTAAATTTATTAACACACGATTTCAAATTAAGTATTATTTAATATATATATATATATATATATATCATTAATAAAATATATATATTATTAATAGTTAAATAAATCATAGATTTCGAGTGAATTATTAATTAATACATATTTATTAATCCTCATTAATAAAATATATATTAATAATAATTATTAATAAATAATTAAAAAAAGAACTATTTAAATCATACTTTACAAAATAAACACATTTTATTTCATTTAAAAAAAAAGTTTAATAAACATAAAAAAAAGAAAGTTGGGGAGACCTCCGCGGGGCCCACCTCCCATCACGAGAGAGATGGGAAGCTCCTCGTAGCTCCCCTCATGGCCACCATGGGCAAAATTCCATGGAGAGGAGGGGAAAGGGGAGGTGGCAGCGTGAGTCGAGCCTCGGCTCCTCTGGCCGCCAAACCCTAGCCCAAACAAAATTAAAATTCCATCTTTTCATTAAAAAAAGTTGATGTTAAATAAAATCTATACCCCAAAATAAAAAAAAGATGATAACAAGCTAAAACCCCCAATTTGTTTCATACACAGTCCCACACAGGGACTAAAATACGATATTTTTTTTTCCAAAATGTTCAAAACAACATTATGGGAAATTTTCCCAGTAAGTTCATGATTTTCTAAATACACATTAACTTTTCAGATAGGCAAGGTTTGCTCAACCACAAAACCATTTAAACAATCTTGACCCAAAAACAACCAAGATTCTCAAAACTAAAACTTAAATTTCAAGAACATTCATGGATTATCCAACCAGAATTTCATGAGGAAGAACCAAACACAATCCTTTTGATTTAACAATGAAATAAAGAGGTAAGCAAGAACCCTACCTCTTTTAGCATTCCTGGCAAGATTGTGAAGAAGAGCCCAACCTACAGCTGTATAAATCCTTCCCTTCCCAAAATCCCCAATCTTCTCTATCAAAAAAAAATAAAATTCCAAAAAAATCAACAACCCCCAAAATATTTTCCAACCTAGGTTAAAAGAATGAAATTTTTTATCTAATTTCTAATTTCAAATTTAAGCACTTTTTAAAATAGAAAAATGAAAATAATCATTCTTTTCAACTATTCAAATAATCTAACTTGCTTTTCTAATTAAAATTAAAATGCTTCTCTCTCATTTAATTTTAATTTTCTCAATATTAACTAAGCTAACATTTATATTTTACAATATTGATGAGGATAAAATATTTTAATTAAATTAATTCCCAAAATCAATCTTTCACACCATATCAAATATACATATATATTAAACTTGCTTTTCTAATAAGAATTGATTTTCTTAAGTAAGTAAAATTAACTTTTCTATTCCAAAAAGCAAAAAAGGGATTAAATTATTTCTATTTCGAATAACTTTAAATCTTCCCTTTTCAAAATGCATAAATTAAATAAATTCATGATTTTTAAATTAACCTTTAAATTAAACTTGCTACAAACATGAATAGAGCGATCTTTTTAATTAATGGTCAATCACATGAAAGAACCTATTTATTTTAATTCCTCAATTACTAATGCACAAATGAACACATCAAATCAAATTAAATACTTAAATTTGTTACAAACATAAATAGAGCAAACTTTTTAATTAATGATTAATCACATAAAAGAAACCTATTTATTTTAATTACTCAATTACTAATGCATAAATGAACAAATTAAACTAAATTTAGTACTTAAGATAAAATACTCAAACTTTTTAGCCACATGCAAGGCACGCAAACCAAGAAAACCAACCAAATACATGACCCACAAACCCAAATGAAAAGGGAAACTGACAGACCATAGGTGACACTCACTTGAGCATGACTAAGGTAAAATAAGGGTTTTATGACCACCTAACCCAAATTCTAAGGGCGAAAGAGGTATACTCAACCCTGCGATTCCAGGTGAAGATGAACCTCGCACCATGGGAGTACTGTACCTACAATCTCCTGCAACCAAGAGTCTCACAAGCATACATATATATGTACATGTTTATTTAATGAAGGTGTTAGCTTGAGATCAAAACAAGAATTAGGGAAACAATTAAACTTACATAAGAATCGATGTGAAAGCAAATTAACAAGTATGCACAATAATCATATTATCTAATCTACAACATTACATCATGGTAAATCAACCATTCAAGAATGCCACATAGGAAGTCAACCAAGGTCAAACTAGTTTTTACAAAGCCTACTAGGGTAGGGGCACTACATTCTCCCCCACTAGGCTTCAACTTACTCTCGGAAGTCGTAAGGCTAAGCAGAAAATCATATAACACGTATTAGCCTTGAAACTCATTTAACAA